>NC_134869.1:28803164-29132226 GCF_049852395.1 Peromyscus maniculatus bairdii | reverse complement strand
CACCAGTGATACAGTTTCTTTTTGAAAAAATAAAAACATATATTTTCAACTGGGAAAGGTGGTATACCCCTGTAATCTCAACACTCATCAGTCCAAGGAATTAGTGTGGCAGTTTGAAAGAAAATGACCCCCAAAAGGAGTGGGACTATTAGGAGGTGTGGCCTTATTGAAGGAAGTGTGTCACTGGGTAGTCTTCTATGCTCAAGCTACTCCCAGTGAGTTAGATCACTTCCTGTTGCCTGTGAGATGTAGGACACTCAGGAACTTATTCAGCACTGTGTCTGCCTATGGACCACCATGTCATATCATGATGAAAATGGACTAAACCTCAGAATATGTAAGCCATCCCAATTAAATGTTATTCCTTCATTAGAGTGGCTATGGCCATGGTGTCTCAATAGAAACCTTAACTAAGACAGTAGGGTTGCAGCTATTCTGAGGCCATTTGTATATATAACAAGGCTCTGTCTCAAACAAACACAGC
Organism: Peromyscus maniculatus bairdii; assembly: GCF_049852395.1. Classification (NCBI taxonomy): domain Eukaryota; kingdom Metazoa; phylum Chordata; class Mammalia; order Rodentia; family Cricetidae; genus Peromyscus; species Peromyscus maniculatus. The sequence continues at coordinate 29,131,742 of NC_134869.1, read as the reverse complement.
AAAAAGCAAAGACACACTGAAAATACAAGGGTCAGTTAAATTGGCACAGATAGCTAAATGTTTCCTGGTTCCTCCATGACAAAATATTCCTTGAGCTTGCCTCTCCTAACTTTGCCAACTGTTCACTTAAAAAAGTTCTGTTTTTGTTGTTATTTAACTCTGGAGTATTTATTAGGCAGGGTACTCTAGAAGACCATAACTGATAAAAATACAGCTGTGCATCTTCACACAGCACATATATACATCTTATTGCAATTATTAAAGGGGTATATTCCATTTGCTTACTAGATTTAGTCTGAGAAGTCCAACAGGGGCTAGCTTCATGATCAGAATCGAGTAATTTTGTAGTTCATGAGACCGGATGCCTCAGCACTCCCCATCTTTCACTGAAGACTCAGAACATTTCTGGACATTTGCTGATAGTTAGTGCATGTGGGAAGGCTGAGGAAGGTGGGGTCTGAGGCCAGTAGAAGATATTGACAGTTGTGGATGTGTTGATGGCAGCAGCAGCTGCAGCAGTATAAAGCACTTGCTTAAGTGGAAGCGAGTTCGAGAAAACAAGAACTCTCTCTTCTTTGGGAGGTGATACCTACTCTGTGTGGGAGCAGCTGTTTCCCCTCATTGGTCCTCTCCAAATGCTCTTAGAGACAAGCCCACCGTTGTAGCTTTTAAGTGTTTTGAGATTCATCAAGCTAACCAACAAGATTAGCTATCACATTCTGTTGATCATGAATGTATAGCTTCACCTTAGAGGGCTGTAATGAATGTCTATCCTAACTTGTAATTCAGAATTTTTCCAAGTACATGATGAAATTGTTTTTTTTATCCAACATCTTATACAGCATAAATATTCATTTTTTCTTTTTTCTTTTCCTTTATTTCAGGGAGGCCCATGCAGGTGGTCTGCTGCATAGCTGAAGATGAGACTTAGGGATTGAATTTGGAGGAGCAGAGGGAGAGTTAAAGATCTGCAGTTAGCCTACCGACTTCCCTGGTGGCAGTGAATTTACTCATTTTCAATGATTGGTTCTGTCACTTTCATAATATGTTAAGCCCTATGTTTACTCTGACACACTTTTCATTGATCTCTGTGTATTTTTTTCTTCTAACAGAACACTGATCTGTCTAATGGAATTGTATAATCCATTTCCAGCCATTACTAAACAAGTTTTTCCATGTCATTCATTTAATTTATTTCTCACTTTTTTATTTTTGGTTTTTCAAGACAGGGTTTCTCTGTGTAGCTTTTGGAGCTTGTCCTGGAACTCACTTTGTAGACCAGACTGGCCTCAGACTCACAGAGATCCACCTGCCCCTGCCTCCTGAGTGCTGGGATTAAAGGTGTGTGTCACCACAGTCCAGCCCACTTCTCACATAATTTGAATGACTTTCAGAACTATTTTGGATATTAAAAATTATGTTTACACAGAAATTTAGAATAAATTATCACCTTTATACAATTGGTTGAAAAATTTTGTGAGTTGGGAAATGTCTTGCATGTTCATTTAGTTTCTTAGGATAATTCTTCCACTATTTTATAGCAACTTAAGTAAAACTTTAATAATATACATACTTAATTTACTTTCAAATGTAAAGGAACATATACTACTCTTCTCTCTCTTTCTCTCACTTTCTCCCTCTCTATCTTTCTCTATCTCTCTCTACTTCTCTCTGTCTCTGTCTCTCCGTCTCTCTCTCTCTCTCTCTCTCTCTCTCTCTCTCTCTCTCTCTCTCTCTCTCTGTGTGTGTGTATGTGTGATGGAGAGAACTAAGTTGTGTTCTGTTTGTGAGTGGTGTGTGGGAGTATGTCAGTGTGTGCCATTATATATGTATGTTTGTAGCATAACAGTATATTTATGGAGATTATGACTTTTCGTGCTTGTGTCCATCATTACATTGATGATAAAATATAATGACAAAGATCCTAGTGAGTAGTGTTTCCAGATCAGCCTATGCAGATTGATCACAACATTTTATCCTGCAGTTTCCAGAATCTCTTGTGCCCAAGATTGTACCTTCCTTGTATATAACATGTAATAGCTTATGGAATAATCGTCGTTTCTCTTCTTAAGATGTTGTGGTGGCAACTTCAACACTCTCCAAAGAGTCAGGAAGCACACATTTCTTGTTCTCCTGCTTGTTTTTACACATCCTAATCTCAAGAACCGTTCCTTACTAATACTTGAAACCAAAGTCAGTTTCTCAAAATCCATCTCCAGCATATTATTATATCTATCATAATGTGTGTTTTTGGTTTTATAGCATTGCAGTAGAGAAGGGCAAAACTAGGTCATCCCCAAGAGGGGAGAGCATTAAGAAAGCTTTACCACCCAACACTTTGGTCTGGAGGGCTGTATTCACAGAGCAAGCATGAAGCCAAAATAAAATTTACCCCACAGAGAAAACACACACACACACACACACACACACACACACACACACACACACACATACACACACACACACACACACACGAGTGCCAAAAGCTTTCTTTACTGCCAAGTAGAGTTGAAAATGAAGCATATTCACTACAATGGTATAGCATGACAGGCTTTTTCAAGAAGAAAGAATATTCTTAATAGAGTTTTATTCAGATATAATACAAGGACATATTTATCATGAAAACTTTGAAAGTGGGTACATATATTTTGAAAAGCAACATAATTTAAAGGTTATGCTAAAGAATTACAGTGGCAAGATGATCGTCTGGATTTTCTTCTTAGCACAATAAAAACAAATTGTTTCAAGATCGGGCCCTTAACTTGAACATTACATAACTAAATTTATTGTGACAAAATGAACGATGGAACTTTTCATACTGCTTAAGAAACAATTTGTACGAATTCAAGTGAGGGACCAAGGATGGCCTGATTAAATGAGCCTGACATCTGGTCATTTTTACTAACTCTGTGCTCAGTATTGAATGAGTACTAGAAGGCAAAATCCTTTTGCAAAGGAAAAATAAGAACAAGAGAACACATAGCTTTAAATTGAATTCAAGTGCTCAGAAATCAACATAAATGAAAAAAGCATGTTTTAGAGCAACTAGAAAATACACACGCACATGAACACACACACACACACACACACATACTGTATATGGGTATTTGTGTAGACAAGTATTTTAAAGTTTCATTTTTTTCTCATTCCATGAATACTAACTAAATTAGGCTCTCTAGAGAGAAACTGTAGGAACTGTATCATTGTTCAGGAAGCAGAAACTGCCTTTTGATAAAAGCCTTCCCTTTCTCATGCACAATGCACCTGGGACCTTCACAGTTGATTACTGGAATATTTACACAATATAGCTTTGACATAAAGCTGAGAAGTATAACACATTTAATACTAAAATAAAAAGTTGGCCAGCATCTGATATTTTAATGAATTGGAAAGCAGCCTATTTTGCTTTGTCTCAAATCAAGAAAACGGTGAGAGATTGGTCACTAAGCACTACTTAGTTTTATTTATTTTATTATTTTTTTTTACAAAGAATGGGAGTTTTTTCTTTTCTTTCTTTCTTTTTTTTTTGATGTGGATCCAAAATTCCTTCATCATTACCCTATAAAGTTGAAATGAATACAGAGACTTCTTACAGCCCCTATTAACTATGTTAGCAAATCAAGAGCTTTTTCGCTGTGTAAACAAGATAATCATACTGCATCATGTTTTTATATCATTGCTTTTCCTGTGTATGAAATAGCTAGGCATTTTGTTAGGCTGATATTGAAGGTTTAAAATAAGAATTGGTTCATGTGTCCATATAAGGTTATAATAAATACTATATTACCACATTTCAGGTAATACTTATATAAAATTACAAATAAAATCAGCAGAACTAGAAACCTAAACTTTATTTGAATAAGTTAATTAGCTAGGCATCTACAGGCATTATGCCATTAAGTTCGCACATAACTTAAGCAGAAGAGTTATTAGAATATAGAAGAACATTTCAGGAAAGTTAAAATATACATAAAAATCTCCTCCTTCTCTATTAGATTGAACATTGCTCATGTGGTGTACTTACAAATTAACTTCGTAATTTTTGTCAAAATTACATAACATCAAGCTATTCAGAAGAGTCAGATAATCCACATGAAGATTTACTAAGGGTGGTAGTTTAACTGAGACTGCCTCCATAGGCTCATACATTTGAATGTTTGTTTTTCAGTTGGTACACAGTTTAGGAAGGATTAGGAGGTGTGGCCTTGCTGAAGAAAGTATGTGACTAGGAGAGGGCATGAGGTTTGGTTTTTTTTTGGTTTTTTTTTAAATTAAGAGATTTCCTATTCATTTTACATACCAACAGCAGATACCCCTCACATTCCTCCTACCACCCCTCAACACCTAACACTGCCCTCCATTCCTATCTCCTCCAAGGCAAGGTCTCCCATGGGGAATCAGCAGAGCCTGGTACATTCAGTTGAGGCAGGTCCAAGCCTTTCTTCCCTGTACCAAGGCTGCACAAAGTTTCTCACCATAGGCGTTAGGTTCCAAAAAGCCAGCTCATGAACCAGGGATGGATCCTGATCAAACTGCCTGGGGGCCCCCCAACCAGTCCAAGCTAAACAACTGTCTTGCCTATCCAGAAAGCCTAGTCCAGTACCATGGGGGCTCCTCAGCTATTGGTCCACAGTTCATGCATTTCCTCTAGTTGGGCTGGCTGTCTCTGTACATTTTCCCATCATGATCTCTGTGTCCCTTGCTCATAAAATGCCTCCTCTCTCTCATCCATTGAATTCCTGGAGCTTGGCCTGGAACCCAGCCTTGGATCACTGCATCTGCTTCCATCAGTCACTGGATGAAGGCTCTATGATGACAGTTAGGGTATTCAGCCATCTGATCACTGGAGCAGGCCAGTTCACGCACCCTCTTGGCCATTGCCAGTAGTCTAAGAGACATTTGAGGAATTGTTCAACATCCTTAGTCATCAGGGAAATGCAAATTAAAGTGACTCTGAGATACCATCTTACACCTGTCAGAATGGCTAAGATAAAAAACACTGGGACAGCTTATGTTGGTGAGGATGTGGAGCAGGCAGAACACTCCTCCACTGTTGCCAGGAGTGCAAACTTGTACAACCATTTTGGAAATCATTATGGTGGTTTCTCAGAAAATTGGGAATCAATCTTCCTCAAGACCCAGCTATACCACTTTTGGGCATATACCCAAGGAGTGCTCAATCATACCACAAGGACATATGCTCAACTATGTTCATAGCAGCATTATTCATAATAGTCAGAACCTGGAAACAACTTAGATGCCCCTCAACTGAAGAATGGCTAAAGAAAATGTGGTACATATACACAATGGAGTACTACTCAGCAGAGAAAAACAATGGCATCATGAAATTTGCAGGCAAATGGATGGATGTAGAAAATACTATCCTGAGTGAGGTAATCCAGACTCAGAAGGACAGACATGGTATGTGCTCACTTATAAGTGGATACTAGATATAAAGCAAAGGGCATGAGGTTTTAAAGAGCAGGGCAGGACTACTTACATACACACACTCTCCCTCCCTCCCTTCCTCCCTCCCTCCCTCCTTCCTTCCCTCCCTCTCTCTGCCATTCTATCTCTCTGTCTCTGTTTCTCTCTCTCTCCCTCCTTCCCTCCCTCCCTATCTCTGTCTCTATCTCTCTGTCTCTGTTTTTTCTCTCTCTCTGTCTCTCTCTCTCTGCCTCCAACATGGCAGATATAATCTCTCAGTTACTGCACTGACGTCATGTTTGCCTGTCTACTGCAGTGCTCCCCAGCATGATTATCAAGGACTAAGCCTCTGAACCTGTAAACAAGCCCCCAATCAATGCTTTCTTCTCTAAGTTTCTTGGTCATGGTGTTTCTTCATAGCAATAGACCAGTCACTATGACATTCCTCAAAAACAACTGGTCAGGATTCTGGAAACCTCTGAGAAAATTAAAAATTAGAATTTGTTTAGGTGTTTTCCCAGCCTGTAAGAAACTATGTAATGAGCAAATGAGCAAAGCAGATTTGATAAGATAATTAAAAATCCACTAGAACTCAAATAAAACTTATTTCCTTCATAGTAGAACAGTGGGTCTCCAAGGCCACGTCGACACAGACACCTGTTCAGCTGTTTGTGCGGCTATTACAATTGACAGCTTAAAAATGTTTCTGTTTCCTTTCTTAGTCTAATCAGCCAAGCCTAACCAAAGAAAATTAAGTTAGCTATTCAGTAGGCTTCCTCCCAGGCTTTCTCTATGCTGTGCTATGAAAAAATTCTTCCACAAACATACCCACACATGTGCAGAAAATGAAGCAGGATTCTTTTGAGTAAGTAATGGATTATGTTGCTCAAGCAATAGGCTAGTCTAATTTTAAAGGTAGCTCACTGATATTTTTTCAATAAAATTACATAGTTAAATTATGCTTTAAATATGATTATTACAAATTACTAGTAAGCTTCCATCACCCTATTTTCTAAAAAGGTCCCCTTGTTTATGGGCATTTATTTTATTTCATTTTTGTAACATTTTATTCATTTTTATTTGATTTATTTACTCTTTGATTACTATTCATTTCATGTCTAACTTTAACTGAACTAGCAATTCTGCAACAATTAATATTTCATGTATTTTATGCTTTGATTGTGTGAGTTGGGTTATCACAAACATAAATATTAGGATACAGAAGACAATAGAGTAAAATTTCAAACTTAGTACAGTAGGCCAGAAATATTATCATCAGTTATCAATCATTGGGTAATAAATTTCCTTTTTTGCCTCTTTAAATTCTTCTGAAAATAACTTTGATTCCAACAGTATGACCTACTTTCAGCATAAGTTGGTTAAACTAGCTGCTCATTCAATTACTGTTTTATATAGTTTTGTACTGAAATAATTTTAAGGTATCAGCATGTAAATTCTTATGAATAGCATAGGTATCTATTGTGTAAATTATTAATATTTACTTTTAGGCATTATTTACATTCTCTGTCTGTGTCTGTGTCTCTGTGTCGCTCTGCCTCTGTATATGTCTCTGCATCTCTCTCTCTGTATATGTGTGTGTACATGCATATGTGTGTGTGTGTGTCTGTGTGTCTGTGTGTCTGTGTATCTGTATGTATGTCTGTGTGTGTGTACATGCACTCCTGTATAGTGGTAGTTGGCTATGTGCATACCATGTTGAGTGGCATATAGAGATCAGAGGACATCTTGCAGGACTTGGTTTTTACCTTTCACCATGTGGGTCTTGGGGATCAAAATCAGGTTGTCCAGCTTCACATATGGGACATTTGCCTCCTGGAACACATTACCAGGCCTCTTTCTATTTATTTTGTTTGGGTTTAGTATTTTGGTACACATTTTTTATGAGTATCAAAACACAATATATTTTTTTACAATAGAGTGTACAGTTTCAAAACAATTTTGAAATTTTATCTTCCCAAATCTAGATATTTTTCTATCATTTTACATAAATTTTAAAAATCATTTTCCCACTTCAGTCTTTGATCAACTCTGATCACCTTTATAGTGTGCCCATCATTTGTTGTTTCTGCGTGTTGCCTTGCTTTTCCTGGTTACCTTCCAGTCTTCAGAAAGGGGTTTCTAAGCATCCTAACTTCAGTACTTCAACTTAACTCTTTTGTCTAAGATTTTTTTTTAAAGTAAGCCATACCAATCTATATTTCTTTGCATTTAACTAATTTGGGCATATTTTCATCATGAGATACTTACATTCTCAGATATTATGGTAAGTAGACTACACCAATATTTCAAAATGAAAGGTTTTATATTTATATTTAAAATCTGTCTAAAAACAAAAGACCAACCTTAAGTTTGATAAAATCAATCATTCCAGCTTAACCAATACTCCTACTATTGTTTGACTAACACTAAATGACATTGATGTCATAGTTTTCAGCAGTGGTTCTCAATCTTCCTGATGCTGTGACCCTTTAATACAGTTCCTCATGTTGTGGTGATCTCCAATAAAATAAAATAAAATAAAATTATTTTCATTGCTAACTCATAACTGTAATTTTGCTGCTGCTATGAGTCCCAATGTAACTATCCAATACGCAGGGTATCTGATATGTGACCCCTGTGAAAGGGTTATTCCACCTCCAAAAGGTTCATTATCCATAGGTTGAGAACCACTTTAGAGTATTTGTAATAAAGTCAGCCTAAGAAGGGCATGTCTGAGGGTCTGAAAGCAGAGATATTATTAAACCTTTGAAGTTAACCTCATTTGAGTTATTGGAATGATTTGTGTATATCATGTGGCTAGCTACATCATTGTAATTCACAGCCTATGATCTGTTCGTGAATGGCAGGATCTCTACCTTTTGGATATTCACATTATTATAATTCATAGCCTAAGATCTGTTTTTAAAAATTCCTGTCTTTTACTTTCTTGCATTAATTTTTATGTCTTGTGATGTTAGTTAACGAGTTTCAAACAAGGATTCTTATAAATTATTATAAAGGTCAATTATTCAATTAATGATATAAACGTGAAATTATAAAGTGATTGGTTTATTAAAATGCACTTAGTCTAGTTTGTAAAATTATCTGTTTAGATGCGCTATTTATATCAATATTTGTGTACAAAATTTGTAAAGAAGCTCAATCATTTTAAGTAGAGTGTAAATAACAAACAAGAGATAATTATTTAATTTAATTTACTCATTGAATCAAAGATTATATTGAATTTTTCTCAGAATCTTCCATTTTTCTACTTACCACACTTTCTATACATATGAATGTAATGTCTACTGACATCTCTTAGACTCCTGTCTCATTTCCCCAATTCTAATCATATTGATTATTTTTGTAAAAAAAAAATCAAATAAATTATTGTCATTCCCTTTTTATAAACTGTCACTTCCTTTTGCTTTTACAGTAAAATGCAATGTACAATATATTTTCATTTTTTTCTCTGTTCTTTGATTTGTCAGTATCTGGTGTTTTATTGTCTATACTCTTTCATGTCATTACATTCTTTGAATATATCACTCACTCCATTTTCATGCTTTTATGTCTTCTATTTCTTCCATTAAGCATCCTAATACTCCCTTCCCAGTCTATTCTTTGCCTGTACTTAGTTTCCCTTAAAACCTATGTTGAAATTGTTTGTCAATGTAATAGTCTTAGGAAATGAACACACATTAGGGATGCACATCTTCTTTTTAAGAAATTTTTTATTCATTTTACATGCCAATCACAGATCCCCCTCTCCTCCCTCCTACAGCGCCTCCCGTCTTCCCCCCGCCACAAACCACCTACATCCCCTCCTCCAACAAGGCAAGGTCTCTCTTGGGGAGTCCACAGAGCCTGGTATATTCAGTTGAGGCAGGTTGAAGGCTCTCCCTCTGCATCAGGGCTCTGGGTGGTGTCCCCCCCCACCTCCCCATGGCATCACATCTTTCTTACATTGCCAGATTAGTTATTCTGTAGTGGTTTTCTTCTTTTGAGAGCAAGATTTTACTTGCCTCCCCACTCCTTTCAGGCCATGTGGTGAGTCCCTGTGTGAATATAGCTGACCTTTCAGTCTTAAGAGTTGAAATAAACTTCTTTATGAACTATCATATGAAGATCATCTGTTATGGCAAGAGAAAATAGACTGAGATACTCTGACATATTTAAACCTAGAATGTTCCTTCTTATCTCATCATCCATGCTATTTACTTAAGGTTATTTTTACTCAGACCTTTCAAAACAAGCTACGGACAGCACTTCACCATCAGATCAACTTTCTGAATAATATTAGAAAAGGGGGTTAAACAGGGTTGCATGGATCCTCACTGAATAGAAATCCAAGAGGAGGGCACAATCCATATGTTCTCTAACATTTTTTGCTTCACCCAAAATATTCAACATTATTCCCCAAACAGGTGCTTTTGTGCATCAGGTGGTAAGTGCTCCAATAAATGTTACTATATGTGGGTTAACATCTTGAACTTATACTCGTAGATCAAATTCCTATGCATTTTTCAAATATTATTATGAACTAGAGACTTGTGGTAGTGTTAACTTATAAACTAAGTATAAAATACAGTCCTTCTTAAAGTCTGCAGTTGACGGAAAAAAAATGGTTATTTTTTTTTCATGCTGAGAAGTTAGTGAAACTCAAATTTAGTAAAGGACAATACTGATATTTATATGACATTACATAATCCTAAGTGATTCTAATATGACTGAGGGAGCTAAATCTTTGAGTCAGTCTCTGTGGTATATTTTCATTTTATCGTCAAGACTCTTATTTAAATAAATACAATAGAACAAATGAATCAAAGATCCACTGAATCAGAAATGAGAGTTGGCACTATTCATTTCTTAATTAAATTTTTATAGATCATTGCTTCCCGAGCATCAAGTATAATTTATGATTAATTACGAAAACAATTTCCTAAGATCCATGTCTCTTTTGAGCAGTGTATTGGGATTGATGAATATGAAACCCAAGAAGCAAAGGCCACAAGTGTTAACAATTTAGAAGCTGAAAAATTACCATTGTTCCCAGTCAAACTGACATGACTCACTTGTCTACTTTAGCATTTACTGGATTATTTTAAAAAATTCTCCTTGTGAGTGGTTTGTGCTGTAAGGAAGAGTTTAATTTTTAATTACATGGATTTTGTAATATAATAAAAAATAAATCATAATAGATTGAAGAATAAAAACTATTAATTCAGAGTTATATACAGTGATCAGCTTGCCTGTAAATAAATTCATTTTCATCCACTGACCTATCTGAAGATGTATTACTAATACATAATAAGGATATGAAACAGAATCAGTAAAGCTTAAATTCCCCTTGTGTTTGCATTGAGTATATTCCTTAAACTAAACTAAAATTGAAAAGTCCTAGAATTGTTTTATTTTGAAAAACATTATTCCAATTTATAAACGGTGTATAGAATAGAAAATGAAGCTGGGCATGATGGTCCACATCTCTAACCCTTGCACTCAAGATTTAGAGGCCGGAGGATCAAGAGGTAAATGTCATAATGGGTTACATAATGAGACCCTTTATCAAAATGAGGAGGAGGAGAATTAGAAAGAGGAGGTGTGAGAGAACAAAGAGAAAGTGCCTCATACCTTTTATCTAGATTCACCAGCTCAGTTTGGTTTTTATCATTTTACTTTCCTTCTCTAATCCCTCCTTCTCTCTCTCATATATATATGTATATATATAGTTATAGTTATGTAGATAATCTTATAGATACCCATGCCTACATAAATACAAATATGTAGTATATAAAATACATGAACAAATATATGCAGAAAGAGTATAATATGTGACAAATTACATCTATGTAAAAGTTATGTTTCTATATTCATAAATAAAATAGATGTAATGAATATAACTATGTCATCTATCTATTGTTCTAACTGTATATGGGATATAGATGAAAAGGTCTTTGAAATGCTCAAAGGAAAGTTGGAACCCCCACTGTGACTTATGCCCAAATACTAAATAAGTTATTTCCCATGTACCTGGATGGAGATACAGTTCTTTGACAGAATGATTGTCTAGCATAAATGAGATCATAGGTTCAGTCTCAGGACAGAAATATAAAAATATATTCATCATAATTTTCTGATAGTTTATACTGGTCCATTATTAATGCTCTATAGTCAATTGAACATATGAGGTGCCTGTGTTAATGAAGACCCCAGGGGGATAGGAAGACGCAGAGTGCTAGAGGTCCCCAGAAGTCAACAAATATACCTCCACTATAGACTACTGGCAATGGTCGAGAGAATGCCTGAGGTGACCTGCTCTGGTGAACCTGGGGCTTATATGTAAAATTAAGTTAATTATAAAATAAAAAATATTAAAAAATATAGTCAAATGCACTATTGACCTTTGTTTGCCAGGCTTTGAACAATATCTAAGTTAATAAATTTTAAATTAAGTTTAAGACTACTTGTTGTTCTTTAGAACATTTCAATTTTACTTTGTGAACCTATTTTGGATTTTTTTAATCCTGCTTACTTGTTTAGTTTTGTTTTTAATGTTATTTAGTCTCCTGTTGATGTGTGTTTGTATACATGAGCATGCATGGGGATTATAATGTGCATACCACAGCAAATCCGTGAGCATCTAAAGATAAAGTTGGGGGCTGATTCTCTGTTTTCACTATGTGATTTGGGAGTGGACTTCAGGGTGTCAGGCTGGCAGAGTAGGCACTTTGACCTCTGCTCCATCTTTCTGGAGCCATTTTGTTGTTAATAGAATGTCTCTCAAATGGGATCATGGGTAGGAGTAAAGATACAGTGATTTATTTATCTTAGAGCATATTGATAAGTATGATAAGCATTCTTCTGTTAAGGATAATAATAGCTTTAATAGTAGCTTTGATGTACCATTTAAAAATTATACTTACCATGTCTTCCCAGAAAGAATATGTGTTACTTTGGAATTAATATGTAATTTATGGGGAGCAATTATAAGGCTCTGTGTCTCATTTCTCATCAAATATTCAGCAATTAATTTTAGCATGTAATGGTGATCAATCACAGTTCATTTCTGCTTAATGTGAAATTATTCTAGTGTCTAATATTTACTGTTGATTTGAGTGGGTTGAGAAAGACCTAAGAGATTGATAAAGCACGACACTTGAGGTGTCAATGATGGTGCATCCAGAGATTGATCATGAGAGCTCAGACATAATAAATGGCTCGGTTTCTCAATGGATTCTTATTAGAATGGCATTATTGAAGGTAATGAAATGTACATACATGATAGGGCATAGTGGAAGTAGGTGCCTGTGGGACACGTTTTTAGAGACCATATATTGTTCTGCTCTCTCCAGCATGGGCCATTTCTGTCCCTTTTGGGCTACCACAATGTGAGCGCTTCTCTTTTGCTTTCCATGCCATGATGGGCTAGCACCTGTGAAAACATGAATGAAAATAACCCTTTTCTTCTTTACATCATTTTGCCAGGTATTCTAATCACAGTAGCATAAAAGGTAACTAATATGATGTATGTTTATATGTTTCATTATTGTTAGCATTATCTTAGAAAGTGGCTTCTCGTTTGTTAGTCAATTTATTCATTATATATTTAAAATGTGTAAATACATAAATGGCATTATATAATAAAATGTATTTTTATGTCAGTGTTTACTTACAAAATCATATTTTAGTGAGTCACTAAGTCTTGTTTACACAATGGCTCACTTACCAAACTGGACTGAGGGACTGTGTGAGTGGCAGAGTTCTACAATAGTAAAAACATAGATGCTTGTGGTGTTATGTTGCTGGGAGCTGCTGATTATTTTCAGCTCATTCTTTTTCCACCCTATGAAGTCTTTTGGGTCTAGGTTGACCTTGAGAGACACAACAGTAGAGTCTGTATGCCTTGTTTGCTCTTTTGAAAAGCTAATGCATATCTCCAGGTCATGTACTAACTTTTTTTCTCAACTTCTAGGATTCTCTGTGGATTTCACCTCATGTTTCCCAATCCCACTTATCTCTGAATCTTGTTGGGAAAGTTGTAATGTGACCCATTTTGTCACACAGTTTACCCCTTTAGTCCATTCATATTTTCTTGTAAGTGTTCATTGTTGAGTCATTGGTCTGGTTTGAGGCCTCTGGTTTCTGCTACACTGTTGATAATGAGCTCTTCACTGGGTCTCCTCTTGGATATCTTGTTGTTGTCCTGTGTCATGGATATCTTGCAGTTTTAGATCTGTAGGTCCTGCCCCTTCACGTGCTCCAACAGTTCATAGATGTGGTGAATGTTGTGGTGGACTAATTCATAGCCCCGATAGCTGGATTGGTCCACCTGCCAGCTTTCCTGTATAGTCACTACCCTGGAAAGCTCTCCAGCACTGCCTCAGCCAGCTCACCCAATTCAGCCTACAGCACAGGACCAGGCAAGTTCTTCTGTTCTCTGGTCCTCAGATCAGGCTCACTCACACTCACACCACCAGGGCTTGCTCTACTGTTTTGCCCAGGTGGGGTACAGGGACCACTCTGTTGTGTGCTGCAGCTGGTGATGGGCAGGACTAGCCCTCTCACTCTCATGACCCTGGGGCCAGATCTCTTGCCTGCCTGCCTCAGTTAGCAATTGGGGAGGGAGGAGGGCATGCCACTATATGGCAGATAAGGGGGGGTCAGCTCTGCTCCTCTCACAGCCTTAGAGTAGGCTCACCTGCATCCCCAACAACAAGGCTCGCTCTAGTGTACTGCCTAGTGAGTTGCACACTCAGTGATGAGTGGGGTCATCTTTCAGAGGCAGCTCTCCCCTGAAAGATGGGGCCAGCTCTTCTGTCTCAGTATTCATCAAGGGACAGGACCATCCATCCCAGGGCCGGCAAAGGGTAGGACCATGGACATCATCACAGACGTCAACTGCAGTAGGACCAGGGACCAAGATGTGGCCCTTAGCAGCAGCCCTGGCCCAGATGACACCATGGCCCTGGGTAAAAGCACAGACCACTCTGAACAGCATGGCCCTGACAGATGTAAGGCCCTCACATACTAACCTGGCTACAGATTGTGGTCCAGACCCTGGAAATCTGTGTGTTCTCTGGTTGTCTCATGAGCTACAGACATCAATATAGACCCTGGCTATGGTAGGAACTCAGACCCACACATGGTCCTATGTGGTAAGCGGGCTCAGATGTCACCATAGACCCAGATGGTAGCACAGGCCACCCAGAACCTCATCCTCTCCACCTCCCATGGCAGCGCTGCCCGTGCACTCCAACATGGCTCCAGGTGATGGCCCGGACCCCTGGGAGTGGCATGATCTTCAATATTGTCAGAAGTTGTGGACGTCAACACAGATCCTGAATATGGTAGGGCCAAGGACAGAGACATGGCCCTCAGTGACAGCCCTGGTCTGTATGACACTGGCCCCAGGTGACAGTGTTGGCAACTCAAATCTGCATGGCTCTCAGTGGCAACAGGAACCACTGACATCAACACAGGCCCCTTGACTACTTCAGAGCCATGAACCAAGACTTGGCCCATGGCAATAGTTCTGGCATCACCCCAGACTCTAATGGCAAGCAGACCTTTCAAGTGAGCTTGTTCCTCACCACCCTTACCTCCTCAGATATGCCTCTCTCCCCAGCTTATGAAAAGTTTTGCCTCTCTTTCTTCCATTTCCCTACCCTGGACCCAGTCACCATAATGATTCCCTGATGCCTGACAGGCTCTTGGTTGAGTCATAGGTGGCACTTGGTTGAATCCTGTCCACCCCAACCACAAGGCATGGCATGGAGATGTTGCTTTTCATCTCTCCTTTGCCTGGGACCAGAAACCATAGGCTTGGTGTGATGGTAAAGTGACCACCTGAGACTTTTGGCCTAGAAAGTGCTGAGTGAGTCCTGGATAGTTGTGCCCCCCACACACACCCAGCAAGGTATGTGGGGGAGTCATCTGTGTCCTCCACTGCTCAGGCCTGGAAATTGCCTAGAGAGTCCTGGATAGTTGTTGTACTAACCTTTTGATTACCATTGAGAGTAGCATTTTTCTACAGATAAAGTCATAGGAAATTGTATCTGTAAAAGCAGCCTGATACCCAGCCAATTTAGCAAATCAATAGTCATGAACTCTTCCTAGGGCCTAAGATCTCCTTGACTATTTTTTTAAGTAGGTCTATATTCCTGCAAATGAATCCCTTTTGTTCAGTTGGCTTCAAATCTAATCAGAGGGCAGATGGTTGCTCCTATAACAGGAGTGTCACTGTTCCTTCTGTAGGGCCATTGTGTCTGGCAGGTTAATTTAATAGGTTATAGGGCTCAAAGCTAAATAACATTGTTGATGCCATTTCTTCTCCAGAAACCTACAAAGAATCTTTGAGCCAAGGACTTCAATAGAGGCTGGAGACAGATTTTAGAGGTTCCTCGAGTTGCTAGATTTCACTCTGTATTAGCTTATCATTTGAGCTCATGAATTGTGTTCTATATTAGCTTATCATATGCTCTCATAAATTACACATGGAATAAATGAACCCAATTTTATTGTCTATGATGATTCCATTAGTTAAAAATCGAAAATTAGTATAACTGTGTTGATGTTATGATTCCCTGGGGGTTCATTCATCTAGAGCCTCTAGGAAAGAATCTGTCCATTCCCATATTTTGATGTCTTTCTGTTTCCCGTATTCTTCAGTTCCTAGCTTATCTTCCAGGCACATCATTGTACCCCTTGCTTTTGTTACAAAATCATTACTTCATGTATCTGTTGCTCTTACATCCCTTTTATGAAGACTCTTCATTCTTTTGTATTCACTCATAAAATAAATACCAATCTCATCTACATTTTAGACAGACACAGTAAACACAGCTTCACACAGTTAAACAAATGCAACCTAAACAAAAGTAACACACCTTAAAATATTCTATAATAACATCGCAAAAGCTTCTTTTACCATATAAGGTAAGATATTCATGATTTCTGAGGATTTGTATGTGAACATCTTTGGAGGGCTTTATTCAGTGTGCTATGTCCCCAAACACTTCACATTGCCTATTCCAATATATATATATATATATATATATATATATATATATATATATATATATATATATATATATGTTTGTGTGTGTGTGTGTGTGTGTGTGTGTGTACAAGATATTTAAAAACACAATAAGAACAAAATGTTAGTAAACTGGTTGCAAAAGGTGAGTTTTGCAACTCTGTGGGTTTGGTGTCCTGACTACCTGGGGAGTCAGGCAACACGTTGAGCTATGTAGCACAGCTTTGATGGCTGAACTGCAAGGAGACAGTTCAACCCTGGAGGGTGAGGTATCCCAGACACCTCAAGCTTCTCACAACAACAGCTCTGCCCTGAAGGTGTCCCGGACACCTAGAGCTGTTTAGCACAGCTCTGACAGCTGGACTGCAAAGAAACAGCCCGACTCTGGAAGATAAATTTTTCTGACTTCTTGGGAGAGTCGGGCCTGGAACTGCTTCAGCAGGGAAAGTCAAGGTACACCTGGTGTAATGGGGGATTATCTCCCCCCAGGATATAGGATTCCTGTCCCTCTCCTGGAGAGCCTCTACAGCTGAGCTTTGCTCAGCCCCCACTTAAGGGGGCTTCCTAGCAGAGCTCTGCTTCTCCGGCCTAAGATGTGGCTTCTTTTGCTTCACTCTGTGAAAGGGGAAACCCCTGCAGAAATGTAGCAGTCTCCTCCGGCTCCAGAGAAAAGTGTTTCTTGCAGTTCTTTCTGTCCACTGACGGGCGTCTCAGCAAAGACCTTCTGTTCAGTTCCTCCTTGCCCTGTTCTTTCAGCTCTCTCTCTCTCTCTTGTTTTGTCCACTGGGGGACGTCTCAACAAGGATCTTCTCTATGCCAGTGAATGAAGATCTTCATACCCAAAAAACTCTTATGAGGAAGAGATTTATTTGGGAAGGAGAAGTCCAGGAGAGTAGCTGCCTCTACCAGGGTGGAGAGAACAGCCTTTATTTCCAACTGACCAAGCAGGGTGGTTTTCACAGGAAGTCTTGGGGTTGGAGTCAACCCCGGGCCCAGGCTTCTACTATCCTGTTCTGTGATTGGTTGGTTTCACAAGTCAGTTGCCCAAGGGCAGAGATGGCTCTGAGCTCACTGAGCCAAACTGTGTTTCTTTCTGCCCTGATCTGAGCCATCTTTCCCTAGTTCTGGGCTCCAGGGTCAGGGTGGGTTTCTTTAGCCAGCCCCTTGCCCCTACAAACATATCTTTTTAATGTGGTACATATGATTGGTCAGGGAATGCACCTGTTAGAATTTTTAGCTAGAAATTCATTCATTGTTTTTAACCTACAATATTTCTTCATTGTCAGAGAGATTTTATGGAAATATAAGATATCCATCAACCAAAATAATAAACTTTTTAAAAATGCCATAGTCAATCATTATGTAAATGTTAGTTTACAAAATTAACTCATTTTATTTATTTCTGTCTCAAGTAGATTTGGGATAACTCCTATTATTTCTCCATATACTTATTGTTCTCAGCTGGTCCTATGTAGACTAGCATAGAATAAGTGAATTCTAAGAACTGAGGATGTGTGAGTGCACATAGAGGGATTGCCTTAGTTGTGTTTATATTGTGACAAAAATGACTTAAAGAAGGAGAGATTTATTTTGCTTTATATTCAGGAAGTTCAGTTCTTCATGGCAAGGAAGACAGTGCATCAGAAGCTTGATATCACTGGCCACTTTGCTTTAGCAGTTGAGAACCCAGAGAAGAATGGGAGTGCCCTTTGGGTTTTGCCTTCAGTTTTGTCCAACTTGAACCCTGAAGTGATGTTGCTCACCTTTGTTAGTATTCCAACGTGTCAATGTCTCCTTACATCATTAGAACCACTTTGTAAATACTCACAGACACACTCAGAGATCTGTTTCCTAGGTAATTCTGAATCACATCAAATTGTCAATTAACTAACCATCAGATGGGCATTCAAAATAAGGATTTTTGAGGAAAAGCACATGGCCCTAGGGGAGCTGCTCATGCCCAGAAATCTTCATGTCTGGCAGTTGCAGCATTGGGCACCCAGATCAACATGTTCCCTGGCTTGCATGACTCTTAGACACTGACATGGTCTGAGGTAGCAGACCAGACTCTGGTCCTCCACATGGCCCTCAGTGACAATATGAGTCCTGGACATCAACTCAGACCTGGGTGCTGTAGGGCTGTGGACCTAGACGTAACCCTCTGTGGCAGCCCTGGCCCAAATGACATCATGTCCCCAGGTAACAGCATGGGATATCTCTAGTAGAAGCATGGCTGTTGGACACCCTCATAGCCACTGGTTGTGATCCAGACCCTGGGGATTTATGTGGCATTTGGTGGCAATATGGACCATGGACATCAATACAGACCCTAACTATGGTAGGATTTGGGGCCTACTCATGGTGCCAGACAGCAGCCCGGGCCGGATGTCACCATGGTCCCAAATGGCAGCACAGGCCATCCAGACTGGCATGTCCCCTGTAGCAGCATGGCCATTAGATACCAACACGGCCCCAGGAGGCAGCACTATCTTCAATGGTCTCAGGAAGCCACAGACATCAACCCAGATCCTGGAAGTGGCAGGATTATGGACCCAGACATGACTCCCTGGGCAGCCTTTTTCCAAATGATATCATGACCCCCAGCTGATGCACTGGCCACCCAAATTGGTCTAGCGGTAGCAGCAGCATATTTGTCCAGCACCAACCCGGTCACAGGTTGCAGCCTAGAGCATGGGTATCCACATGGACCCTTTCAGGAATGTAGGCCAGGAACATCAACACACACTCTGGCTGCAGCAGAGCCACAGACTCAGACACAGTCCTCAGCAGCAGCCCAGGCTGTCACCATAGCCCCCCAGGGCCATGGAGGCCACCCAGATTGGCACGATTCCCATGGCAGCATGGCTCTCAGACCCCAATATCGCCCCACCACAGGCCCCTGCACAGGCCCCAGTGATGACAGGAGCCACAGACATCAACTCAGGACCCCTCAGCTGCTTGAAGGCAAGAGATCAAGACCTGACCCTTGGTCCCTGCCTGTCTCGCTGGACTTTGGTCCATTCGCATCAGCCCATTCCTCACTGTCAGAGGCTAGCTCTGACATGTCGAAGGGTTCTTGAGGGGAGACGTGAGGAGTGGAGAAGTAATAGATAGAAATATAGATGGAAACGACAAAAAAAAAAAGACATTCTCTCCTACAACAAGGCTTCCCATGGGGAGTCAGCAGAGGCTGGTGGGCTTTTTATACACTAGCAAGGGGAGGGGCAAAAGACTTCCCCCTCGGAAGGTTGAGGTATTAAGTATCAACAAGTGTAGTTCTTTCAAATCACCTGGTAACCACACCCTTGGCCAAATCATCACTTTATGCAGCCCTGCTGGGCAAAGCAAGCTCAGACTTTCTGACTTTGAGTAAGGCCTTACTAGGGAGCCTCTGTGGGCCCCCCACACCTAACAGCCCTCACCTTTATGGACCTACCTCTGTCCTCAGCACACACACCACTCCACTCTCCCTCTCCTCGACTTCCCCATCTTGTACTCTCTTGCCATAATGGTGCCCAACCACCCAGCGCCAGGGCTCTTGGTTGGGTCACAAGTGCAGTTTGGTTGAAGACCGCCCACCCAAGGCATAAGGGATGGCAGAGTTGTGGTCTTTCTTCGCTTTCATGCCCAGATCTAGAGACATCAGTATTTGGTATGATGATACTTGATTGGTGCCAAAGGAGTCAGGGGAAGCTACTGGCTGATTGTGACCCATGCTGATCCAAAGGTTGTTGATTTTTTTTGGGGGGGAGGGGCAGGGGGCATCTCTGTCCATCGCTGATTCAGGCCTGGGTGGATGACAAGTTCTCTTGGCATCTCTGGAAACACTCAAGTTGACACTCTAAATAAATAATCCCAGCACCTTTGTGCTCACTTGTAGGTTCACTCTGGACTTTAAGGATAAGGAAACAAAATGAAACTAAAAGACAAAACAACAACAAAATTCCATTTTCTCCTGGCTATCCTGGTACTTAGATTGGTGTGTATATCTTTAGATAATATATTAATACTTACTTATTACATTTGCCACATGTATACTGAAACACAATCTTTTGTTCTTTCTTGGAGTTTTAAGAAGAGATTTCATCCTAGATCATGAGTACTTCATTGATGTTCTTGCTCTGGGAATGTTGCCGGGATCTAAGGGCTGGCACCAACTCTGTCACGAATGAACTGCTTTGAATAAGTTCATGTTAGAAGCATCAGCAGGAAAAATTGTAGAAGCAAAGCTTTCTCTCTTCTCCACCGATAAGGTCCTTTCAATGTCTGTGTCCTGAACTTTACAGGAAGCCACACTGCAGAGAAGTTTAATTCTGGTGCCTCTCTTGCTCAATAGATTACAGAATATGAAAATCTATGATACAACAAGTATGTAAACGGTTCAACTCAATTTGCAACTCAGTTATAGCTAAAATGCGAAGGGTGCTAATACAGACAATATGCTTTGAAACAGGAAGTCAATAATCAAACTTCCTTCCTTGGACTTTGTGTGACCCACTGTAGTTGAATTGTTTATTGTGTATTTCTTCAGCATTCCTGTGTATTTTGTCTGTGTGCACAATTCATGGGCTCCAAATTTCCTTCACGTGTTCTGACAGTTTCTTTACTTTATACAGAAAAATTCTTTGTCAACAATGCTAGAATTTCAAATGTATTGAACACCTCTTTAAAATATTCTGTTCATAATTTTAGCATGTTGTTGATGAATTAATTAAAAGTTTCATAGATCTAGAATAATCTAAATCTATGTAGTAATTTAAATCACAGTAATAGTAGCCTTATTCTACCCACAAGAAAATCTGTGTTAGTTTATAATATTTTAGAATTGAAAGGTTTTTGCTTTATCTTTTATCTGGAGTCATGATACTGGTCCTTGAACTCAAAGCTTTATACATGCTATTCAAGGACTTTAGCACTTAATTTGATTTTTTTTTTAAACTTGAGTAGGGACTTGTATAAAGCACAAACATATGTATTTAGATGGAAATACACATTGTGGACTACTTATAAGCAACTAAGTGATATATGACTTCTTAAGGAAGAGTACTATGTCATATTCAGTGTCTGGGGAAGGTTTTATATTCTCATATATGAATGAACTTTATATAAGTAAGGAACCAAATGTGACCTATACAACACATCACATTTTCAACATATGGAAACAATAGATAAAGCCTCTGAGAATTAATATTCTTGCTGACAAACTGCAAGGCTTCATCGGGAGAAAATTAAACATATTAGTCTATAAGGTCAGTAAGGTCATAGGGCACCTGGAAAGTCTAGTAGTAATTTTAGACCTTAGAATAAAATGGAAGGTCAATCTAGTATTTGTATAGAAGAATAAGTAGACCCCTCTCATTTTAAAAAGAATTTCTAACTGCTTGCTCCTAAACAAGCTGAAGTTTCCCAGTCAGAGATGGATGCTATTGGACCATTCTAGGACAGGAAGGAGAAGGTCTGGAATTTGAGGGGAAAATGTTGTGTTGAAAAGAAACTGTCTGATAAGGTAAACACATCTGCTTAATTTCTGAGGTTACTTCTGAAAATCATTCTACATGAGAAAGCTTCATTACTTTTTCTAAATATATGAACATTAAAGAAAAAAGGCTAAAAGTCAAAATCAACAGCCACATTTCAGAACCTAACTGAAATCTAAGACAGTGTGTGAATAAACTGAAGGAATAAAACTGTTCTAATAGGATATAAGAAGCTTAGTATTGCATAGAGATTACCAGCTAATATACTGTTAACAAATTGAGACACATAAATAATAAAGGATGAAGTGAGAAAATATGATTAAAAGTAATTAGAGCTTAAAATGATGTTATGGAAAAGGCATGGCATAATAAGAATATGTTAGAAAAAAAATCTCATTAGTTAGTTTGCCATGGAAAATTTGGGAAATAAGAACAAGAATACAAAATTTAATCCAGGGCAAAAAGAAACAGTAGCATGAAATGGTGAGACTATATAACCACATACAACTACTGGTGTTTCAGGATGATGTAGCGATTTACACAATGCAAACTTGAGCATCCTCCATTCTCTCTGATTCTTACAGTCTTTCTACCTCTTCTACCATGGGATTCCCTGAGCTCTGAAGGGAAGGATTTGATGGAGACCTCCAATTTACACATCTTTGTGTTAATGTCTGACTGTGGGGTCTCGGCATCTGTTTCCATCTCCTGCCAGAGGAAGTCTCTCTTATGATTATTGGATAAGGCACTGATCTATGAGTATGGCATAATATCCTTAGGAATCATTTTATTGACTTTTTCCATTTTTTTTCAGACCAGTCATGTTTGGTTTCACCATGGGTCTCTGGGTTATCTAGGCTAGTCTCTGGTTCTTGATTACCTAAGTAGTGTTGGGTCTGGGTTTCTTCTGGTTACATAGACCTTAAGTCAAATCAGATATTTATTGGTTACTCCCACAAGTTCTGGGCAAACATTGTCCTAATATATTTTGCAGGCAGGTCAGGTTGTAGGTCAAAGGTTTTGTGGCTGGCTTGCTGCCCACATTTCTCTCTTGTTAGCCTGCAGAGTACCTTCCCACACCAAAGAGACTGGAACATAGGGATGAAGCCTCCATATAGGCACTAGCTCAACTTCTTCTTGAATAAATTTGGGATGACCAGTCCCTAACAGGCTTGAGGGCCAGCCAGTCCAAAACAGTAAAAAGATACTTCCTGAGAGCCAACCTGGGAATGCCTAACGGCATTAACAACAGCAGCTGAGACATGATCTGGAGATGATTTGGACCAATGAGAGGCAGCCATGTCACACCAGCAGGTGCATATTCATTAGACATCCTCCCAGGGTGGGGTGGAAGGTATATAAGGCTTGCCTCTTCCTGAATAAACTGAACTTTTTGTTTCAACATTCTCCTGGTATCTGTGTGGTTGACTCTGTGCCTACTTGCCCCCTCTCCCAAAGGGAACAACAGCACAAGACCATGCCGCAAATAAGTTGCGTGGATGCTGCCCCAGCAAATGGAGCCCCACTGTCAATTTGCAGAGAGCAACCCTTTGTCTTAGCATCAGCCTGGGCTGTTTGGTGATTTCCATGGGACCCCCTTGTTCAACAATTCAATTGAATGAAACCCAGTTCCATATGGCTTTCTGAATCAACTAAGCAAAGTGGTATACGTTCACAGAAAATAAAACAGCAAGCACAGAGCCTATATTGGTCTACACCAGGTTTTCTGGGTATATATTATAGCTATTAGTTTAGTATTTTTTATGGGACTCCTGACTCTGAAAACGAGTGGCTCTCTTGACTCTTCTGCCTGCTTTTCCTCCTATTGTATTGACTAACTTTGATATGAAAATTTTTGCTTCATCTTATTACATTGTATTTTGTCATGTTTCTCAAGCTCCACAACCCCACTACCACCACAAATACTAAAAAAAAAAAAAAAGGCAAGGCTTTTTTCCATATTTTAATCCTGTGATATAATATTTTTTCCACTGGCTACTAAGTAAATTAAAATGCTACTTTTGTGTTAGTATGTAGATATTAATTATCTTATTTACTTGATTGCTTTTTTGCTTTATAATCTATACAAAGAAGGACAAATAAATTTAAAAGCTAAACTGTTCACATATCCACAAAGAAATAAGAGTATTAAGAAAATATTGCTAAACAAGAGTGGATATGTAGAGGCACTACTTTATTTAAAATGTGAATACAAACAGATGTACTTACATTTTAAAAATGTTTTTAAGTATCTGCTGAATTAGTTCCCAAACTCACAAGTACAATCTCCTGGGTGATGAATCAGTAAGCTTGCTTTCTGAAGTAGATATATTTTCCAAGTAAAAGTCTTTATGAAGCTGTGTATTTAACGATCCCTGTTGAAAAACTAGAACCACCAGTAAAGAAACTAATCTTTGTGTGAGTGGCAATTTCTTATTTAATCTTCTTTGTGGACAGAGCTACTTCAATGCAGGTCACACAAGCCTAGATGGGATCAAATCCCCTCAACTTGGGCTGGCTTAACACTGCAGGTTGACATGGAAATTTCTGCCTCTAAAGCCCTATGCTAATTCAACTACTCTAGTTTTTGGTCTTATATAAAATAGGCAAGTAACCATATCTAGAGGCACAGATTTAAATTCCTGTTATCATTTTAAAAACAAATGTTGCAGAATGCAAGTTTCTTGAAATGCTTAAGATTTTTTTCATTTATACTTTCTGTTGTGCCTGCACAAATTGCAAGCATCCTTTGATTATGCCAATAAAAACTTCATATAGTCTTATCAATGCTAGAAGATCAATCTTTGTGGTATTCATATATGCAAGCATATGGTGATTTTTTTTACATTTATATCTGTCTCTCTGTCATACACATATGCATGTATGCATTACGTAGGGTTTCTCAACAGATCAAAACAAATTCTATTCAAAACAGATCAAAACATATTTTCATAAAATATGGATAATTGAAAGCATTCTTGCTCTCTCATTACTTCAATTTCATGTGTTCTGAAATCCCAAAATGTTTTTTAAAGGTAAGTAAATCTTTAAAATCCTAGTTGTGTTTCTCTGACATATTGCCAGTATCTCATTTATTCACTCATTTGCTGTTCCTTCACTATAAACTTGCAATTTCTTGCTAAGGAAAGAGTTTGAAGTTAGTATCTTGCATGAGTAAACAATATACAAAGAGGAATCTCTATTTACAAGATACACAGAATCATGTCATATGTGTTGTGGGTGGGAGTGGGGAGAATGGGAATCTAGGCAGAGGGCCCAGCCTGAGCTGGAAGGATAGTCAAGAAACATATGTGGTCTGGTGTGATTGGAGTGTGGGATGCAGCTTGTTTTGACAAATGCAGAGAAGCATCTTATGTTCACTGTCTTCCACAAGGGCTAAGTACTTCTTACACATATCAATTAACAGATAACTGTACATTCCAGCCTTGATCCCAAGGACAGTCTGTATCTACAGTGACTGCATCCATAAATGATGTTAGGAATGATATCTTTTTTTTAATCAACTGACATCTCTCCTCTTTCTGTATTTTTTTAAATTAAATTGCTATTGTTTATTTTACCATGTAAGTGTTTTGCCTATATGAATGTTTGTACACCATGTACATGGCTGGTGATCATGGAGGCCTGAATAGGATATTGGAGCCCTTGGAACTGGACTTACAGATGGCTGGGTATTGCAGTGTGCATACAGAAAAATGGACCTGGGTCTTCTCAAGGAGCATCCAATGTTTTTAATTGTGGAGCTATCTCTTCAAGAGCCCCATTTTTGCATTTAAAAATATTTTCAACAACTTTATCACGGATGTACCAAAGATTGAATAGTCAATCATGTGAAAACACTTGATGGTATTGTAAAAATATATTGAGATTCTGAAAATAAAAACTACAAATTTTATTAACTCGTATTAGAAGAATTAATGTTGCTTACATGTCTGTACCATTCAGGTAATATACACACTCAGTACTAGTAATATTAAAATCTCACAAAAATGACTGCCTAACCATGAGTTGAACAAAGACAACTATAGACATATTAATGTGGACAGGAGAAAGTTCAGGAGACTTCAACCCCACACTAAGAATTACAGGCAACTGAAGAATTCTGAGATCAAGAGACATAGTGTTCCTCAGGGAAAGCATAGCAACTGATTATCCAAACTAAATGATCATCCATGAAAACATACATGTAGGTTAACATACGGACTAAGCAAGTTCTTTTATACTTAGGAATATATGTGTGTAATCATATACACAGATGTATGTAAGAATAATTGATTTAAAAAAAAGAGGACATGAAATTGAAAGAGCACAATGAGAGTTATATGATAGCATTTGGAAGGAGGAAAGGGAATGAGAAAAATGATGTAGCTATAATTCTGAAGAGGAAAATGTAAATGGTATATTTTACACAGATAGGGAGGAAATATCCCAAAATTCACAAGAATCCTGAAAGTAAAGTTATCACAGTTTTAAACAACAGTAATTAAACTGGAATAGTTTAATGGAATATAGAATACAGAATGGGGTAATTCAGAAATTAACCTGTGTGTGTGTGTGTGTGTGTGTGTGTGTGTGTGTGTGTGTGTGTGTGCCCACACACATGTGTGTACGAGCAAGCATGTGTGGTGTGTGTATCAGAAGCAACCATGACAAATATAATGATACAAAGAAGACATAACAAAGAAAATGTACTTGGAATCTTAGCATTCTTAGAATAAAGCCTACAAGAAAATTTTTCTTTACACTGGTATTAGCAATGATTTCTTGAACACATTACTAAGAACAGAAATCGACAACTGTGATGGAAAAGGCTTTTGTAAAACAGAAGATCAATCAGAAAGAAAAAGCTCCTCAAGGACTAGCAGAAGATACTCGCAAATTTATAGCTGTAGAGAAAATGACAGCCTAAAAACACCCGTCGCCTTGACAAATAGGAAAAAGTACAGCCTCAGTAAAAACTAGACAAAGATTCAGAACAACATTTTCTAAGGAAAATAGTTTAATGCCTAATAGAGAAATAAGTGATGAGAGAGACATGAAAGTCAGGCATCAAATGAAATATCATTCACTTCTGTTATAATACACACAGAATATGTGTGTGCACATATGTTTATGTACATATAATAGAAAAGATGAATTTGATGCTGCAAATCATTTATAAATTTGTAAATTTTGAAAGTTGTTCCTTAGAATGTAAAAATCTTGAATCTGTGGTAGTCAAGAAGTTTCTTTAGAAATCTTAAAAAGAATTATCATATGACCGCCAAATTTTTATCAAAAAAGCTGAAGTAAATAAGTGAAAGAGAGATTTGCACTACCAGATTCCTTGTAATATTATTCATGATCAATAGAACATGCAAACAGTATTTATCCTTTGACAACTTAATTAATAAAGAAAATAACATACATGCATACAATGAAATATTGTTCTTTCTTATGAAAAGAAGACAGAAAATATCCTCATTTGTAATACTTGAAGGATCTGGATCACATCGTGCTAAAGTGTAGTCAGTATGCAGAAAAGGGCAGTTGCTGCTAGGCTCCAGTTCAGTGAGGTGTCTATAATAGATAGCTTTACAGAAGCAAGCACTGTTGTTACCAAGACCAGAGACATGGAGAAGCGTTATTCATTAGGTACAGGTATCCCAAACATGTCATCTCTAAAGAACGTTTAGAATTTTTTAATAGGCCTTCAAATCTGTTGTGATAATTAGCAATACAATATCTCAATTTTTACTGAAAGTGAGTTCTTGGAATAGGTGTTCTCAAAAATAAGACAATTAAAAATGAAAGGACATAAGAACCATTGAAACGTATTGGAGACTTTTATTGCTTTGAATTTGTCATGACTCTAGCGCTATTTGTATGTGTTCACATTCATCAAGCTATGTGTTGTAAATACGTGCAATTATATGCATATCAATTAAAACTGAACAAGGGTGTTTTTAAAAAAAATCCCTAGTTGAAATCAATTACTCTCAAATAAAAGGAGTTTGCTGACAATGAATTTTCTTTGATGGAGATATTTTAAAAGAGGTATTTCCATGAGCTTTTGTACATTTTTTTAGGTGCCAAATCAAAGCAGTCAGAGCTTGGCTTTATGAGTGAGATATTTACTATGATTGATGTTGGTCTTTACTAAGAGTAAAAGCCAAGCTCTCTTGGGGAATCTCAATGTTAACTATGTTTTTATTTTAGGATTTCATGGAAGTTTAAATGTGGGTTGTGCTTTCACACTGTCACCTGCCTTGGAACATACCCAGATCTTCACTGGAAAAGCCTGCTAATAACGTGGTACTCTGAATAGTGGAAAGAGAAAAGAATTAGAATCCCAGAATAAAACAAATAAGCATGCAACCTCAACCACATGTACATTGAATTTTATTTTTCTTGCTATTTCTGAATTGTAAAAAATTCTAAGGGAGAGTCATGGATATAAAAGAAGAATGTATTCCTATTTTTGTCTTGTTTTCTTGCTAAATAACACTGCATTAAAAGCAATCTTTTGAGTTCTTCAAAGACAGCAATACCCCTTTTCACTATGTGCATTCACAGCTTCAAATAGAGTGTGGAAAAAAATATTCAGAAACATGTATTTTCAGGTGAGTGATTGTGTAGGTACATGCTTATGTGTGCTTGTGCATATGCGTATGGATGCATGTAGAGGTCAGAGGCAAACTCAAGTATAGATCCTTAGGTATCATCCACTTTGATTTTTGAAGCAGGGTCTCTTATTAGAACATAGGTCTCATTTGTTAGGTTAGGCTAGCTGGCCAGAATGTGCTTTCATGTCCAGCATTTAATGTGCATACTAAAGAACAAACTAAGTTCCTTATGCTTGTGAAGTAAGGATTTTATCAATTTATTTATCTGCCAAGACCTGGACGAATGAACTATGCATTTTTAATCTCAATTAGCATTGGTTTACATTAAAAATTTCCAGTAATATTAAATATGAGAGAATATGATTATTCCCTACATCCTAGGAAAGGCATCAAGGTGATTCGGTTTGTACTGTATCAGATTGAAAAACTATAAAGTTTATAACAAATTGCCTACCTCTCTCTGGGTACAAGTATAGAATAGACTTTCTTCTCTAGTGTCCTTTGCTAAATACAGAGATTTCCAGCTTGCTGTTCAAATGCTAACGATTAGAAAATATGACAAATAGGTTTCACTGATTTCTCTTCATGAAATTATCTGTAAAAATCATTAACTATAAATAACATGATACCAGATACCAAGAAAGAAGGTAATGTAGGGTATTTATTTGAAACTATTAGAAACCATTTCATCAAAGGGTAATTGTTGATTAAATCAATTTGTCTGTGACAATAAAAATCACAAATGTTTGTATATGAGTTCAAAGTAACTATACTATGTTAACAATTACTTTGTAAATTTTACAAATTTTTATATGTTCTATTTTAGGGAAACCTAATTTCCTTCTTTTTATTAACGATAGAGGTTATTAATATTCTTTTCTTCTTACTTTTTCATCTTCCTTCTTCTTATTCTTTTTTTTTTAACTATGATAGCATTCTTATTTTCTTGCCATGGAGATAATATTGTTTGTGAATGTTTATAGTTTAAACTACAATAGAATTGTGCTTATATTTGCTATTTCTACAAAATTTCTCTGTCTCCCTTTTTACAGGGATAATGTATTAGTTTAATGGTGGTAGATATGTAACTCAAACAATGAAATATTAAAGATAGCATAGCATGAGAAATTCTGTAATTCTACCTTTCTAATTTGAGAAGTTCAATGGGTTATAAAATATAAATATTTAATTAAAAATGACTACCAATATAGATCACTTCTGAAAATAAATGTAAATAATTTAGCAAATGTATGTGTGTATGAAAATGCAAAATTATAGAAAATAAGTCAAAGAGAATTAATCACATGCTTAAAGAAAACACATTACTGAGTATGAGACTAATTCACCCATACTCCACTTCTAAGATACCGTCCACTCACTTCCTTTTTTGTTTGTTTGTTTGTGTTTTTCGAGATAGGGTTTCTCTGTGTAGTTTTGGTGCCTGTCCTGGATCTCACTCTATTCACCAGGCTGGCCTCAAACTCATAGAGATCTGCATGGATCTGCCTCACGAGTGCTAGGATTAAAGGCATGTGCTACTGCCATTTGGCACCCACTTCTTATTTTAAAGGAATAAATGAATGGAAACTAAGTTGGCAAGTCCAGTTAGAATAGTTAAAGTTGGAAAGTTAAACAGTTGAGTCCATCTGCAGGACTGCTGTAGGATGCAATGGCAATCCTAACATAATCTCTCTTCCATACCAGGTCATCTTTCCATCTTGCAAGGTAATGGGGGTATGTTTAATTCAACTCTTTAACATCTGTCATGAAGGATCAGGACAAAATCTTTTTTTCTTAATCTGTTGGATGTAGATAAAGACTTCCCTTAAATTTCATGAGTTGTTTTAAATCCTAGAAGAGACCATAGTTTCCAAATAAACTCACAGCAACTCCTGTCATCAGAAAACCTCTCCTAACACCTCTTCTAATCAAGAAATCTTATATTAAACTTCATTGTGTAGATATGTCAGAAACGAAGATGTCACAAAAGGCAACAGGTTTTCATTCTGAGGGATACATGCTTTTGAAATTATGAATTCCAATATAGAAAACAAGAATTGCTGGGCGGTGGTGGTGGTGCACGCCTTTAATCCCAGTACTCGGGAGGCATAGCCAGGTGGATCTTTGTGAGTTGGAGGCCAGCCTCGTCTACAGAGTGAGAACCAGGAAAGGCGAAAAGCTACACAGAGAAACCCTGTCTCAAAAAAAAAAAAAAAAAAAAAAAAAAAAAAAAAAAAAAAAAAAAAACAAGAATTAAAGCTATGACAGTTGAGACAATCATATTTATAAAGAGAACAGATTCAGTTTCTGGACACATGAATCTTCTCATGCAGAAATCAATGACATGTGTAGGTGAACAGTCAAATAAGACCAGCACTTGAGCTGTCCAAGGTCTGGTCCAAAGTAACAGATAGTTTTTAAAGAAATATGAGCCTAAAGATAATGCTGTTGCTTCCTCATAATGCTGTGGCATTGAGACTCTGTACATTCTAAGAGATCTAAATATAGAAAACTTTACAGTCAAAAACAATAACATAGATAAAAATTCAATATTATCACTAAAAAATCAGTTGGTCTAATAGTTGACTTAGTTGTCTCAACAAGGCAGGAGAAAGGAGAACTTTGACATAGAACAGATTCAGTTGGAAAGAGGGGGAAGAAGAAGAGTAAAGGGAGAAATTACTAAAATGTACCATAAAAATATATGAAACTTTAATGCAGTAAAAAAGAAACAAAAAGACATCAAGATATCATGTCTATGCTATGCACAGAGAGAAACTATATAATATTAATCATGTGGAATCAAATTTTATAGATTAAGATAAAACCTATTCATGGATTTTTGTATAGGGTTTGATGAATATATTTAAAAGAAAAGAAAAGAAAAGAAAAAATAATGACCTTGTATATACATTTATTTTGGAGGTAAAATTGCATATGTCAATATAATAGAAATGGAGAACAGTAGGAGCAAAATAATTTAAATCAAGTAAATTCATAGAAAAATTCAGTAAATTCAAAGTCCTCTCTCCAAAAAATAAAAGCCCCTTACAATCTCTCACAAGTCATATGAAAATAAAATTTCTCAAAGAATCACAATATTGTTAAGAAGGAATAGACATAACTCTTGGCATGGTAGTATATGGTGATATTTTATTTGTGCTGAAAT
This sequence comes from Peromyscus maniculatus bairdii, assembly GCF_049852395.1. NCBI lineage: Eukaryota > Metazoa > Chordata > Mammalia > Rodentia > Cricetidae > Peromyscus > Peromyscus maniculatus. The sequence goes on along the minus strand of NC_134869.1, from coordinate 29,100,005 downwards.
GTGATTTTATTTGTATGTTAATAAATAAAGTTGCCTGCTGATCAGAGCTAAGAGCATGCCATTTAGCAGAAGTCCAGCATCAGTGGCACATACCCTTAATCCAATCAGATGGTAGGCAGAGTCTCTGTGTGGTCAAGGACATAGCCAAGCGGTGACCCAAACCTTTAGTCTCAGTATGAACCATAGAGACCTGGAGATCTGTATGGACAGGCAGTGATGAGGAAGTCATGTGTTTGGGTTTAGAACCAATGAGAAAGCAGAAAAGAAAGGCAATAAAAAGAACACAGGAAGAAGGTCTCTCTCTCTCAGGGGAAGGATGGCAGCGAGTGGTAAGATAAGGTGGTCTTAGCTCTTGGCTACTGCTCAATCTTTGGGCTTTTAACTATTTATTTGGCTCTGTGTTTCCTATTAAATAAGACCATTTAGAATTACATCTACAGTAGTATACAGACTGTATGAAATTTCAAAAAAAAAAAAGTTCACAAAAAGTAGGTTACCAACAGATTGTACAATGGACATTTTATATTGAAATATAAAGAAAAAAATCTATGATGTTAAACTGTTGATTTCAGTCATTGAAAAAAGTGATAAAGATAAAATTGTTCATACACTCCAAGGTCTCTATTATGTGCTTCTTGATCAATTTACAACTATTGATGATTTACTATATAACAGGCTTATTCTATATTATATATGAAATATTGGATTTAAGGATGATTTTCATAAAGGAAAATATAGTTGATATCATTATGTGAAGCTATTCGATTACATGCCTGTACCATGATAGTATACCATCAATTCAAACTGCATAGTTACCCTTCTAATTATACATGGAGCATGAAGGATGTAGACTATGTAAATGTACAAGGAGACATGATTTCTTACATTATCAGAAATGGTTTATACTTCTATTATATTCTTTTCTAACCCTTAGTCATTCTTGATGATGAAACAGAAAACTTAATCAGTAAAATAAAATGTGTTATTCAGTTTAAAAAATGAATTATGTATTATTGGTATACTCTTTTAGGAAGCAACTTACAACTCTTATTTTAGTCTGCTGTTAAATATAAAGATATTAGTAAAAAATAGTATTTCTTTACTGTTTGCAGGGGTAACTCTCTATGCACTTCCAGGGAATGTTTTTCATTGTTCTTGCCTTCTCTTAATGATCCAGGAATTTAACAGGGTTATAACATATTCAATAAATTTATTCAGATCTTGAAATATTCAAGTAATGGAAAGTATGCCTTTGTAAAGCCCAGGAATGTTAGTCTTTGATTTTTTTATGGTTTAGACTGTTTTATGACCCTCTCTCAATAAAAACTATAAAATTAAAATGACCATGCAAAGGTTTACGGAGCGCCTCTGACCCAGCTTGGTGAAGCTAATGGCAGTACGATTGCTTCCTGGATCTGCTAAAGTAGCTCTGGGTGGGGATGGGGGAGCTATTTTGCAAGTCATAGGCAGAAAGAGAGTCTGGAAAACCCATTTTAGGGGAAAGCCCTCATGTGGCAGATGTACAAAGAAAGAAAATATTGTCAGTTCCACAAATTATGTCTTAAACATGTCAAATTTTATATCAAAGATGCCTCTGCTTTCATGACTTGAGGAAAAAATGAGAAAGACTGATAAGAATTTACATTAAATCCTTCCTGAAATCATGAGCATGATATTAATAGGATATTAATTTCCATATCTCATTGTACTCATTTTCTAGCAGTATAAAACGTAAATAAGTGATGCACATACCGAGTCATGTTTTTACATTCTGCTGTATATGTTTTTCTTTAAAATTACATTTTTCATATCATTAAACTAAACGAATTGGCTTTTAAGGAAACACGATCTATGCTCACATTCTATTTTTTCCCACTGATCATACGAAGCAGATTTTTTCACTCCTCTCGCATAAGTAATCTACAATGAAGAATCTTAAAAAATGCATGTTGTTAAACATAAAACTTCTCATCCACATGACTGCTGTCACATGATCTGAACAAGGACAGCAGCTGACATACTAAACTGGACAAGGGTAAGCCCACCAGGCTCCAACCCTACACAAACAACTAAGGAATGGCAGGCAACCGAGGAATTGTAGGAGTGGGAGAAATAGTCTCCCTCCTAGAAGAACACACCAATTGGTTATCTAATACCAAATGGTCCACCCTGAAAACATACATAAGAATATGATTATACAGACCAGACAGGCCTATTGTGCTTCTGTATTTAGGAAAAAAATGTATACACATATTTGTAACAACAATTAATGATAAAAGATGTAATAAATTTGAAAAAGAGCAAGGAGCCATGTATGGGAGTTTGGAGGGAGAAAAGAGAGGAGAAATGATGTACTTATATTAGTCTCAATATATAAAGCAAATATTTCTTTTTCTTAATCAGTACTTGAGACCATTGATTTATAATCACTGTTGTGCCCAGATCGTAACCCCCAGAGAGACCATCAAGGACGAGCATACCAGAATGCAAAAGCAAGGTTTATCTGTTACAAGTCATGACAGGGAACTCAACTCAAGCCATCTCAAGTGAGGCAGAAAAGAGTTACTCTTTCTTGGGGAAGTTAGTTTTTATAGGCAAAACCCATAAAATTTCTTAGAGGGGAAGGGCTTAGCACGGGTCCATCCTTGATTGGTCCAGTTTTTCCCGGGCCTGGACTTTATCTTATTCTAGCTTATCTGTTTGCCCTGTCAGGAGTTTTACAACTCCTCTCCAGGGTCTGGTCATGTTATCTTCGGAGAGGGGCATCTTGTGGTTAATTGGTTACCATCAGACATCCTGACTCTGTTCTTTTGTTTCTGGGGCTGGCACCATCATTTCTGGGGACTTGAAACTGGCCTGGGTCTATCTATATTGAGATATCTTTGTCTAAGGCCCCCTTTTTGAGACAATAGAGTGAGGGTCTTGTTGTGCCTAGATCACGTCCCCAAAGCTGCCACTGGAGACTTTAGGTACAGAATGCAAAAGTAAGGTGTTTTTTAAGTTTACAAGCTCTTCCAAATCTCTCACTCACAGCAGGAAGGTTGGAAGGAGCACTCCCCTTTCTTTGTGAGGCTAGTTCTTAAAGGCACAGACCATATAATTTATTTTAACCCGCCTCCCTTTTTAGTCTTTTGGTCGAATATCCTGACTGTGTTTTCCAAAGTCCCTGTAGCAGATACAGCCACCTGGGGAAAAGGGGTCTAAGTTCTTATCTACACTTAGGAATCCTGGTTTAAGCTTCTCTTTGTCTGTAGGGGATAGAGTGGGGGGTTTTACTGAGGTATCACAATCACTAGTTGTGGGTTGCCTGCATAAAAATCTGAAATCGGAGGACTGATAAATTCAGGCAATGCACTACAATAATGTATTACAGCAGGCCGTACTTGTAAGTGATATCCACAATTGAGTGATGAAATATTTTCTTGCAATATTTATCTTTTATATTAAAATTAAGGATAATCTCCCAAGTAGTAGTCTAAAGATATTAAAACAGGGTTTACCTTCACTTTTCCTTCTCTCCTTTAAAGATGAGATAGCTGGAGTAGGACTAATTGGATATCACAGCATCTATAATTCTCAAGGCTTTTGTGCAAGCCTTTTAAGTCTATCATCACGGGTCCAGAAAAATAACTGCATTTAAGGAAAAAGGACACTGGGGTTGTTTCAAGCGAATTACATCCTCTTTATAAGAAAACAAAAGACTTTCATTGATACTTTTTGCAGATTCTCCTATAAATTATAATACCTGGATTATGCCACGTGCCATTCTCCAGGGACAACAAAGGCTTAGAATGTGAGAATTAAGTGTTGTACCCTGTATATCTTGGTAAGAGAAAAAATCCAAATATCCATGAAAATGACAATTTTATTATCTGACCAGTAGGATCTGTCAAAACCATCGGAAACATCGTTTCATCATCCAGCATAAATCTGTGAGATACCAATATTGTTCTATTTAAATAAACTGCATCAAGCAGATCAGTTAGTTGATATGTACAAAACACATTTTCATAAACCCAAAACTATTAAACGATTATATGGAGAAAGTGTATCATTTGTCTTAGTTTGTTTTCCTGATAAGGTGATAAATTATCCCGAGAAATGTAACTTAAGGGAGCAAGTTTTTATTTTTTCACCTAGTCTCATGTTATCGTCCATAATAATAGGGAAATAAAAGCATCAGGAGCTTGGAGCAGATGCTCACATTACATCAGCAGCCAGAAGAGAACAGTAAATGAAGGAATGCATGCTCAGTTTCTGTTTTTACTTTGTTATAGCTCAGGATCTTGGTGAGGGAATTTTGTTAGCCATCGCCAGCAGAGTCTCCATAGCATGTAATTAAGAAAGTGACACTCAGCCACACCCAGAGTTTTCTTTACCAGGTTATTCTATTTTATGCAAAGTTGATAGTTAATATTAGCCATCAGACCACTTGGAAGAAAACAAGTGTAATGCTAGAACTTTACCCTATCAGTTTTTTTTTAATTATACTGTAATTAAATTCCCTCTTCCTTTCCTCTCCTCAAACCCTCACATTCATCTCTAAAATTTCCTCTCTCGATTTGTTATCTGTATACATATATATATACATACATACATATGCATTCATATATATGTACATACACACACGTGTGTGTGTGCATGTGCGTGTGCGTGTGTGTGTGTGTGTGTGTGTGTGTGTGTATTGTATGTGTGAAAGTATAATGGTACCTACACATACATGATCTAAGGTACCAGATAATCAACTGGGTTATCTAGTTGGTCCTTAGAAATGACCAATATCCCAGCTTTCAGCATATCCAATTTCCCACATTTCTTTGTCTAGAGTTGAGACCCTGCCAACTTTCTCCCATCCATGTTATCAAGTCCACTAGTGTTGCTATTGTTCAAATCCTTTCCTGACAGCCATGCTGATGAGATTTCAAAGATGAGCGTCTGTGGGATATATATATATATATATTTCTGCTATAATCATATGTTGTGTATTAGGAATATTTTTATTTTGAAATTTAAGTCAATTGGGAAAATAAATGATATTTGTTGTGAAATTAAGGATCACTTAATGAAACTTAAAATGGAGAATTCTGGGCTGTAACTAGTGTCTGATTAAGTATGTCTGGTTATACAATTTTAGGATATACAATTTTAGGAACTACTGTGTGATCCTTATGTCATTGACCTTGGATTCCATCACGAGGAACAAGAACTCATTTGTATTTTTATTAATGACTTGCTGGAATCATTTACTCACACATGCTGTAAAATCTGCATAACTTAGAGGAAAGATAGTTGATCCTGATGAGACTTTTTGTTCACATATTAAGTATATTTCTCTGTTATATCTACTGCAACCATACTATAATGTTTCTGAATTTTTATTACTTTCCTGAGAAAGAAAACATTTCAATTGTTAGGGTTTGATATAATGGCACAAAATATGTTGATTTATACCAAATAATCTATACTACAGAATACACACACACACAATGAGTACAAAACATGAAGAAAAGCAGGAAAGAGTAACCATTAAAATCATTGACTTTGGAACACAGGTAATTGCAGACTGAAATATGGAATCATTCATTTTATTTAGAAATATAGCACTTAAATTTCCTTTGTGTATATCTTATGTCTTTCAGGTTTGTGTTTGTGTGGAAATCCTGAGTGTGCAAATGAATTTATCTCTGTGTCTATACCTATTTCATGTGTCTTTTCTTGGGCTCTTTTCTTTCAGTTTGTTTGTTTTGTCCTATTCCCATTTTTATCCTATTATATTATATTTTAATTAATTAATTTAATGCCAAATGCTGTTTGTTGAAGGAGAGAGGAGGTCTTAAATACAGGCTTACAGCACAATGGGAAGACCCTGGAGGGCAGAAGTTCGCTACTGATGTTTTACAATCTTGCATCTAAGCTGTTAACGCCCATTGTTCAGGATACACAGACAAGGATCTTCCCTTATGCATTCAGGAGGGTGGAACCCGACAGGGAATTAGCATAGGGAGGATATCAAGGTCAAGGTCAGCAAGCAAGGCAACAGTTACCCAAAACGAGGGGGGGGGAGCGGGGAGGCGTGGGCAGGGCCGATCTCCCATGCTCATGGATAGGTAGGATTAACAGTAAAAATGGCAATCTTACCAAAAGCAATCTACAGATTCAGTGCAATCCCCATCAAAATCCTATCACAACTATTCACAGACTTGGAAAGAAAAATACTCAACTTCATATGGAAAAACAAAAGACCCAGGATAGCTAAAAGAATCCTGTATGATAAAGCAACCTCTGGAGGCATCACCATTCCCGACCTCAAGCTCTACTATAGAGCTATAGTAACAAAAACAGCTTGGTACTGGTATAAAAACCAACATAGGAACCAATGGAATCGAATTAAAGACCCTGACATTAATCCATGCACATATGAACACCTGATTTTTGACAAAAAAGCCAAAACTATATTTATTTTGTTATTATCCTTTAGATGCCTGTTGTTTTTTTTAAGGAGAGACAGAATGGGAGTGGATCTGGATGGAGAGGAGGTAGGTAGGAACTGAGAGGTGTAGAATGAGGAGAAACTGTAACCAGAATATACTGTATAAAAAATTATTTTCAATAAAAGAAAATAATTTAAAAATTAAACAATTTATATTTTGTCTTCCAATTCTTCATGTCAAAGCAAAAGTAAATTAGTGTACATTGAATGTTTGTATTATAAAAATAAGTGAGATAATTAAGCATTTTACTAAACATAAATGCATCTTATATTTAAAATTTAGAAAATGCCTATGAATATATTCTGTACACTAAAATATACATGTATTTAAATCAACATATGGAAATGATTATAAGGACATTTTCCCTTGGCTTGTGTTTTAAGTTCATATGATGTATTAAACTGTTCTAGTGATTTATATTTATTTTCCTCCTATTTTGAATGATCAATTTAGGATTACTGAGAATGAAGGACTCTACTATATGCTAGATAAATAAAATTTGTCCCCATTTACAAATAGAAAAAAAATTAAGCAAGTTTGATTTCTATATATGACTAAATTTACAAAGTAAAAATTATTGATTTCTTCCATTTTTTGACATGAATGTGTTTTTATCATAAAAATGGCTAGTGGAAGCAATTTTATTTCAAACATACTTTTTCTAAATAAAATTATGTGGATTACCTCACAACTGTGTATCACAACTTGTAAATCATATTTTACAGCTGATTTTGTGGAATTACCTTTAATGGTTCTCCTGATACACAGAAAGATAGAGAATTAATGTTAGTTGTTCTTCGGTCTTGAAAAAAGGAAAGTGGATTTTCAATCCATGCACTTGGAACAATTTACTTAAAATAATATGGAGAAAAGAAAAAGGGCACAACACAAATCATTAATTCAAGAAATCTTAGAAAACAAATGTATAGTAATGATTTATGAGACTATACTGACCAAGGACACACCCAACCTCTGTTGATAGGGAAAATAAATAGCCCAATCTACTGTACAGTGAATTCTTGCCAGTTCTCAGCAGGGACCATGGCTCTGTTTTGACGATTAAACAGCAAATAGTCACATCTGGAAATATGAAGGTCAAAGGTCATTTTACTCATAAAACCTCACCAGTATGATTCATAATAACCCATCTCTGACCCTTCCATGAATTGGAGGCTGCTGCTGATATTGCTGTATAAATATACTAAAGCACAATTTTATGCTCTGTTGTGATTTTATTTTGGTGGCGTGTTTTACTTAAACAAGTGGTATAGAATTTACAAAAAAAAAAAAAATGCTCAACCCATATGCTCAAGCTGAAAAGTGTCTATTTTTGCTGAAATCCAATCCCATGCTACATATGTTATAAAAACACTTGGCACACAAGGTTTGTTAAGTAAACTGTTTCCATATTCAACACTTGCATGGTATTTTTTTTTTTTACTTTCTTCCTTTATTGGTAGTAGAATGTATTATATTTACATTTGCAATGTATTTATATTTACAATGCATGCTTTAAGCAATATTTAAAAGAAAGTTCTGAACCACTTCCCCCGTCCCTCTCTTATCTCACAGCCTACTCTTTGATCTTTTGTCTGTGTCCTTTGACAAAAAGTGCCGCTGTGCAGGTCAGGCTGGCCTCTGACTCACTATGTTACCCTGACTGACTTTAAAGTCCTGAGTTTCCTGCCTCAACTTTCCAAATTCCGAGATGACAGATCCAAGTCACCACGTCTATTTTCCTCACCTCTCCCAAGGAAATAGACATTTGTGCCCATATGTCGAATTTGTATGTGGAAACCTTAACTTATGCAGCTATATTTGGAGGATGGACTGACAGCGGAAGTAATTGAGGGTAGATGGGTCCAAAAGGATGGGGCCATGTTCCCATAGGATTAGTGAACTTAGAATAAGTAATGCGTGGGAGCTCTCAGGTTCTCACCCCAGAATTGATGTATACATAGCAAGCAACAAGAGCATTTCTTGACAAAAAAACTGATAATGCTGATGTCCTGAGTTTAGATTTCCAGTCGGCACAGCCAGTGCTGATTATGTTTACACCACATAGCCAATGGTGATTTTATGGGAGCCCAAGAGGGCAATAGTTGAAAAATTATGTTCCCCAAGCAGCATTTCACTTGGTATGGGCAGAGGTGTGGGAGTGGTTGGCGGTGAGTGGGTTAAGGGACAGATTTGGGAATACACTACTTAAAACTGTACCACCATTTATAGATCTTATCATTGCTTTTTTCACTATCTGGAATTCCTAACATTAAGCTCATTTCCAAATAGTATTTGTATAAGTCTGTGGTTTATGTGTATATCTCAGTGGTAAAGTGCATATATGAGTTCTGGATTTAATCTCTGAGACTAGAATAAATAAATTATAAATAAAAAAATACCAGCTTTTTGGAGAAGATAAATAAAAGTAATATATGTGTTTTATATGTAAATATGTTTCATGTGTAATTAGGATCATAGGATTGTGTTTTTGTTCTCATTTTGGACAGCATATTCTATATCTGTCTCTCTTCAAGTTGGTGAATATAGTTGTAGAGATTCTTCAAATACAAGTCAACTGCATCACTGACTTGAGAAAATCAAAGTAAAAGTCTTAAATCACCAGATCTGGTTTACTGGGAGCAGGCAGAACTTTGAGAGTACAGAATAGTCCTGTCTGTAAATTAGCTGTCATTGGCAATTCTGTGGGCTGCCTCTGTGTGTGTGTGTGCATGCGCGCGTGTGTGTGTGTGTGTGTGTGTGTGTGTGTGTGTGTAGCAGGAATCTTAAAAGTTCTTATTAATAAAATCAAACCTGAGGCGAGTTATTGGGGTCCATGCTGGTAGATCAGAGAGACAGAACAAGCCATAGCTAACCTCACCTGGTCAACTTCTCAGCTGGTCTTGTTTCCTCAGACTGAAAGCTTCTGTGTCCTCATCCCAATGGCTCTCAGCTGAACTGCTGCTGGAAACCTGAATGCTTAACCAGCTAAAATCTTAACCAGCCAAATGCCCCTAGTTTCTGGTCCTCCCGCCTTATATATCTTTCTGTTTTCTACCACCACTCCCTGGGATTAAAGGCTGGCTTTCTGGGATTAAAGGCGTGTGTCACCATGCTTGGTTATTTCCAATGTGGCCTTGAACTCACAGAGATCCAGAGGGATTTCTATCTCTGGAATGCTAGGATTAAAGGCGTGTGCTATCACTGACTAACTAGTGGCTTGTCTGTTCTCTGACCCCAGGTAAGTTTATTAAGGTACACAATATTTTGGTGAACACAATACCACCACATTTGTGTGTGTGTGCTTAAGCAGCTTTCTAAGCTCCAATTAGGCAAGACTGGTTTAGAAATATTACATGAAGATTCCAGCTTCGTAGACTGTCTTAACTTTTTTGGAGAAGGGGATTAGCATCTTCATGTTTTTTCTGTCCCTTTTCCTTCTGTTTACAACGTTCTCAGATTGCTGGATTTCCATTTACTTTCCTTATGCCTTTTTGTAGTCTACTGCATCAATTAATCCCTGGGACAGTCATACCCTTCAAACGCCTTCATTTATTTAAGAACTCCATGCACTGGAATGGTTATCACAAATAACTTAAACTAGTTAGAAGACAAATTCTTTTGATAATTATATCTATCATCTATCTCTCTCTCTCTCTATCTATCTATAATAATATATATACTATAAATATTCTGATATATGTATTAGAATTCCTACCCAATGTTGGAGATCCACAATCAATTCTGTGCTTCATTTCTTTATGTAGTGTAAATCTAGAGTAAAAAATCACACTTCTCACATTCTTTAAATAATGAATCCTACTGTGCATTACCTGCTGCTGCACCTTGAATTTACCAAAGGCAACTGTATATTATCTCAGTGTTAAGGATGTATTTCCAGGTTAAGTTTTCACAAAGAAAGGAGTATCTGGAAGTAAAGTTGAACAGAATAAGGGTGGTTTAAGATAATTTTAGAATTAAAACATATAGTGCTTCAGATAATCTTGGAATTGTGGGAGTAGAGACAGCAAGAATATTAATGAAGTCCAGATTGTTGCTTTGGTCTCTGAAGAAAGTTAAGCTCCTTTGGCAGACTCAGGGGAAGAGTTTGGTTTTCTTATCTCCCCCTAGGATTAGTGGGAAAACCATATACTTGAGTAGTCATGAAGTAATCACAGCGGACCTGGCTCTTTCCTGTTATTTGCCTAATTCTTTGCACACGGAGCTGTGACCATCCTCTGAAAACTGCTACACACAGAGAAATTGGCAGCAAATAAACAGAATCAGAGTCTTTCCCAGTGCTAATTCATCCATCCCTCATTTGTTTTAGAAGTCTCTAATTCCTTCTATTAAGTTCCTCTAGATTTCTACTTGACTGACACTACAGTGACTCCTTTGTTCCCATTTACATAAAATACTTCTGTTGAAGGTGATGTCAAAAGACACACATTGAAAAACATCTTCACTAATTCTGTCTGCTGGGATAGGCAGGAACAATTAATTATTTGAAATATCAAATATTTTTTTAAATTTTCTGAAATCCATGCATTTTTATGTTCCTATTGTTTTACAATCAGAATAAAAAATATATGAACCTCATTTATGATATCTTTATAGTTGCTTAATTTATTGATAACACATATCTACCAGTTACAAGGAGACCTTCTAGATACTAGATATAGCTTCTACTAACATGTTCATTTATCCCATAGCTGTACTCTAAGTAGTGACACAAACAGGAGCATAAAGAATGAAAAGTGTTTAGCTGAGTCTTATCAATAGCTAGACAATGTGTCAAGATATCATCAGGTGGTAATTTGTTTGACACGTTTAAAAAAATGGAGTAAGGTTGGCATAGGCACATTAAATGGAGAACCATACTATTTAAAGATGCAGCATGATGTCTTAAATGACGTAGTCTTTGGCGTCATGAGTAATTTTAAATGTGGATTTGATGTGACATGATTTTGCACTGAGATTATATCATTCAACATTTAAATCCATTCCCTAATTTGTGTATGCTAAATGGTCTAGTAGGGTATGTGGGTGGCAATGAGACCAGGTGACCTCTCAGAACAACTTTGCAATGAATCTAGATTAAAGGTATTTAAAGTTTGCACTAGGGTGTCTTCTGGATTGCTCACGTAGTGTCCTCTTAAATACTTTCTGTGTTGAAGACTTGGCTCACAGCTGGTAAATACAGTCATTAAAAGGTGCTTGGGTCATAAAGGCTGAACATGCTATATGTTCAGGGAAGTTGGAGAAAGTATACCACTTAGGGAATGCCTTTGAAGAATGTTTCCTGGTCTCTGCCCTTTACACTCATCTCTCTGTCTGCTTGCTGACTGTTGTGATAAGCAGCCTAAGCTGCACACTTCTGCTGCCTTGAGTTTCTGGATTAAACCCATCAACTAAATAGAACTTATATGGAAACCTTTTCCTCCTTTAAACAGTTATCTCCCGGTGTCCACTATGCCATGCTGTCACAGTAGAAATAGAAAAAAAAATAAAAACAAAAACAAAAGTTTTTAAAAATACTTTAAAGAGAAAACCAAAAGCATTAGTCTTGGGAAAAAAGAGTAAGTAATGTTTGTGTGCTAAGAAACAACAAAGTAAATAATTGTGTGATGCTCTGCAGTGTTTCCAGGAAGTCTCTCCATATCTCATCTCTTCATATTGTCACAATTTTATCCACTGTTTTTTTTTTTTTTGAGAGGATCAAAGAAAGATATTAGTAAATAATAATGAATGCCAGGTCACACATCTACATAAAAAGCTTTTTAGACAAAAAAGGTATTTCTCTAGGAGACAAGATTGTTTTGTGGTAATAAAAAGATATATCATTTTATCTTATCCTATTAATCACATAAAATATTCATATTGTCTTGTTTCCTGTCATATTGTTTAAAAAAGTCAAATAACACATAATCCTTTATATAGGGATGGAATTATATCTTTACTGACATAGTATAACTCATTGAAGAAAAATATTAATTGATCAAACTATTCTAAAATGTTCATATTTAACCTGCTAGAGATAGTCTCCTATATTCACATGCACTGGGACATTTCAGATATTCTTAGTAATTTGGCATTTACGAAAACATTTCATCAAGGAAAGACGACAGACAAATCATTGAGGTAAATTCTTCCACAAAATTTGCATGCAACAGGGTCCATAGACAAATATATTTGTATATAGATAGTAGAACACAGTGTTCACTACAGGTGTATGAATGTGTAGAAATGAGTAGTAGGCAAGGGTGGTGTGGGATTCCTATTTGCTAGCTGGTGCAACATGTATACTAACTTTTAATATACATAATAATCATAAGAATGACATTCCTATTGTTATAACTTATAATTATTTCTTGAATTTTATTTTTAATTAATTTTTTGAAATAATAACCAATTCATTACCCTTCCCTTTTCTCCCTCCAAAGTGTCCCATATGGATCTTCTTTCTCTTTTTCCAATAAATGGCCTAATTTTTATTAATTGTTATTATATGCATATCTGGACATGAACACATACATATATCCCTAAGTACATATCTACAAATTTTTCAATGTATATGTTAGTTGTGCGCATGTTTTCAGGCCTAACTATTTGGTATTGGATAAACAACTGGTGTGCTCTGCCCAGGGAAATGCTATTTCTTCTGTTCTCAATATGTTTTAGCTGTCTGTAGTTCTTCATGTAAGTTTTAAGTCTTATTGCCTTTCCCCATCTATGCTAGTACGTCTGTTGTTCTTATTCGACATATGCTATTGAGACTTTATGTATATAGTAGTTTAGTGTGTTCTTTGATGTCATCCTTGTTCTGCTTTTATTTGGGCAGTCATATTGATGAGATTTTTATAGGTGTAACTTCTGATGTTTCTAGGACACACACTCTCACAGGAGACTCTCTGATTCTCTGGTTCTTACACTCTTTCCTCCTCATCTTCAGCAATGTTCCCTGAACTTTCAGTGTAGGAATTATGTTGTAGGTGTAGCAGTTGAGTCTGCGCTCCATAACTCTGCACACTGATTGTTCTGTAATGGTCTCAGTCTGTTACAGATGAGAAGGTTCCTTGATGAGGGATGATGACTACTTTATCTGTGGACATAATTCATTTTATGTTTATTTTATAAATGAGAGAAAAGGTAGAGAAGGGACAGTGGAATATTTGGCTAATATAATACAATGGGTAAGCAACAGAGTTAAATTCAAAGCCAGTGTTCTTTAGTGTCCATATTCTTAAACACTGGTTAGTAAATGATCATTGGTTTCTTTCAATGATAGTAAGGTGATATGTCTATCCTATTAGTAGAGAATATAGCACCTTATCACAATAGTTGTACTGATATTTAGGCAAATTAAAACAAAATAATTCATGTATATGAAGATATAGAGGAGAACGCATCCATTGGCATTATTCAAATAATTTGTTTACCCCAGGAGAAAGTTAGATTTATATTATTTTAAAACAAAACTTCAACTCTTGAGATGTCTGTTATGTACTTTGTTGTGTTTTAAGAATGTAATGAGTCTGAAAAAAGTATCTCATTTGGAAAAGTATTTATTGCCCAAGATGGGGACCTAAAATAGATTCTCCTTGTGCACATAAAGAACTGAGATGGGGCAAACACTTGTGTTCCCAATGCTGAAGAGGCTTAGACACACGGATCACTGGCTAATTGGCCAACAAGTATAGCATCATCAGGCTCAAAACTTAAAGTGGAAGATGCTTAGACCTCCACATATACATACACATAAATGCACAGAGACATCCACATCAACATGACCACACCTTACCACTATACAGCCACATGTAAAAATGACAATAATAATAAAATTAACAACACAATCACACAAAGTTTTAAATATATATATCTTGTGCATTTGTGGATAAACTTGAGCTCTGCTTGGATGTACTTTGGTGTCTTAAGAGTCTTCAGTCCTCTGTTTCTGAACATTCTAGTTTGCTCTATATAGTGGTTTGTAAACTTGAAAATTTCTTTGACATTTCTCTTGTCTCTTTCCTTGTCACTGTTCAAAAAGTATTAGAAATTGTGAATATGTTTTATTGTGTGACCTTAAGAAATATATCACCTAGCTTGCCTATTTCCTGTATATTCATTATCTATTCTACAGTGGTATATATTAATATTTATTTCCTATCGTGTAACTCATAAACATCAAAATGAAAACACAGTAAAAAAAATGTCAAGGATATGAAAACCAAAGGCCTGTGATTTCAAGTTGATTGTGATGTTGCCCAGTGTACATAGAGGTATTCATAAAGTGAGCTTAAATATCACAGCACAGTATTCCACAATTCAATAACCACAAACTATATTTTCAGTGAATTGAATAAACTGGGAAAAATTGACTGTCTTTGAAGGTCAGTGTATACCAATAAGATGTTATCTTTCTTAGGTTTTTTTTTCTATTTTTATTTACATTTTAAGAACAGTGTGTATTTTTACTTATGAAATAAAAACTGAAAGAACTATATAAAAACAATGTTTATGATAATAATATGAGATTCTGTCATTAGTAAAAAGGTTTAAATCTTAAATACATGCTGAGTATTGTTATTGAATTTAACCATTTCAGTTTTCACAGCAAATCTGTTGGGTGGGTGTAACAGTTTTGTGCATAAAGAAACTTTCTCTGGGTGCAGAAAACAGAGGAAGAGTCTGGCTTCTTTAAAAAGGCCAATTGTTCAAAATAGAAAAATAAATTATAATATTTTCTTGATTTTCTTCCTCGAATAAAAATTAGTAATTCCCTCTTGAAACCCTTCAGTGCCCATGAAACACGGACAACTGGACCATTTATTCAGCTCTCTATCTAAGTAGAAGGAGGCATTGCTGTTCTAAGTTCACAAATCAGAACAGTGATACCTAGAGTATTCTTTGGGGAGAAAAGGCTTAGAAAAGTGAAGAAGTCTTTCCTAACTTTTTTTTCTAACTGCAGATACTGTAACCATTAGCACATATAGAAAAATTCTCTGCTTTAACTTCCAGAATGTTCCAAACATGTTGACATTTTATAGAAATTTAATCATGCTTCCTGTAACAATTTGTTTCAAATGTATATTCAATGCGCTTTAGTAAATATTTCCCTTATGAATATATAGCATGCAATTATTTTCTACTTCACTATTGATCACAATTTTGTTGTTGTTGTTCATATGTTTTTCAAGACAGAGTTTCTCTGTGTAACAGCTTTGGCTGTCCTGAAATTCATGCAACAGACTAGCCTGGCCTCGAACTCACAGAGATCAACCTTCCTCTGCTTCCTGAGAGCTAGGTGTGCCATCATGCCCAGCCCGGATCATGGAATGTTTATATCATGGATTTGTTCATATTTTATTGACGGTTGTAATTAATAGACTAGATAATATAATAAAGAACACATTTTTCCATTTTTTTTCTTTTGAAAATAATATTTCTTTGTTCCATTTAACTTTATACACATATTTGGGAATGACAAATCATGTATATTGGCTCCTAGGAGTTGTTATGCATCATTCTTCTACGTTCCTTTTCAAATACCTTTTTTTCCTTATTTATTTATATATTTACTTATTTTTTGTTATTTATTTATTTAGTGTGTGGTGTTCAGATGCCACAGCATTTCTTTAGACATCATAGGACATTTGAGAGTCTTGAGGACTCAAACTCAGGTCCGCAGCCTGGGCAGCAAGCTCCTTTTCCTACTGAGTAATTTCATTTGCCTGGTTTCATATTTTCCTATACTCACCTGCTTCTACCTGTGATGTGTGAGAGTTGTATTTTTTTTCTATCTGTGCCTTTTTCCTAAGTGCTAGACCATTTAGAGATATGTAAAGGTGTCCCCATTTTATTGTTTCACTGAGAGCACAAGTCAAGATTTTTTACTTAATTGTAGTATTTTCCCCCAGAATAAGCTTAAGCTGTTGGTAATACTTGAGTTCCCATCTATTACTCGTGTATTTATTTAAAATGAATCCCAGTGGACCTTCCTTCTCTGCTTGTTCCCCATTTTTCCCAGTCCTGTTATCTATGCTTTAGTTCTCATTGCCTTTCCCACATTTATTACACTATTTTCCTAAAATTCCTGTGTCTCCAATCTTCCTCCTTTTCCAGTGTTGCTAATTTTCTTTTTAAAAGAGAGAACCTGTGTTATTACACACCGTCTTAAGATGTTTGATAAAGTCCTCTATTTTTGAGACAATAAATGACATTTACCTTTTCCATTTCCAGGCAACAAACTACAACAACAAAATCAAAGCTAAAACAGAAACAAAATGAAATAAACAATTCTTTAGCAATTGCCTTTGGTAAGGAAAGCAATCATAGGAAGGAGAGGACTTGATTTTTAAAAGTTACTTATATTGTCAAAATTGCATTATAAGATTCTGCAGTATGTAGCCATTTTGGCAGAAATATAGACATTCTAAAAAGAAGCATCCCTCTCATCAGTTAACTATTTGAACAATGGACCCCACTCCAATATTCAAATTTCCCCAGGCATCTCATGCTAGAAGAAGGGAGAGTTTGGGATCTGGTAAGAGTCAGAGGGTAGCTTTTCTCCTAGAATAAGATGTTATCCATTTCTAACAACTTGTCAGGCCACCATGGAGGAGAGACTTGAGTACAGATAATGATTGATTAATGATGCAGAGGACCACACATGAGGACAGCTTAGTTATGTATGCTCCTCATCTCAGGACTCCTGTAGATGGAAGACAGGCTTGAGAGATCACTGGACCTCTTAATTTATTCCTCTTCTTAATGTGGCCCCTTGAAAAAGTCTCCTTGCTGTTTTCCACTATTACTTGTATATTTAATAGGCATATTGTTAGGATTGGCATTTAACCAAACTGCTCAGGTAGCAATTTCAGCAAGCTTGGCCAGGAGATGAGAAACTCATTCTGGGGATTAGTCACTCTTAGCAACTTTGACCCAAGATGACATGAAATAGTTAAATAGTTCAGGAAGCTACTGGAATAATTTTATTCTTTTTTTTTTAAATTTTTATCTTTACACTTCAGGCAGAACCATGTGCTTTTTATTCAAATGGAAGCATGAGAATAGATAGAATTGAATAAGGGGATATTTCAGAATTTCATATTGGCTTATTCGGTGCTTTGTGACATTATACATTTTATTTGGGAGTTTTGCTTTTACACGGAGACATTCTAAGCCAGAACAACTGTTCTGCTCCATGAAGTATTACTGATTGCTCTTTACAACCGCATTTCTATTAGTTACTTTCACCAACTTGTGATAAAACACCATGACAAATGCAGCTTCTTGAAGAAAAAGTTTATTTACCTTAGGGTTCCAGAGGGTTAGACTCTAGGGTGGCAGGTAAAAGACAGGCAGTAGCAAGCAGGCATGGCCGCTGGGCCGTAAGATGAAAGTTCACATCTTCAACGACAAGCATGGATCAGAGAGAGTAAACTGGGAGTGGGCGAAGGATTTAAGTTTTCAAAGCCATTTCTTAATGACAAACCATTTCTAACAAGTCCATACACCCTATGCATCTCCAAACTGCAGCCAAAGTTGAGTGGGAGGATCAAGTATTCAAATACATGTATCTATAAGGGACATTCTCATTAAAACTGACACTGTTTAAGTTTCCTGAGATTATCTACAATTAAAAATTCTAAAATATATATTTTTTTGCAGAAGAGAGAAACCCTCCCACTCCTCTAAGCTCTCATCCCCCATCCCTTGCCCTCCATTAACCCCCTGCCCTCATCCCCAGTTTGCTCATATAGATCTCATGCACATCTCCATGACTGGGCAATCCATGGGCCCTTCCTAGGGTCTTCCTTACTAGCTAGCTAGCCTCCCTGGAGCTATGGATTGCAGTCTGGTTATCCTTTGCCTTATATCTAGTCTCCACTTATGAGTGAATACATACCATGTTTGTCCTTCTGAGTCTGGGTTACCTCACTCAGGATGATATTTTCTGCTTCCATCCATTTACCTGCAAATTTCATGATGTCATTGTTTTTCTGCACTGACCAGTAGTTAGTTCATTGTGTATATGTACCATATTTTCTTTAGCCGTTCTTCAGTTGAAGGGCATCTAGGTTGTTTCCAGGTTCTGACTATTACAAATAGTGCTGTTATGAATGGAGTTGAGCATGTGTCTTTGTGGTATGATTGAGCATTCCTTGGGTATATGCCCAAGAGTGGTATAGCTGGGTCTTGAGGAAGATTGATTCCCAATTTTCTGAGAAACCGCCATACTGATTTCCAAAGTAGATGTACAAGTTTGCGTTCCCACCAATAGTGGATGAGTATTCCCCTTGCTCCATATCCTCTCCAACATTAAGTTTTCTTCAGTGTTTTTGATCTTAGCCATTCTGAGAGGTATAAGATGGTACTCAGAGTTGTTTTGATTTGCATTTCCCTGATGACTAGGGATGTTGAGCAATTACTTAAATGTCTTTCAGCCATTTGAAATTCTTCTGTTGAGAATTCTCTGTTTAGTTCTATAGCCCCATTTTTTATTTGGACTGTTAGGTAATTTTATGTCTAGTTTCTTGAGTTCTATATATATTCTGGATATCAGCCCTCTGTCAGATGTGGAGTTGGTGAAGATCTTTTCCCATTCTGTAGGCTGTCTTTTTGCCTGTTGACCATGTCCTTTGCCCTACAAAAGCTTCTCAGTTTAAAGGGGTCCCATTTATTAATTGTTGCTCTCAGTGTCTTTGCTACTGGTTTTATATTTAGGAAGTGATCTCTGGTGCCAATGCGTTCAAGACTACTTCCTCCTATGAGTGAGTACATACGATATTTGTCTTTCTGAGTCTGGGTTACCTCACTCAGGATGATTTTTTCTAGATCCATCCATTTGCCTGCAAACCTCATGATGTAATTGTTTTTCTCTGCTGAGTAGCATTCCATTGTGTATATGTGCCACAATTTATTTATCCATTCTTCAGTTGAAGGGCATCTAGGTTGTTACCAGGTTTTAGCTATTACAAACAATGCTGATATGAACATAGCTGAGCAAGTGCTCTTGTGGTATGATTGAGTATTTCTTGGGTATATGCCCAGGAGTGGTATAGCTGGATCTTGGGGGAGATTGATTCCCAATTTTCTAAAAAAGCGCCATATTGATTTCCAAGGTGCTCTGCATGCTACCTATGGAGAAATGTAAACCAACCCAGTCATAATCCCTTGGATCAACAATGGTGTTCAATGGTGTTCTTACAAGGTATACTAATGCAATGGTGGCACAAAGCTTGTGGGACAAATCAGCCAATATCTGATAATAAATATATCAGATACATAGATAAAATTAATATTAAATTCACAAAGACTTCTGAGTAGAATATCCCACAAAATTGCTCATATAAATTATTCAGTTTGGTTGAGGAGGAGGCTTCTCAAATCCAATGACATCATTTAAATACTGATCCAATGCTGTTTAGTCTCATATATAAGCCTTCACTTAGTTCACAACTCAAATCTTATCATCCACCTTCTAAACATGAAGATATTATATGTGGATGTAGCAGCACTACTATATGTAGCAGCAATTAAAGAAGAAAAAATAGGTCATGAGTTAGAAGGAGATCAAGGATGAAAGTGTTTGAAGGGATAAAAAACTAGGGGAAATATATTAGAACTATAATATAACCACACAAATAAAAGTAATAATTAAAAAAATAAAGCTAGTGATATAATCAAGAAAGAGATCATTGACAGACTAAAAATAAACCTTCATAGTCAAGAAACAATGATAGTACTAAAAATAAAAAAAATGTAGGCATGTTTAAAAACCATTAAAGTATTCACAAGACTAATGTGGCCAGACCAAATTAAATAATAATTCTTGTAAGTCCTATTCAAAAGTTTGTTTCACCTTGAATGCACAGTTGTGTGTCACTAAAGTTAATTAAACCCTGTTTTTTTTTATTTGCTGAGGGAGTGGAGTTTGTTAAGAACCACTGACCTAGAAAATAGCTTTAAAAGAGACCCATATAATTAGTAGTTTGGGTCTACAGTAGAACCTAAGCCCATTTTTGCCCTTTAATAGGAATACAAATATTATACCATCCTATTCAAATGGGAAGACATTCAAATCCCAAGAAAAAAGTAAATGCAGTCCCTTATTCAAATGAATGAATGAGTCTATAACACTCCAATGGTCTAGTAATAAATACAGACTCAATAGTAAAAATTACACAATTTGGATCCATCCAAACTACAAGTTGAGGCAAAGGGGGGTGAGAAATGTAAGACCAGAACACATGCTCAGAGGCATTAATGGCATTCATGGTCAAAGTAGGATGAGGAACCTAAGACCAATGCACATGCTCTGGGACACTCCCCTCAGATGCACAGGTTTATATTCATTTAAGGAATTAGCCATTTCTTCCTTCATTATTGATATCCTCATCATCCTCAACAGTCCAAATTAATGCCCAAGCAACCCAAATTGAAGAGTGATCTCTCCTCCATTTTATGTGCCTTTTTGATATTCTTTTGAACTTTTTTATTATTTGGAAATTTTCTATTCATTTTACATACCAACCAAAGATCCCCCTTTCCTCCCTCCTCCTGCTTTCCAGAATTCCCTGCCCCAAACAACTCCCCATTCCCACCAACTCCAAGGCTGTGTGAGATATCCCACCATAAGCACCGTGCTTCAAAAAGCCGTGCAGTCAGCCTAGTCTAGTCCCATGGAGGCTCCACAACTATTGGTCCACAGTTCGTGAGTTCCCATTAGTTTGGTTTGGTTTTATCTGTAGGTTTCCCCATCATGATCTTGGTGCTCATAGAATTCTTCTCTCTTGTTGACTGGACTCCTGGAGTTTGGCCTGGTGGCTTGCTGTGGATCTCTGCATCTGCTTTCATCAATTACTGGATGAAGGCTCTATGATGACAGGGTATTCACCAATCTGATTACCAGAATGGGCCAGTTCAGTCCCATTCCTGGGAACTTCCCTAGCACCTTGTTTCTCCCTACTCCCATGATGTCTCCATCTATCATGGTATCTTTTTCCTTGCTCTCCCACTCTGTCCCTGTTCCAACTCAACCATCCTGAAGGAACTTTAGATTAAGAAGTATGGGTCATAAGGGAACAGGATGTCCCATTCTTCTTAATTTAAAGTTCCTTCTGCAAACCAAGGATTATAATCCTAAACAACTTGAAAGCAATCTGCTAGTTATGATTTTAATCCTTGTGCTCCTCCTTGCTTTATAAAATAATGCACAAGCTCGACATCAAACAAAGCCTTCCCTGGTTTCTTCCACATTATTCTCACTCATCTCCTTCTGTGAGGGTCCCCACACTCTTGGAGCTGCCTTTAGGTCCCTGTTCAGGTGCCACCTCTATAGAGGTGATGGGATCTGACACAAAGGCGCTAAAACTGACAAGCCCCAGGTCGTCAGCAAGCCACACCTGATGGAAAAGCTGCACTTGGTGGGCAAGCCCCACACGCAGCAAAAACATGCCCTTTATATTCCATTAAGGTATATAAAGAAACAACAACAGCCATTTGTAATCAATAATCTGAAGTAAACTCACTTCTATCCATAATACCCAAGAGGAGCATGAAACAAATTCCAAGAATAATTATATGTTTTATAGAAACTGAGGTCATAAGAATTATTTTCTTGTACTTTTCTCACAAGAACGTAGAATTCTGCTCATACAACTCCATCCCCAGACTGTTGTTGAGCTTTCTACAGCCCCACATTGAGCACCAAAATGATGTTTGTTTTTGATCTTTTGGGGGGGCATGGCACCATCCAGCCCTCAAATAAATTATAGAGGGAGGTTTATTCTTAACTATAAATTCCCAGCCTTAGCTTGGCTTGTTTCTTTTCTTTCCTTTTATTTTTTTGCCAGCTTTTCTTAACTTCAATTATCCGTTTTCCTTTTGCCTTGGGGCTTTTAACATTTCTCACTTTTGTATTTCTCACTTTCACTCTTTCTCCATGACTGGGTGCCTGGCCCCTGACGTCCTCCTCTCCTTGTCTCTCTTCTTCTTTTCCTCCCAGATTTCTCCTACTGTTTTCTCTCTCTGGTTGTCAACCCTGCCTATCCTTTCTCCTGTTGTGCTATTGGCCATTCAGCTCTTTATTAAACCATCAGGTGTTTTAGACAGGCACAGAAACACAGCTTTACAGAGTTAAACAAATACAATATAAACAAATGCAACACATCTTTGCATCATTAAACAAATGTTCCATAGCATAAACAAACATAACATATCTTAAAATAATATTCTACAACACTGGACCATGTTCTATATTTTATTTTGAATTTTTATTTTAAAAGGAAACTTACCAATATTTGGCTTACTGTGCTACTGTTGGTGTTAAAATAAAATATCCATTCTATTTCCTGTAATTTCAAAATTTGAATTCTTATACCATCAACTATGATAAGTTATATACCAATAAATATTTTAATTTTGGATATTATTATACTTTATTTTTGAAGGACATGCTAAGTTTATATTTTAGCAATTGCCTCTGAATCATTTGCAGAATTTATACAAGTCAGCAAATAAACCGAAATTGTAATTTTACCTTCTGTTTTCAGAACAAGCATCTCATTTTGCAAATAACACATCCTAAACATAATTCTGTGAGCAAGGAATGAAGAAATAACAAGACTGGAAAATTTAAATGACAGAAACATTTAAATAAATTAAGTATTCTAACATTCATGGATATGTAGTGAGTATCAGAGATGAATCTTTAAAGATGTATAAGTCCCCAAAAATATAGCTAAAACCATCCATGTACCTAAGTGTATGTCAATCCATGTAAATAAGGGTACAACAGGAATGGATATGTACATTTTTCTTTTATTGACTTTAAAATTAGTCTTGAAACTAAATTAGGACATATTTTAAGAACAGAATTTAAATTTTAAACCATGTAGTAAATTATGGAAAAGAATTGATTTTCTATATTTCAGTTTAGAGAAAGACTGAAAATCTATCAAAATTGGCATAATACTTGTCTCATGTATCCAATAATTATATGAGATGATAGCAGCATGGAAATCCAGTGAAATATGATGTGCATTGAGAACCCCTAATATCTGCTCCATTTTTTTTCTTTAAATCTGAAATTTCTCTTAAACAAAGTTTGTCCAAAAGTTGATAGTTAGAAATATTGAACAGCAGAAATTTCTTTACACTATTAGGACACAGTAGATTTCACTACTCGGTTATCAAGAATGACCTTAGATGAACTCAATAGTCTTGCATGAATCTTTTTGCTGGACTTTGAAAGATAAAACAAGATATTAATCAGCTGGCTCTGTTTGTAGCATGGTGCATTTGGAGAAAAATTTCTTGAAGATAGTTGACAGTAGAAAGGTGGCCCATGGCCATGCTTGGCAGTGTTGGGCGGGATCGCCTGGAGCCTCCCGACAGGACTGCCACTTTATCTGTTACTTTTGCAGACACCCCTCAGAGGGACAACAGCGTGGGGCCCTGTGTCAGGGCTGTTCCCTGACCACTGCGCATCGCCTACAGGGATCCGAGTGTCCCAGGCTAGAGGTGAGCATGGCAGAACAGGAACCCACTGCTGAGCAGCTTGCCCAGATAGAGGCTCAGAATGAGGAAGATGAGCACTCAGTCAACTACAAGCCCCCAGCCCAGAAGAGCATCCAGGAGATCCAGGAACTGGACAAGGAAAAAAAAAAAGAAAAAAAGAAAGGTTTAAATAATTTAATTGTTACCAAGGTAAGTTGCAGAATCACCTTTTCTGCAGGTGTTTATAAATAGGATTATCCCAAATGTAATCCAATCAGGAGACAGACTGATGGATGAGATGCTCTCTTAGATTTGTCTGTTCTGATAAATTTAACACTGCAGTAGCAAGTTGCTGTCCTGAATAGAATAATTTGAGCACTGGAAGATGATGAATCTCAGGAAAGAACAGCATAGATGAAATAGAGCCGGTACTGTATGTGAAACCATTAATGTGATGAAAAACTTGTACCATGGCAGTAGACAGGTATTTATGCCCATTTCACAATGCCAGCACTCAATTTACTCAATGATACATTTGTTAAAACATTAAATGGCTATAATTGATATGCCTTGATAGATGATCGATGCTACTATATTTTAAAATTCTAGCATGTGATCAGGAATACTCAAAGTTTAAAATGAATGTCCCTAATATTTGACTCTCCCCCAAAAAAATCAGTATAAATTTCTGGTTATAACACATTCAGCCAATTCTATCTGTTATTTGTAAGAATCAGGGGAAGACAGACTAATATTGTGGATGATTTTTTCAGAATTGAATGTACTGTACATTCAGATAATTTTGTAAAATGCCCAAATCAATGTTTTGTTATTTCTTTTCCTGATCATCAATTAGATAATTTTAATCTCTATAAAATATAACATGTTCTTTAATTATACTATCCAAGAAAAACCCTGTCCATTTTAATAGGTGACTGATGAAGAAAATTGAGAGTAATGAATATACAGTGTTAACTTCCCGACCATCTCCTTCATTTGTGTATATTGTGGTGTTTTTCGATGGGAAATGAGCCCACCAGCTCGGGATCATGTATGTGAATACTTGGCCTCTAGTTCAAGGCGGGGTTTTGGGAGGTAGTGCAACTTTTTGAGAAAATGTATCAGTGGGCACAGAATTTGAAAGGATAGCCTAGCCCCACTTCCGTGTCTCTGTCTCCTTCCTGTTTGCACTTGAAGATGACGTATCTTGGCTGCCTACACCTCATTATGCCTGATGCTTGCTGCTAATCCTTCCTGACTTGATGGTGCTTATAACATTTTGGAACCATACCTCGAAGTAAACTTGTCCATGCATGTGTCGCTACTTGCCACGGGGTTTCATCACAGCAACAGAAAAATAATTAATACATATGTTAATCCAGAAATGCATCCAAAATAGTTTCTTTTACTTAGTATTGTGTGTAATATTATGTGATAAAATATCTTTCCATTTGTTTGCAGAAGAATTAAAACATTTTCCCTTGTGCCAATAAAATGTAAAGAAAGTAATCACTCTCCATCACACTGCTATTACACATTCTTGATCACTTTAACCTTTATGCTTCAGCTACCTCTTAGCTCTTAATTTACTAATTTCTGACTTTAAGTCAGATTATGTTGAGCTGAGAAAAAAAATAAAATGTTATATAACAATTTCATTTTTATAACATACTTGAAATTTCCCAAGTATTGAGATGAAAAACAAGTTGGTGATTGATATGGGAATAATTATACTGGGGAGGAGATAGGAGTTGGTGTAAAAGGCAGAAAATAGTGCATATTTATGGCAATGAACTACTTCTGCATCTTTATTTAATGGTGCTTTATAAATCTGCACATGCATCGAGTATCATAGAACCATATATAGACATCAACATGACAAAAGCTTCAGCCTTTCATATCACTTTATGAGCTCTACACTAATCCTTCTATACGTCAAGGCTAAGAGGTTTCCAACCTTTAAGAAGTGTGGCCATCTAACAAAAACCTCAACAGAAGACATGAGAAGCCTTCTTTGGAGTATTAACCATTAGGTCAAATTCTCCAAGTAACCACAGAACATTATAAGAGGTTGCCATTTCAATTGGTTTCTCCCTACTCTCCTCTCCCAAAAGGTGAACAGTAAATCCCTATTACTGAGGATAGGATACCATTCACTTCAGATACAGGAAATAGAGTCTCCTGAGATGGAACTGAAATAAAAGCCTTCTCACTGAGAATTGGCTTTCATTGTATCAGAAAGCAATACATAAGATTCCAAAGAAGGGAAGCAACTAACAGTCCTATCCAAGTATGATTTTTGTGAACCGTAACAATGTACAAGATGCCATGATAACCCTAAGTGTGTGGTAAGGGCATGCATACCTTGGCAGTAACCAAAAACTTTGTAAATCAAATATAAGACCTGCTCAACAATAGGGAATCACGTTGGCATCAGAAATCTTGCCAATTTACTATATAAATTACTATATTTTGCTATAGAAGCTATGCATGTCAGAGGAGAACCTACAAATATCACTTTACTAAATATATATACAGTATAATATCTAAATACATTATAAATATTTGTCATTATAGCCACAGATAAATGTAGTCCTCACTCCTAATGTAGATGATTACAGGAAACCACAGCAAATCAAAACACAGAGCTTTTGAGCCCTGTCCAAAAGGATACATCTACAAATCAGCTCCCACACCTATATCTCAGGGATTGTTGTAAAAGAAGGAGCAAAAAGATTGTGCAATATCCAGAGGAACTTGGAAGCATGTGTCTCTTAATAATGTCAGAAACTATACCCATGAAATCTCACCAACACAATGTCTAATCATGAGGCAAACAGGAGATGGCAACCATAGACATGCTAATGTGGGTGGGGGATGATCCATCAGACCTCAGTCCTACATAAACAACTATAGGCAGTTAAGAAAAGCTGGTAGTGAGAGAGAGATGGTCTTCTCCAGGGTTGAGCACACCAATTGATTGTCTGGTGATAAAAGCCCTGAAAACATACATACAAGTATTATAGAGACTGAGCATGTTGTAAGTATGTATTTAGGAATACATATACGTATGTATATAGATATGCATATAATCATATATATATATATATATATATATATATATATATATATATATATATAATCAGTGATAAAAGAGGCCGTGGATTTGAAAGAGCGCAAAGATGGCTGTGTATTTGGGAGGCTTGTGAGGGAACCAAGGTAAGGGAAAATGATATAATTATATTACAACCACAAAAATAATTAAAATATAGAAATCCTTAAAATAGGCCAAGAAGGTCCTGAGATCTTTATTGTGCTAACATAGAATGGGATTAATTAGTTTAGTTTTCTTGCTCTGGATCTTGTACAGTCCTCAAGAGACTAGCGTAATAGAGTATAGAGTTATCACATTAGTATATCTGCTTGTGTCTTTCAGCATAAAACACATCTTTTTATTTGTCTGTTATTGCCCAGGGGACATACACCAAAGTCCAGATAGATGAGGTTGCTCTGAATTATCAATTCTGATAAACTTGAGCCAAATAAATCCCTTTAGAAAAAATAAACTTATTTGGAAAATCGAATGAGGAAGACAAAGATTGTTTCTGTACTACCTTAGTTAGCATCTGTTGTACATTTATGTGTATTTCCAAGAAAAGATGAAAACAGACATACTCATCCATGAAAACGAAACACTAGTCATACATATTCATGTTCCAATGTAGAATCCGGTGGCAGAAGAGATTCTGCCTTAGGGTCAAGTATTGGGTGGGATTCAAAGGTAAAGCTGGCTCCTTTGATGCTTCACGTTTGCTAAATTGAAGAAGAGAGCATATTGAAGAGGTTTGTGTGTTCATATGTCTGTATACAACACAGCTCTGTCTACCCCTTACCAGCTGTCATCAAAAGCAGCCATTTATTAAAGTGTAGACCAGCTGGGCCAGAAGCCTAGCATAAGTCCACAAGCATGATAAACCATCTCTAGAACACATTTAAAATATGAAACTAGTTAATTTAGTTTCATATAAGCACTTATTACCATAACTGGCAGAAAGCAATTTTTTCTGCTCCAATTAAAGTAGCAACTTAAAACTTGGTGAGGACTGATATATCTCTAGGTATTTTTGGAACAGTATCTGCATGTTGTATATTATAACCAAAGGCATAACACTGATGCAAAAGCAAGCCTGATTATGGAGTGATCTTGGCAGTCATTAGCAACTGAAATTGAGAAAATGAATCTGAAATGCATAGCACAGTGAAGTTTATGGTGGATGGGTGATTTATTTTATAAAATCTAAACTTAATTCAAATTAATATTCTGAAAGCACTTCCAAGTTCAGAAAGCTAAGATTAAAAAGAAAAAACAAGCAAAGAATAGAAAACATCCTCTCAAATTCACAATCCAAAATAATTAGAATGTATTTTATTCCTTTATATCCAAGTTCATAAATATCTCTGCATATAATATACTCACATATTCCATATAAATTAAAATTATTTCTACATATGTATACCTTACAAAAAAGCCTTAATAGCTTTAAAAATTATTTTATTAGCATGTATTGCTTATGAATAACATAATATAATAATAATAATGGATTGATGATATTGGTATTCATGTATTTAATTTCCTTTGCTCATAGTTAACTCCCACTACTCTCATCCCTTCCCACTCCAAGGAACTAGTTCTTGTGCTTTCTCTTCTTTTGTGTCTGATCGAATGAGTTCCATTGGAATTGCATATATGGGTATGGATACACCACACCAATTAAGAGTGTCTGTCCTTCCTGGGTCAACAATTAACTACCTATAAGTCTTCAGAAAATGGTGAGAATCCTCTATACTCTATAACATGGCCAAATAGATAGGCTCAATGCTTTCCACGTAATAATAGCTGCTTTGAGTCCAAGAGAGCAACAGCAATTTCATGCTCAGAAAACAGTATTCCACAACAATCAGATCCAGAGCATACTACCCCTTCCTCTGACTCTTCTGAGAACATTATTTATTTATTTACTTATTTATTTATATTTTACAACAGAGTTTTGCTTGTGTTATTGTGTCCCCCCCCCACCGTGTGTGTGTGTGTGAGAGAGAGATAGAAGTATAAGAAATAAAAACACAAAGGTACAAATTAAGAGAAGTGAAACCAGAAATATAGTCAGGAAAAGAGCTGATGAAATGAATTTAATCTTTCAACTACAGCATATTCATCGTCTTTTTATAGTATTATTTAAGGTTTATTTTTATCCTTTTTATTAATGTGTATGTGCGCCTGTCTGTGTGTATGTGCATGTGAGTTCAGGTGTCCTTGAATGCTGGAAAGGGCATAGGATCCTATGGTGATGGAATTAGAGGTGGTTGTGAGGATGTTGTGAGCCACCCTACAAGGGTAATGGGAAACAAACTCTGGTCCTCTGAAAGATCAGTAAGTATTCTTAATCACTAAGCTTTCTCTCTAGCTCTGCTTATTTTAATTGTTAAATCCATATTGTCTGATTTTGTTCCATTAACGTTTACTCCACATCATAAATATACAAATGAAAATGTAAAGATGCAAACACGTGATTAGATCTCCGTTCTTCAATCAAAGGTGTGAGTACACCAATTTAAAGTAGGAAATGTTTATTACAGTAAATGATTTCAAAGTATTCATCCTTGACCATGTGGCTATATTTCTATTCAACAACATGGGTTGTTTTGATACATCAAACTGGGTTTATTTGGTACAGCAATACATCTTACCTCATATAGCCAGACAAAGAGAAAACACCATAAACCTGGGGACCGTTTACGTGAGAGTTTCCACTCTTTTTTCCTCACTCTTCCCTCCTCTTCCATTACATCTCAGTAGCCCACCAGATTGTGACCCTATTAGTGGATTAATCTACCATTTGGGTCAAAATATTAATAATACAATCATTTCCCCCAAACTCCATCACTGCACAATGATCCTTTGAGGTCCAATTCCTTAACATGTGAGGCTTTATGAGACATTTTGGAACCAAACCATTATACAAAGTTGGTGTCTTATATGTAAATTGTACATAGCCTTTCATATAGAATTCATGGAGTGAATTTTGAAATTATATGTGAAATCAGTATATGCTCTGGGCTATATTTTTATGTAGACTTTTATAAATGCACATCTAGATAAAATTACATGTTATTCCAAGCTTCTATCATCTCAATCAAAAATAAAATTCTATATGTCCTGTGGGATGTCTGCAAAATGTATACCAGTGTATGTAGTCAATCTCTAAAATGCCAGTTTTTCTCCAAAAAAAAAATTTATAGGTTGAACTTTCCTGAAGTGGAACACATAAATAATTAGATCCATGGTGGTTTGGTTTCAGGCCAGTCTTCAAATCCACTTAACCCCAAATGTAATTTAAAAATTGATTCTAATCTCCATATGTAACTACTTTTTTATGGGAAAAATGAATCAATATATCATTCCCACTGATATAAAACTAGTTACTATTCTACTTCTTTAGAACTTTGACTTTTGAATAGGGTTGCAAAAACGCTTGTTGAAGTAGTATGTTACATTTTGTTTCAGCAAATGCTCAGTTTAATCTACATACCATCTTCCCTGGACAAACTGTATGTCCTCACTCCGTTGAAATTAACATTTGGTATCAAGTAGAATGGAATATACACTTCATTAGATGGCTTTGCGTTTGTGTCTGGGACCAACCTTGATGAGTAGAGACAATTTACACAGAGCCTCTAAAAGTGCTTAAATTTCTGGGTGATTTCCATAGTCATAGGTTGGCATAACTTGATCAAGCCTCTCCCACTCTACCTATTGCCTCTGAATAAAACTTGTGAAGTGGACTGTCTGTAGACAACCCTTATCTGTGAGAGCAAAAAAAAATACATTTTTAAATAAAATTTGTCATTGATATTCTGTGATTTTTTTATGAAGCTTGATAAAAAACACAATTCACATATCTAAATAAATCTCAGTTTTAACAAAAGAAAAATTCTGTAAGATCTTTGTGAGATTGAAGTTAAAGATATAACATTCTATATACAAAGAAAATCCCATTTCAAATATTTTTAAAATAAGCCTTAATTTATAAAATTTAAATGAAGTATATTATAACCAAACACAGCATTGAAGTTATAGAAAGTCCTTTTACATTTATATTCCCTTGTTCTCCTAAAAATGAGAGAGGAGGAGGTGAATTATGATTATTTTCAAATGTTGACCAATGATAATAAAATTAATGAAACATGGGAAGCATTCATATATAGGACAATAAAGAAATGAGACTTCTGAAAACAAAGCAGAATATTGAGAAAGTAAATGTGGGTGGAGTGCAAGGCATGGAGAGAATTTGGGAATTTGATATTGTCTGCTCATTTTTCTGTAAATGTTAAACTTTTAATTAGAGTAGTTTATTAAATGAATGCCTCAGTAATAATAAAAATAATAAAGTAATAATAATAAAAAATGATGTAAATTTAAACTAGGGGTTCAGGGAGAGGACACTGCCTTAGTGAATACTGTAAAATAATGCAGACAAACATAATGACAGCACCTGGTGAACAAGTGAAATGCTACAGCTCGGATTGTTCCACCTGCATTAACTAGTGAGCTTGGGCTAAGCTGTGGACAGGTTCACCATCATGACAGGAGTTCATCCTTGGGCACCTTTTGTCTATTAAGGAGGCAGTGGCAGAGATATTACATGACAATGTACCAGAGCATTTCAGAAATGTCCAGAGACACAAGGTATCTAGGTTTACTTCTGTTCCATAACTTGTCTCAGGATAGTTTTGCTTCAAAGTAGGTTCTCACTATTAAGGCAGAGTTGGCAAGTGTTTTCAATGAGCAATTCATCCCTTTCCTGGGTGTCTTGGGAAGAAGTGTGAATCAATGTTACATACCAGCAGTCGGTGCATTTAACAACACACTCATGCTCTAAGCACATTGTGTCTAAAGTTCCAAGCAGCTCTTGACTCTGATGTCATGCAATTGAAATCCCAACAGACATAAAGCACAGCATCATTAAGAGATTCATTAGAAAGGAAAATTGCCTGAAGTTTTATTAATTTTGTCAGGATGCATCATAAATATCCTCAGGCAACATGCCCATATCTCCATTTTTGCCAAGAAATCATACATGGATTTTAATCTATCAGACAACATTTATCTCAAGAGGAATCATGCAAAAGAGGACATTTCTAATGTTAGTTTTATTTTCCTGCTGACAAAAATCAGCTTTAAGTTTCAGGCATTCATTTGAGTAAAATTATATGGTGATATTTTATTTGTACTGAAATGTGATTTTATTTGTATGTTAATAAATAAAGTTGCCTGAGGGTCAGAGCTAATAGTAAGCCATAGCAGAGCTGGAGCTGGGCATTCGTGGTGCACACCTTTAATCTCAGCACTTGGTAGGCAGAGCTAGGTAGATCTCTGTGTGGTCAAAGATACAGCCAGCATTGGAGACACATGCCTTTAACCTCAATACCAACCATAGAAGACCTGGAGGTCTGTACAGACAGGCAGTGATGAGGTGGTCATGTGGTTGGGTTTACAACCAATAAGAAGGCAGAACAGAAAGTCTATATAAAGACAAACACACAGGAAGTATGTCTCTCTTGGATAAAGAGGATCACTGAAGCAGGAAGGGTAAGGCTCTTAGCTCTGACCTCTTGGGCTTTTATCTTTACATTGGCTTTGTGTTTCTTATTTAATAAGATGGTTACTTCTACAAAATTGTGTTACTTAAGCATTTCCTAGCTCTTTGGAAAAATATATATTTCTAGACTAGAAATAAATAAAAAAGGGGGGGGGGATTCCTCAATTCATGTTTTTGATTGTGTAAAATGTTTCATGGTGTTTTGTTTTGTTTTCTTACATGAAATAACAGCTTGTTGTGAATGATTTATAAACAGATGTGTTTAAACATTTATGAAAAAACAAGAAAATAATTTATATTTTTTTGGCCACCTAAACCACTTACATGCTAAAATGCAATAAAGATTAAAATGAATGCTGTACATTGATAGTAAGGACACTTAATTGTGAGTTTTCATTGTGATGTCTCTACATGATGTTCCCATCTGTATGTGAAAAGGGCTGACATTATTCTACTCATTATTATTTGGGGATTTCCTTAATTTGCTGCTGTTGAATAGTTTTCTATTAATAATTCATCATTAAAGAATTTCATTGGTGTAAAATTGACATTAAACAACTTTCTGAAACTTATTAGATAATGACTTTACACACACACACACACACACACACACACACGATCTTTTTCTGACAATTTGTATAATGAACATATACAGAATGTGTAGTGTCTTTTAGTTCCAGTTTAAATTCTGGATTCCACTTCTACCCTTGCTGTAGTGAAGCACAGACATTTGTGTCACTGCATTAATTCATCCTTTAGTATTTAGTACAAATGGAATGGTAAAACATGTTATCAATTGTCTGTTACATTCTAGGTTGACTTTGACAACCAATTATTGTATGAATTAATAAGTTCTTCTCTACCTTTCAATGTGAATGTTTTCTTATTTGGTAGCTACTCAAGTGGTTTCTAGTTTTTTATTATGAAAAATAATGTTGCTCTTAATATTCCTGGTAAAATCTTTAGTGCACGTATGCTATACATCTTAAAACAACTTGCCTGTTGAAAGATTGAATCACATGGCTTGTATATAAATGATATTTTCAGGACTGATAAATTAGTTTCCAAAATGATTGTACAACTGACATTACCCAAATGGTTATATACTAAAAAATTGTGATCTTTAATTAAACAAATATTTCTTACAATATCAAAAACATCATGATTTTAAAGGGAAAATGGATTCAATTATAATTTTTAAAATACTATTGTAATGTTAATGTTAAGGAAGTTAACATTCATAAACTGATAGGAAAGATTTCAAAATGAACTGTACTTTTCTACCAGACAACATATTCTCAAACCTGCATAATGAGAAAACAAACACAAGGCAAATAAAAGCAACATTGATATAAGTACTAAGCAAAAACTTGACCAAAAGCTTATATAAATGACAACTTCACACAAATAATTTATTCTGCATTATTAATTTTCAAGCAATTTCAAAGTTATGCTAGAATCTGATGTCCTTAGATACATTACAGTGACTGTGTTAAAAGATCAGCAGTGTAAAAATGTCAAGAGCTACAGTGGTAGGGCAGCTGAAAATCTTGTACATACTTGTAACAGTTGCCTCAGGAGTATACAGCATCTATGGGAAACTGTTGTAGGTATGGACATACGTTTAATAAGTACTAATTATATGATACAATGTATTTTATACTTACCTGTTGCTGTGGTAAAATGTCGTGACTGGGGCAACTTACACAAGGAAGAGTTCATTGGGGCTCATGCTTCCAGAAGAACAAAAGTGTGAAATGGCAAGGAGACATAGCAGAAAAATGGTGGGCCTGGTAGCAGGAACCATAATCAGAGAGCTCACACTTTCCATCTCAAGTAGGAACCAGAGTGAGCTAACTGGAGGCTCTGGAAATGTTTACTCTCAATACCTGACCCCAGTGATCTACTTCCCTTGACAAGGATGCACCACCTAAAACTCTCTAAATAGTGCAGCCAATTGTCAACCAAGTGTTTAAATACAGGAGGCTATGAGAAATATTTTTCATTCAACTACTCCACACCTTGATATTTATTTAAAGGAATAAAAATTCATGCTTACATAAATATTTGATGTGACTATTTAAGGCATATTTTTTTCAAAACTGTCCAATCCTAGAATAATAAAAAAAATGTTCTCCCAATGATGTTTGAAATAGAAATTGTTCTAGACAACTGTGTTTGGATACCTATGACCACTGGGGCATAGACCATTTAATTTCTCTTATTTGTCTCCCTGCCCATCTCTTCATGTACTTTGTAAATCTACATTAAAACCTTGACTAAATAAATGCCAACTTAGCTTCAAGCAAAGTAAATTAACCTAAGAAACCATTGTATATTTGTACAGTGAACCACAATTATGCCATAGACAGAAAAAATATTCATGTATAAATTTAAAATGTGTTAAATTAAGTTAAGCAAGTCAGACTAAAAGGCTACATATTAGATGTTTCAACATATGTGATCTTCTGGAGAAGATTAAATTATTAGACACAAAATGATATTTGGAGGTAAAGTATTAGAAGAGTAGAAAGGATCTGACCCTCAATGTATTCATATAACTGAGAGCAGGTAAACCAATGGAGATGTCTTGCTTCTTCTAGTGGTTCTTTTTACATGACTTTCTGCACTTGCCAAATTCATAAAATTGCATATCTTGAAGTTAGTTTTTATATTATAGGAACATAAAAGATGAAGAAACGTATTAGTTTTTAAAGTACAATATAGAAAATATTTCCTGTTTCATTTTCATACTTCTTTTTTTTTTTTAAAGATTTATTTATTTATTATGTATACAGTGTTCTGCCTGCATGTATGCCTGCAGGCCAGAAGAGGGCACTAGATTTCATTACACATGGTAGTTGTGAGCCACCATGTGGTTGCTGGGAATTGAACTCAGGACCTCTGGAAGAGCAGTCAGTGTTCTTTGTTTTTGTTTTTGTTTTTGTTTGTTTGTTTGTTTGTTTGTTTTTTTGAGACAGGGTTTCTCTGTGTAGCTTTGCGCCTTTCCTGGGACTCACTTGGTAGCCCAGGCTGGCCTTGAACTCACAGAGATCCGCCTGGCTCTGCCTCCTGAGTGCTGGGATTAAAGGCATGCGCCACCACCGCCCAGCGCAGTCAGTGTTCTTAACCTCTGAGCCATCTTCTCAGCCCTATCCTATATTCTTATACTCCTCTGAATTATAACCAAACATCAATAACCCACCAAATAACCAAAGACCACCCATGCTTTCCAACTCTTGGGATTGCAGGAATAGTTTTCTCCATACTGCTTCCTGCTGTCTATAGGTGAAGACATCTTTAGAGATCCCTGAGAAAAAAAACTGAGATAATGGCCAAGTTCTGGGAAGACCAATTACAACCTTTGTTGATAGATATCACCTGTCAAGGATCAGGAGGTCTCCCATGATCAAACTTGATCTACATAAACCCAGAATGAATACAAAGCTTCTCATTTCTCATGGAAACAAAAGCAAAAACTCTTCCCAAAACATTTTTTTCCATTTGACAAATATATATTTTTACTTACTGTTTAAAGTTAAGGTAGGCAAAATGTAGAAGGAGAGAAACTGGCTCGTTTAAGTTAGAAAAATTGGCTAGAATTAAACCAAGCTAAGGCCAGTCATTCATAGGTAAGAGTAAGTCTCTGGGTATTTATTTGAGAGCTGGGTAGCAGGCCCTCAAAGAGCAAAGAGTAAAGACAAACAAATAAACAAACAAAAACCACAACACCACCTTCCTGTGGCATCCTTGACCCCCTTGGCTCCTATATGCCTTTCTTTCCCTCCTCACGATTCCCAAACTAATGTTTGGCCGTGGGTCTCTGTGTCTGTCTCCATCAGTTGCTGGATGGTGCCTCTCTGATAACATTTGGGCCTGGCACCAATCTGGTCACATGACATGGCCTGTTCATGCTACTTATCTGCTATTGCTAGGAGTCTAAGCTGGGGTCCTCCCTGTAGACTTCTGGGAGATCAAATTTCAATCCTTTGAAAAGAAGTATGCAAGAGATACTCATACTGGTCACTCAACACACCTATAGTCATTGTAATACTGAGGAAGTATAAAACTAGAGGACTAGATTCTGACCAAGTACAAAGGAGGGAAATCCAGAAACTGACCTCTAAGTGGGTATCATGGATAGAGAAATCAAAATTCAAAGATTATGTTTTGACTCAGTTTTAGTATTTTTAAATAAATGTTTGGACAAAATTAGCATTCATGAAAATTTGTTTGAGAAATGCTTAAGGAGTCATAACAAGTGTTCAACAATAACTGAGCAAGTTTTGATTTAATCAATTTACAACACATTTCAAAGAATTGAATCACTAATACCCGTCTTCGTGAGTGACATGTTCAAAATAATCCTATAAAATTTCATGTTTGTGCAGTTCTGAATTAAACCATTTTCTGTGGTCTGAATGCAATTTCTTTCTTTCATGTGCTCATTGCTGTGCACTGTGGAAAAGCCTGACCTCATTCCACAGAAAGGTAGGATGTAGAATGTGTGATGTTGGAGGAGAAACACAAGACCTCTCCTTGATATGCTGATGTTAATGGAAATTTTCTCTTGTTGAATGTTTGATGTCTCTTAATAAGAGAAGCTATATAAACATAAAATACTCCTCTGGGAAAAAATGTTCATTAGTGCCTTATTTCCCATTAATAAACACCAAAACCAGATTGGACTGAGTACAATTCTCCAGACCTTTGACAACCACTTGTATTCTGTCAAAGGGATGTCAATATGCAGATGGATTCCATTTTCAGAGAAACCAGTTAGAGTGATAACTATAATTAAAACATAGGCCTGAAATATTCCTTAATGTGTGAAATGTCTGCTAGAAATCATACAATAATGTAAAACTGTGATGAAAATTAACAAACCTCTTTGATATATAAATTCACTTAAAAAGACAGAGCTGGTTATATTTTCATTATGACTATCAGCCATCTCATGGAATCACTATATAGCAAAGGGAATACCTTTAAATTTCATAATGTATAATGTTAGTAATGAAGGATCTAGCAAAAAAACTTATAGATTATATTGGAATTAAATGTCTTATAGAAATGCATGTGTTTGTGTTTGTATGTATGCTTGTATGAGTGTGTGTGTGTGTTGTTCTGTTTTTTTCTTCTTTGGTTTTTAAAGTAATATTTTAAGGAATTGTTTGAGAATCTCATACAATTTATTTTAAGCATATTCACCCATGTCTGCTTTATGCCAATAGCATGCAGTTTTTATTATTATATCTCTGTAGTACAACTTGAAATCAGGAACTGTGAGATCTCCAGAGACTTTTTTTATTGTTCAGGATTTTTTTAGCTAGCTTGGGTTTCTGACATGTCATTATAAGGTCTGTAAACAATCATGTTGGAATTTTGATGGGGACTGTCCAAGACTTCCTGAATGTATTTAGATTTAACATTTTCTTTTACCTATGTATCCATTTCTTCTATCATGTTATCAGCACCCGAGATTATGTATTCCATCACTTATATTCTGTTGGTGAAGCTTTCCTCTGTAGTTCCTGTCCACCTACCACATTTTTCAATTTCCAGAATTCCTTCAGTTTGTATTTTTTATTGATTCTTTTTCCATTTTCAGGTATTAAACAGTTTTATTTGTTTCCTTCAACTGTTTATAATTTTTCTCAGATTTCTTTAAAGATATATTCATTTCCTCCTGTGTTTTGTTTGTGTTTTCCAGGATTTCTTTAAGAGATTCATTAATTCTCTCTTTCAGGACCTCTTCCATCTTCATATGGTTGGTTTTAAGGTAATTTTCTTGTGTTTCAGTTATGCTGGAATATTGAAGACCTGCTGTGATAGAACAGCTGTGCTCTAGTGAAGATGTATTTCCCCTCGCTATTATTGATTGTGTTTTTTTCCTAGTGTCTAGGCAACTGGGTTTGGGATGACTATAGCTCCAGATGCTGATTTCTGGAATTGTCTTTGTTGGGTGGGTGTTTTTTTCCTTGGTTTTTGTTTCCTCCCTGGGTCTCTGGAGAGTGTAATAGCTGAGTGTTGCTTGTTTTCCTATCTTGCTTTGCTGGTGTATTCACTGGGAATGTCTGCTGGTGTTGGAGGCTGCACTACTGTGATGAGTTGGGGGAACAGTAATTGAAGGAGGTCTTTATGTTTCCTTGGGGATAGAGTCCAACAAGAATGAGAGAGTGTAACAGATTTCCTGCTTCAGAGTTGGGAATGAAACTGGGGATATTGGATCTCAGAAGCAGTAGGAGAGTTGTGGATCTGCCTTCAGTCTAATTGTTACCCTGGGAGAAACAGCTCTTAGATTAGTAAGGGGCACCTGCTGGGGTTGGGATCTGGGAAAATGCAACAAGTTGCATGAAGAAGGTTAGAAAGGGAAGATCTTTGGGATCCATAGGAGACAGAGCAGGGTGGCAGGGAAGGCTGACACAGGGGTTCTGCTGTAGAGCTGGGGAAGAGACTGGGGGATTGGAACTAATGGAACAGAGAGAGAAGAGAAGGGCAGCAGCAGACTACCTGGTTTTACTGCAAGCATGGCTTCCTAACTTCTTTATTAGTTCGAATGTTTGTGTAGTTTTCCTAGGCTTGTCTATAGAAGGAATCATATCATGTTGAAATTGGTACTGAATTTTTCTTTGGGTCTTTATTCATTTTATCCTATCACTTGTCTCCAGGAAAATGATGTTATCTCTTGAAAAGGTTGAGATGAAATGGCAGCAACAATTATTCTTTCCTGTTTTCCAAATTGGAGGGGAAACTTGTTTGACCATTATGTACACGATAAGAGCATAAAGAAGCATCATTAAGTGTGTGTCAATCAAAATTAAGATGAAATTCTAATGTAAACACATGAGGGCGGCTACGCTACTGATATTTAAGTGAGAAGTGGCATATTCAGTGAGAAAAAGCATTACATTTAGTACCCCTGGATGATAGGAACATAACATTATACAGCAATGTGAAAAATTTTTGGCAGTTCTTCAGAAAGTTAAATGTTGCATTGTTTTATGTGATCTGTAAGTCCCTCACCTTAGCATAGATCCAATGCAATTTCAAATACCAGTGACGAATACTCATAGCACCACT
Source organism: Peromyscus maniculatus bairdii (assembly GCF_049852395.1). Classification (NCBI taxonomy): domain Eukaryota; kingdom Metazoa; phylum Chordata; class Mammalia; order Rodentia; family Cricetidae; genus Peromyscus; species Peromyscus maniculatus. Next base: position 29,060,272 of record NC_134869.1, on the reverse strand, counting down.
GTTGTAGGATATTATTTTAGGATGTGTTACAGTTGTTTATGCTGCGAAATAACTGTTTAATAATGCAAAGACATGTTACATTTGTTTGATTAAATAAAATTGTCCTGCAGTCAGGAGGCCGAGTCAGAAACAGCTGACAGGAGTGGTAGGGAGGAACCATGTGTAGCTAGAGATCTTAAGTGGGGACAGAGAAGAAAGACAGGCGGTTTTCGGGGAGATGTGAGCAAGGAGAAGGTTAGCTACCTGCTATTCAGTCTCTCTCAGCTAGCAAAATTTCGCCTCCACATTTGAATCCTGAGTTCTATAAAAGGGTAGAGATTTAGATAAAGTTTCCATCAGTGGCTTTGAGAGAGCAGTGCCTGAAGAACAGAATTCCCTCTGGCTGTGGCCATTGTGACCAAACCACTGCTGGTAGCTGAAGAGTCAAAGCTGCTGATTGGGACAGCTGTTGCTGAAAGCATAACCACTGAATTATATGAAAAACAAAACACCACTGTTCATAGCAGAAAAGGAAAGACAAGAAACTAATACACCAAACAGAAAAAAACCCATACAGCGTATGATACCATCAGAGGAACATTATTGAAGCTTTTAATGAATGACTAGGCCAATTGTAATGTCAATGAGCTTAAAATATATTGTTATACTTGAAATAAGACACAAAGGCTACATTGTGTACGATTAAAACTATATGAAATAGACTTTTTGTTAAATAGTAAGCATCAGAAGATGGGTGTTTATCAAGATGAGGTAAGGGGTCCTGGGCTGGTAACAGAAACAAGGATGACAGCAGGAACTGTAGCATGTTTACAAACCTCACTTCTTGAAAGAGGATGAGAAACAGAGAGCAAGAGTTGTCCCATCATAAAACACCAGGGTGCTAGAGAGATTTCTACATGGTTAAAATGCTTATCAGACAAGCAGGAACTGGAGTTCTCATTTCCAGAATCGACATAAACGTCTTCTGGGTATGACTATCAACTGCAATCCTAGCATTGAAAAGCAGCAAGAGGCTCCCCAGAGTAAGTACAGACAAGACTGTCCATATCAGTGGATTCTCTGTTTTATAGACATTACCTCATAGTATGATGTGTAGGACAATGGAGAAACATTTTTTCATATTAAGCCTCTACATAAATGCTTACACATATGTATAGACACTCATACATACACACATATCCTCACACACTAACATGCATGCACACATGTGCACAAGCACATCACACATAGGCATGAAAAAAATAAACAGATGATTAGGAAAATCTACAGTGATAAAGTGCTTAAATACTGCTTTTGAGGAAGTGGGTAAGAGATCAGGGTATAAATATGAGGCAGTAATAAATGGATTATAATGCTATATTGGAAGGTGATGAAAATATACTAAAGCTTAGTGGGGATGGGTCTATAAATGGGAAATATTAGGTTGATACATTTTGTACTTGAGTTATCTGTGGAGGTGGAGGGATGTATCAGCAGTTAAGAACACTCGCTGCTCTTGAAACTGAAGTTGATACCGAAGGCATAGAATGGAATTGGAAAAGAATGCAACAAATTATGAAGCCTGGGAAATGGCAGGTGACAACCTCAGCAGATGGAAAGTAGTTGCTTACAAATTCACCAACCGAAATAATTCTACAATGATTCAAATACACTTAAAGAGTCATATCATTGCATTAAGATCACTCTGCTATTCAACTTATCTGACACCTGTCAAAACAAGTTTTTTAAAAGATAGTTTTATGTTAAATAGTCTATAGCAATTCAAGAACATTCATTTCGTAATCATAATTTTATGAGCAAAGGACATATGAATAAAATGAATCATGCAGATAATTTGATATCTTAATAATATGAACTAAGGATTGAATGTTTGAAATTTTATACTTTGATACTTCAGTTATGAGACAATGTAATTTATATACTAGTTCCTTCATTTTTGAAGAATGTGACTGGACACTAGACACAGGGGGAAAAAGAGCTGATTATTCATTTATACTTGGTTATTCTGTCAGTATGGTTACCTTTAAAAATGGAACCTCAAGTGTAGCATGAATCTTAAAAGTTCTTAGCAATATCCTCAGACTGGAAGCTTCTCAGTCCTCATCCAGAATGAATCTCAGCTAAACTGCTGCTCAAAGCCTAAAAGCTTAACCAGCAAAATGCGTCTGGTTCCTGGTCTTCACGCCTTATATACCTTTCTGCTATCTGCCATCACTCCCTGGGATTAAAAGCTCACTTCCTTGGATTAAATGCATGTGAGTCACCATGCCTGGCTGTTTCCAATGTGGCCTTGAACTCACAGAGATCCAGAGGGATTTCTGCCTCTGGAATGCTAAGATTAAAGGCCTGTGTGCCACCATTTTCTGCCTCTATGTCTATCTAGTGGCTGTTCTGTTCTCTGACCCCAGATAAGTTTATTAGGGTACACAATATTTTGGGGAACACAATACCACCACACTCAAGGACTAGGAAGATGCATCATTAGTTAAGCTTATCTTTTCTCTTAGAGAGGAACAGAGTTTGGGTCCCAGAACCAAGGTCTGTCAGCTCAAAATCACCCACAGCTCCAAGGGTTGCCAGATCCTCTTCGGGATTTCAGTGGGCACATCACAACTGTCACACACTATTGGTGAAATTATTAAGGCCACTCCACATAGTTAAAAAGGAGGTTTATTTAGTGGTGTAACTTACAAATGAAGGGATAGGTAGGTTGTAGGGTCTGGTAAAGATGCAATGAAGTCCGGTGGTGTTCTCTGGAGAATTCTGCTTGGTCTCCCTCCATCGTCCAGGGTCGAGGAACTAAGAGAGAGGGTGCATCCAGATCTTGGGTCTTCAGGGTCCTCTCTTGGCCCTGCCTTGTAGGCATGACAGTTACTGAAGCCTCAATGGGGGTTGGAACTTCCTGATCAAGGTTGGAATAGCTACCCACTACATCTCCCCCTTTTGTCTAAATAAGAAGGTTCTAACATAATTCAAGACTATATACAAGGAAAAGTTATTACATATTGTCCAGGGGTAAAGAGGGTTAATGACCTAGATAAGATGGAACTACAACCAATGAGAACAATATTAAGCAAGAAACACATACTAAAATCCAGAGAAGTCTAGAGTGTAGGTAAATGGCATGTTACAAAGATCATTCCAAAAGGTGTCCTATCCTAAAGAACCTGAATCTAATACTTAATATGTTCTATCTAAATAATATATATGTATATATAATATATATAAGATATAAATATAAGATATATATCTAAATAATATATACATATACATACATACATACATATATATATATATATATATATATGTAAAGTTGTAACTATAACTGCTAGTCTTCACCTGAGAAGGAACATAATGGTACCTGAGAAATGGTAGATGGATTCAAGCAACTTTCGGGAATCTTGCAAGAATAGACCGAGACAGCTGGCAGCCTGGACAGTCACCTAATATTTCTCAGCATTGTTGGTGCATTCAAATTGGCTACAGGCCTAGAGTATCTGACAGACCATTTTCAGAAGCAGGAATTCTGAAAGACCATTTTACCCTGTCTTGGCAGAAGTCACTTTTCCTTGTGTCTTGCTTGTCCAGAAAGGACAGCACTCGTTTTGTCAGCCGTCAAGGCAAGGGCAGTTCTTTGCCCAATAGGCCATTTTGTGCCAAGAAGACAAACTTCCAAATGGAAATGTCTTAGAAGCCGAATATTCTCTTGGGATCAAATTGGTGCTGCCAGGAGCAATTGTGTCTCACATCAACAGAATTCTAAGTTATTTAAATGCCATATCCTCTAGATCTATGAAGTGTTATATATATAACCCGTCCAACCAACCTATGTATCTGTAAATCTGGATAACCTAACTAACTTAACTATAGAGATGACAATCATCGGTGATGATAAATCTATAAGTCTAATCTACCAAAATAACCTAAGGACTAAGGCTTCATGTAAACAAGGTAAACAGTCTATAAGCAAATGTATGGCAGAATGATGACTTCAAAATTGTGACATTACACAAGATATTTATAACAGAGGTAGGAATGTATAGTGTGATATGTAATATGACAATAATCTTAAATATATATCAATATACAGAATATCCTAAACGTAAGTAGAACATACATATAGTATGACAGATATAAATTTACATTTGTATCAATATACAAATATTTCAAATAAGAGTAGAAATATATGTACATTATAACAAATATAGTTCTGTATTTGTATCAATATACAAATTATCTTAAACAGGAATATAAAAATAGTTTACATTTGTATCAACATATAAGAATCCATAACAGTGCAAATTATCTAAGGCTGCTATTTTACTAAATTTGTTTACTGGTATATACAATAATCTACCATAATATCTTATACCTATCCATTCCATTTCTTCTTTTCTCTGTTTTTGAGACACTTTTTTCTTTTCTTAAGAAGAATACTGAGTTTAATATTTTCTTCCACCCCCAACCCTATAACCATCATCCATAACCCTGAGAAATATGAAACCTTAGGGAGAAGGGGCATAGTTTTCTTAGAATTGCTTCCTGCTGTTTAGGGGATGATGGTATCTCTGTTGGGTATTGTGAGAAAGCTCAGATAGTTAAATCACAGTTAGACTAACTCTAGATTCCACAGCAAGTCTTAGAGTAATGGGTAAGATTGTCTGAAATTCTGGCAAAAAAGTGTAGTATGATGATGATTACCATGGCATCATTCTGGATTGGATAGAGTTGTTGTTGGGGCCCCATCTTCCTTCTGAAGAATTCAGAGATTGCTATTGGAAAAACTTATTTTTTTTTATCAAAATAGAAAGTTTGGATTTAAAGAGGATATAACATGTAAGAAAGGATTCCAAGAAATCAAGAGTAAGCATAGAGAGAGCCCGGCTAGCTCAGTTGGTAGAGCATGAGACTCTTAATCTCAGAGTCATGGGTTCGTGCCACCCCACATAGTTAAAAGGGAGGTTTATTTAGCGGCGTAACTTACAAATGAAGGGATAGGTAGGTTACAGGGTTTGGGAAAGACATAGCACAGTCCAGTGGTATTCTATGGAGAACTCTGCTCAGTCTACCTCCAGGGTCCAGGGTCCAGGAACTAAGAAAGGCAGCATATCTCTTGGCCCAACCTTGTAGGTGTGACAGTTACTGAAGCCTCAATGGGGGTTGGAACTTCCAGATCAAAGCTTGAATGGCTACACGCTACAACACACACACACACACACACACACACACACACACACACACACACACACACACACAAATAAAAAATAAACATAAATATTTTAAATTGGAACTTCAAAATTCCCTTGCTATAAATTTCAAGACATGCTGGATGTAGGATCCCACACTTTTGATTCCAGCACTCAGAAAGCAGCAGATCTCTGTGAGTTCAAAGCCAGCCTGGTGTACATAGTGAGTTTGAGCACAGCCTGGATTACATAAGACCCTGTCTTAAAGAACCAGCAAACAAACAAACAAAAAACAAACAAACAAACAAAAAACCAACAAAACCAAACAAACAAAAAAACCAATAAAAAGAGAAAATTTCAAGAAATATATCGCCTCACTTCCTTCTAATATTTGCCATAAATGTCAAAATTACCAACATTGTTTTCATGAGAAATATATGTTAAATAACTATTTTACCATGAATTTTGAAGTTTAATTATTTTTAAAAGTAAAGTTTGTTCCCAGTTGAGCTTCAAGTGCTTACTTCTTTTTTTTTTTAACTTATCATGTTTGTTGTATTGTTTCGTGAACCTATAAATTGAGGCTGTGTGTGTGTGTGTGTGTGTGTGTGTGTGTGTGTCCTGCCTGATCCTGCAGCCACTTCCCCAATTATTGACTCAGAGGCTTAATATTAATTACAAACTGTTTGGTCTATGGCTCAGAGTTATTACTAGCTAGTTCGCACATATTAAATTAACCCATTTCTATTAATCTATGTATTGTCGTGTGCCCATGGCATTAGGGGGTCTGTTGGCAAGTTGCTCCTTGGGCAACTGGCTGGTGACTGCTGGATCCCACTCTTCTTCTCCAGTATCTTTGCTTGGACTTCCTGCCTGGCTCTATCCTGTCTTGCCATAGGCCAAAGCAGCTTCTTTATTAACCAATGGTACTAAAACATATTCACAGCATACAGAAAGACATCCCACGGCACGAACCACTACTGTTACCACTGAGTGAAATAGTTAAATCCATGTTGCATCAATGGAACTGTATACCAGCATTTAGTAAACTTCAGCAGGTTATATGTCCATGACAAATAAAAGTATTGAATAATGTGTAGTTTAAGAGAAAAATCCTGTACTATAAATGTTACCTCTTTGGCAAGTTTCCTGAATAGTTTCAGTTTTAGTTGAGAAGATGTGAATGAAGTCGATACCTAAAGTGTACGTTTTAGGAAGGAGGAGTTCCAAGGAAAAGAGGGAGAAGAGTGAGCTACTGTTTAGAGGGACATTACCTTGTGATATCGCAGAGTGACCTTATCAATGTCAACACATCACTGAAAAACATATGAAAGTATGTATATTGTAGTTTACTCTGTCTGGTGGCAAATCTGTTCATAGCACAGCTATATCTAAATCTTAACTTTAATATGGAATAATCGTCGTGGTCTAGTTCTCTCCTCCCCCCTTTTCCCTTTTGTTATTAAGAAATTTTCTATTCACTTTGCATACCAACCACAGTTCCCCCCATTCTCCCCCTACCTCCCCACCCCCATCTTCCCCACAACCCACCCTCTCTATCCCCATATTTCCCAAGTCAAGGTCTCCCATGGGTATAGATAGAATTTTCCTGCCTTGCCCACAGTCAGGACAAATCTCTGTCACCCGCCAGTCCCACAGCCACTCAGACACAACCAAGTAAACACAGAGACTTATATTGCTTACAAACTGTATGGCCGTGGCAGGCTTCTTGCTAGCTATTCTTATATCTTAAATTAACCCATTTCTATAAATCTATACCTTGCCACATGGCTCGTGGCTTACCAGCATTTCACATGCTGCTTGTCCTGGTGGCTCTGGCAGTGACTCCTTCTGCCTTCCTGTTCTTTCTTTTCTCCTCTCTGTTAGTCCCGCCTATACTTCCTACCTAGCCACTGGCCAATCAGTGTTTTATTTATTGAACAATCAGAGCAACACATTTACCATACAGAATATCCCACAGCACATGGGGAGTCAGCAGAGCCTGGCACACACAGCTGAGGCAGGTCCAAGTCCCTCCCCCGCTGCACCAAGGCTGTATAAGGTGTCACACCCTAGGCACTGGTCTCCAAAAGTCTGCCCATGCACCAGAGACTGATCCTGTTCCCCCTGTATGGGGTCCCCTCAAACAGTTCAAGCTAAACAACTGTCTCCTGTATCCAGTCCTATGGGAGTTCCACAGCTATTAGTCCACAGTTCATGGATTTCCACTAGTGTGGCTGGTTGTCTCTGCATGTTTTCCCATCATGATCTAGATGTCCCCTGCCCACAGAATCCCTCCTCTCATCGATTAGATGTCCAGAGCTCGGCCTGGCACCTGGCTGTGGATCTCTGCATCTGCTTCCATCAGTACTAGATGAAGGCTCTATGATGACAATTAGGATATTCACTAATCCAGTCACTGGAGTAGACCAGTCCAGGTACCCTCTCAACCACTGCCAGTAGTCCAAGGTGGGATCATCCTTGTGATTCCTGGGAACTTCCCCAGCACCCTGCCTCTTCCTATTCCCATGCTCTCCCATTCTGTCCCTGTTCCAGCTCAAACCTCCCATTTCCTTATGTTCTTATCCCCCTTTCTTTGCCCTCCATTACCCCCCTCACTCCCAGTTTGCTCGTGTAGATCTCATCTATTTCTCCTTCCATGAGCTATCTATGTGTCCCTCTTAGGTTCCTCCTTGTTAGCTAACTTCTCTGGAGCTGTGGGTTGTAGTCTGATTAATGTTTGCCTTACATCTAGTATCCATTTATGAGTAAGAACATATCATATTTGTCCTTCTGAGTCTGGGTTACCTCACTCAGGATGATATTTTCTAGTTTGATCCATTTGCCTACAAATTTCATGATATCGTTTTTTTACTGTATGCTATCTCAGATGCTATCTCAGAGTTGTTTTGATTTTCATTTCCCTGATGACTAAGGATGTTGAGCAGTTCCTTAAAAGTCTTTTAGCCATTTCAGATTCTTCTGTTGAGAATTCTCTCTTAAGCTCTGTAGCCATTTTTTTTTTTTTAAATTGGATTGTTCGGTATTTTGATGTCTAGCTTTTTTAATTCTTTATATATTTTGGAGATCAGCCCTCTGTCAGATGTGGCACTGGTGAAGATCTTTTTCTATTCTGTAATTTGTCATTTTGTCTTATTTACTATGTCCTTTGCCTTACAGAATCTTCTCAGTTTCAGGAGGTCCCATTTATTAAATTCTGCTCTCAGTGTCTGTGCTACTGGTGTTATATTTAGGAAGTGGTTTCCTGTGCCAATGCATTCATCTTAATTGTATCTTGTTGTGGTGGTCTGAATGAGTATGGCTCCCATGGGCTCATATATTTTCATGTTTAATCCCCAGTTGGTGAACTATTTAGGAAGGATTAGGAGAAGATGCCTTGTAGGAGAAGCTATGTCCCTTTCAACCTAACTTAATATTCCATATCATCATGTGAACTACTTTCCAATAAAAAATAACATAAACTAGAAATATTTAACCAAATTTTAAGAATATCTCTGCATTCCTTGGAATTGAACAAAAACTCTTGCTCTAGCAAAGTTAAAAATAATTAACATATTTAATTAAAGTTTTCACTGACACAAATTGTGATTCCAAGTATTAAAGAAAATTGGTAATGTATTATCAATAAGAAAATCAGGATAAAACCCATTTGAATTAATAAGTGTTACAAATGAATTTGGACAAAATAATACTGTTGAAATCTATGGTAACTCTTGAATAGTTTATTTTCATTTTCAGAAAGGATTTTTAATTTCTTAGTAAAGAGTTAATGATCTTAAATATTTAGTTATTTGAAATAAGTTTTGTTCACAAGCAAAATGTATATCAAATTATATTTTCTAAATTTAACAATTCTTCAGTGTTAAATATTGTGCAATATAGTACACTATAAATATCTTAATAATTGATTCTTAATTAGTTTCCTCTTTCAATGTAGATATCTATAATCTGGTCAATTACATATGTGTGTGTGTGTGTGTGTGTGTGTGTGTGTGATTGTTTATACATTACATACATGTAATATGACAGTTTATAATGTGAACTTGTTTTGTGTATTAATAAACTGGCTCTTCCAAGAAACATGCAAAAATACATATATAAATTCAAAACTCCTTTTCTTAATTTCAGATGCAGTAATATCATTAGTGAAGATGCATTCCTCAGTAAATGTGATGTTTAAAACTGATTGTCAAATAGACAGGAAGTAGAACTGTAGATTTAACCGTCTTATTAAATAAGAAACACAGAGCCAAATGCAGAGTTAGCCCAAGAAGTCAGAGCACTAGCTAAGAGTTGAGACTTATGGCTGCCTTCTTATCCTTTGCTCCCACTGCTGTCCTTCCCCTCAGAAAGAAACCTACTTCCTGTGTATCTGTCATTTTATTGATTTTTTGTTCTGCCTTCTCATTGGTTGTAAACCCAACCACATGACCTCCTTGTCACTGCCTGTCTATACAGACCTCCAGGTCTTCTATTGTTGGCATTGAGATTAAAGGTATGTGTCTCCTTGCTGGTGGTGTCCTTGAACACACAGAGAACTGCCTGTTATGTAATCAGGATTAAGGGCGTGTGCTACCACTGCCAGATGTCTCCTATGGCTTGCTATTAGCTCTGACCCCCAGGCAACTTTATTTATTAACATACAAATAAAAATCACATTTCAGCACAAGTAAAATATCACCATATAGAACCACTTAGAAGACAAACCTCCCAACATTCTGTGTCCAGATTTGGTTAACCCCATAGGAATACCCATCTTGACTATGGGCTGCTGTCCTGGGGTTGAATACAAAGAAAGCAAGATGAACTTCAGTGACTCATCCTTATCTGCTTCCTGGGTGTGGAAGCAATGAAAATTGCTACATCATATTCTGCTGTCAAGACTTTCCTACAATGACGACTATACCTTTGAACTGTAATCCAAAAGAAACCTTCCTTGAAGATGCTTTTCTCCAGGATTTTTTTTAACCAAACCTAGAAAGGAACTAATCCTGAGTTATTTCTTAAGAAACAATATTATTTACATGCTTGATGTAGATGATATTTGTTTTATTATTCTTGTATTTTTCTTCCCATTTGCTCATATACCTTCCAATCAGTTGCCTAGATGCATGGACAGCACAATTAGACATAAAATTTTAGCAATGTTTGAGAGAATATATTTGATTTTATGGTTTCCAATGATTGCAAAAGCTTTGTTTCTTTTCTGCTAGACATATTGTAATGAGTGTTTCCCAAAGATCAATTGCTAAATGTTTTAAGTAAATATATCACTTAAGTTCCACATTAACCTCTTTAGGGAGTTATTGTGTCTGTTCTCACTTATCATAAACAAATTGGCATCTTTATGATCACAAAGCAGTAGGAAACTCTGGACTATAATTTGGGTCCATATAATTAAATGTCCATTGTTAGTCGTGGAGCTGTAAGGACTCCATGACAGGATGATCCACTGGCTATGTTCCTTGCTTAGGGAAAATAAAAGGTAGGCTCACTGTTCAATTTTTCTACTTATATGACAATTCAGATAACTTTATTAAATGTCAGTCTGTTTCCCTACTAAATAGGTATGATAACAATTGTAATTCTATTTTTGCACTACTGGGAAAATGGATAACATAATATATACAAATATATAGCCCACCGCCTAAAAATTACTTATGCTATTTTAGCATCAATCATTTTGTTTGCATTTTAAATTTATAAATAATAGTGTGTGTATCTATGGTATATGACATTGTGACAGCATTGGACAATAGCTAAATCATCAAGCTACCTTCAGAATCTAGTGAAATAGCTAGTTATAGAGTCTAGAAAAAACTCAGCAGAAGTTAATTAAAATTTCATTAGTAGTTTTATAGCTTTGAGATAGTTTCCAGTATACACAGAATTGATAATTTATGTCTAACAGGAAAGTGGTATCTCTTGGTTTTAACATTTGTCCTTAGAGAGGAAAATGTGCAGCCAAGATAATATGATCAAGACTACACAGTGTCTTTCATAGATATCCTATTCTGGGGCCAAGACCACTTAAAATTAGTTCTCAGCAGTTTTCATGTACAGGGTAGTTTGTTTACTTTATTCACCATGCTGTGTTAAAAATTATGATTCTTATCTAACTGAAATACTGTATTATTGTCAAGCACTTACTTTTAATAGCTGAAATGTGAGAAAGCAGTCAACTTATTTGTAATTAATTCTTCTTTCTTAATACCTTGTGTTTTGATGACTTGTGTCTAATCTAAATATGGATATATAACTAAAATAATTTTACTGTGTTAAAGATTCAAGTAAACATAAAAACGAATGACTTATATTGTACCTAGCATAGTGCCTGATGCATTCTCAAGGTTAAACATGTCTAGTACTTAATTTTCTTTGAGGAAATTCCTTTGGATTCAAGAACCTATAGGAGATTCAGAGACCACCCACTAGGTTCTCAAAACTTTAAGAAATAAGATTTGCAGAGTAATATTTTGGTTGGGAGAAAACTTTTAAGTGCCTTGTTGCTAGGGTATGATTTATTTGGTTTTTTTTAATTTCATAGGTTATAAAGGAATTTGGCTACCAATATGGCAATCTGCTTTTAAAAGTTTAACAGCATTACGTAATGAAACCAGAGCCTATGCTTTAATGAATTCTAATGCATATTTCATAATTTTGTAAGAAGTTATATTTTATTAATTTGAACCAGAGAAAATATTTAAATTTATATAGACTTATTTAATTAACTCTTTAAGCATATTAAATGGCTGCCTAACAAACTAGCTGCAACAGGAATATAAATATAGATATATTTAAATAATTTAATAGAAAGTATTAAAAAGTTTTGTCTCTAGGGAAAAGGATTTTATTAACATTATGAGTAAATCAATCTTTATAAACATTATGAATAAATCAGGATTAGAGTGATCAAACACTCTCAAATCAATCTGAGGAAAAATGTATGGACTTTGTGATAGCAACTAACCATTCCATAGCTAAATTATGTTAGGAAAACTGTCCTTAATATCTACCACATCACATAGAAATCCCTCAGTTGGATCATTGTGGATACTCCTGCCATGCACATGAACACTTGAAGATGCAGGTATCACTTTAAGACACTTAAATGATTTTTATTTTTTCTGTTTTTCCTAGTAACCTCTAAAATGCTTTTTCCAAATGGGCATGCTAGTTTGAATTTGGGATTTTGGGTGCATATCCAAAATGCAATTTTGTAGATCAATTATAAAAATATCTTTTCTAAGTTGCCATTAATAATTTTACAGACTTTGGTCTTAGATTTAAGTCTTTAATCAAATTTGAGTTAATTTTTCCATATGATATAGTCTAAAGGTTTAATTTGATTCACCCACAAAGGAATATCTGTTTTTCCCAGCCCCATCCATCTCTTCTCTATTATATACTCTTGGTGACTTTGTCAAACACAAAAGTGAGTAAAGCTATGACTTCCTTTGTGAACTTTCTATACTGTCTCTTTATCTTCTTCTCTTTTCATTCTAGCACAAGACTCTTTCTACTCAAACTATACATTTGTAGAATATTAAGAAATCAAATCATATCATGTATTCCCTCTTACTCTCCTCAATTTTCTTACATGTTCTATTTTTCAGTATTATACTAATCTTACACCTTTTTCCATTTCTGGGACAATAACATTGAATTATAGACATCTAAAAATATACATTCTCAGACCATGAGAATTAGATAGTTTTTTCCATTAATTTATATTTCCTTCCATTTCTTATTCCTTCCATCACACTATCATAATTTTTTTTTTTTTTTTTTTTTTTGGTTTTCGAGACAGGGTTTCTCTGTGTAGCTTTGCGCCTTTCCTGGAACTCACTTGGTAGCCCAGGCTGGCCTCGAACTCACAGAGATCCGCCTGGCTCTGCCTCCCGAGTGCTGGGATTAAAGGCGTGCGCCACCACCGCCCGGCAACACTATCATAATTTTTATTGTACAGATATTTTACTTTCTATTTCAGTTTCATTTGGTTTTACTGTAAAAAAAAGTTAGTTTTATTTTTTAAAGAATTTATTGCTTTTACACAATTGATTTTATTTTGCAACTTTACTCAATAATTCAGTAATATAAACAGCATTTTAATGTATTCTATGGTGATTATATATTCACATATACACACATATGCATATATGGAAAAATATACTACTTTTAGAGACAATTTTGCTTCTCAGCTCCTACATCTAGTTATATGTTCTTTAGCTTATTCTCTTGTATAATTCCTCTATTTAGTCTCTTGGGTCTGTTTTGGATAGAAAAAAATAGTGAACAATCATTATCTTCTATATTAAATCATAACCATGCTCTGAGTCCATTTCCACTATCATTCCTGGGTGATCATGATTTGGACAAGCTTCACACTCCTGAAAACACAAACCAAGACAGAATGCCATGCCATTCCCCATGGTAGATCACATTCCTGAAACTGTGAGCCAAATGATGCCTTAAGGAGCTTAGAGGTTTTTGTTTGTTTGGTTGGTTTTTTGTTTGTTTGTTTGTTTGTTTTTTGTGTGTGCGTTTTAAATAATATTCTATTTCAACAGTTTTCAAAATCATTGCATTAGTATGAAAACTTGCTAGCAATGTGTGAAAGAGTACCTACTAAACAAGCAGGTATAAGTGAAGTCTAAAATCATGGAGATTATAGAGTAGGATGACTCATGAGTCTACTTATGTAAGAACCTGAAAGTACTTGAGAGGTAATATTGTATTACATGGTTCCTTTAATTGCCCTATGATGTGTTTGTCCAACAATTTTCTTCTATCTACCTATGTATATGATTTTTTAAATTTGATTAACATTGATTTGATAAAATGTGCAATGAAGCAGTATCTAAAATTGGGAAATAAAGCACCTGAAAAACCTGGCAGAGTACTGTCAGAACTAAGGGTCACTTGAAAATCAATAAAACTTTACAAACCCTTAATATGATGGATTCATGCAAACGCATGAGAAAAATCCACATCGAAATAAGAAGGAACAAATGAACCTAATCCAAGAATGAATGAAAATATGGTGGTTTTGTTAAGCATTAATTTTTCATGAGCTTTAAAAAGATTTGGCTAACTTCTTGTGGCTATAACATGTATAAACTACTTGCAAATGACACTTATTCTACATTGTTGATTCACTGTATCATCAATGAAGTGAGGGAAATTAAAATGCAAGGAATGATGCAGAGAGCAGCTTTAGAATGCTTGACATTTGCATTTAAGTGGATTTTGAGAGGAAACTGGAAGAAAGAATACTCTATATTTTGTCTCTATTATTTTCTGTTTGAATTAGCTTTAAGGTTCGAGTCCATTTGAGGAGTCCTTGACGTTCATATCACATCCTTGCTTGGATACCTTTTATGTTATGACCTTATTAGCCATTCTGGTTTATTTGGAAATGAGAGACACAAAGAAAAGGAATGTCTTAAGAATATCATTAATATTTCGTGCTTATAACGTTTTTGTTGATTGTTTTGAACCAGATTTCGTGTAGCCCAGGCTGACCTCAATCTTGGTATATGGTAGAAGAAAACCCTTAACTCCTGATTCTTCTGCCTCTACTTTCATGGGGTCACAGCAAACCTGGCTGTGAAGTGTTGCTTTTATTTCTAAGAGGAAAAATTTGATTGTTACAACACTTTTTTTTTGAAGTGGTTCTTTCAGAGAATCTGAGTTTTTGTGTTGCTAAACTGAAATTATCACTCTAAATTTAAACATCTTTAGAATAAAATATGACTTTGGAAATAAATCATCAGCAACTTACTAAATTGTGAATTGAGATAGATATCTCAATTTTTCCATTTTTTTTCCATTAACTCAATTGGAAGCTCTTTACTGTCAAAGATTACACCTTGAACACACAATCTCTATGGAGAAAAGACAATAAGCCTTAAGATAATATTAAATAAATATTTTATACATCAAATGATTAAATGTTATATTCTGAAGAGCATAATCTTAAAACTTGAAATGACTTCACACTTCTTTGCTAGAGTTATTAGTGGGAAATTGTGGAAGGTATACTTGAAATCCCATGGATTGGATTCTAGTTAAGTTTGATGGATTGCTGTTAATTAGAAAAATCAAAGGTAATTCTGATATCTTATAATATGAGAATATATCTTCATGAGTAGAGAGTAATTAAAAAATAAGAATACTTATTATAGAATCTATCCAATGTAAATAACATTTTTTTCTTTCCATTATTTTTTAAATGAAAAGGACCACCAGAGTTCTTGGCAAGCAGAGAAGAAATAGATATTTCTTGTGGTGCAGAAGGAATCTTCCATAGGATTGATTCCAGAAATAACTAATAATAACAATATAACAATATCCACTTTATCCTAAACATTGTTCTCAAATTACTCCCATGTTTATAGTACCTTAATTTACTTATGATGTTAAATACACGTTAATGTATAGATACATGATTTTACAGCATTTAGAAATTCAGGACTTAGATTTGAGTCTCCACATAGATTAAATATATCCAAGAATATAATGACTGAAGATTTAGCATCTATGTCCATAACATAAAATTGTTGTGTGAAAAGTGACTTACTATTGCCAATTAGCACTTATTTCTGGCATATACTAGAATACAGTATTACTTTTCTTAATACATAGTATTCGTTTCAAAATCAAAACACTGCTTTTTGGCAGAGAAAATAATTTTGATCTGTACTTAGGCATGCATACATAACATTAGAGATACTAATATCTCTATTTACATCTATATATAATGAATATAAGACATATATTCATTAAATATTCTATCTATACATAATGAATATAAGATATATATTCATTAAAACTCTGTTATTAAGTCAGTACCAGGCATGAGAAATTTCCAGTTGAGTTGTTGCTCTAGGGAGTCCAAGAGAGTCCCAAAGTAATAAAGGCTATTGCCTTGTCCTTGGTTGCTTCCCAAAAGCTGAATATAAGTCCCTCCTGCTGAAGACACCACACATTTTGGATCCGCAACTCCATGAATTAAAACTGTGTCTTACATGAAACCTCTCCCTGAGGAATAGCTTTCATAGTATGGAAAGGTGCTACCCAAGCTGCCAAGGTAGAAAACGGTCAATAATTCCACACAGCTCTGATGCCTATGAGCCAAAGATACAACCAGAAAAACAAGATGCTCCTAAAGGTGTAATTTGTGCACTCTCAACTGAGCAATCAACAACTGTCTAACTGAATGTAAGACCCGCTCGCCAGGAGAAAAACCGTGCTTGTTGTCATGGAAAATCTAGCCTACAACCCTTGGCTAGTGAGATCACAGATCGTGGAGAGTCTATTAGTTCCATCCTTATATACCAGTATAATTTCTACATCTGTCATAAGTAGTTATTGTCATACAAACAGATAACTAGAGTTATTATCCTATATCAAATAAGTATCTTTTTCCAGCAAGCAAAGACCATAACAGAAAGGCACAAATAGTCAAATTTAAGAGAACAACTGACTCTGGGAGTGTCAGGCTTCATTTGATACATCTATAACACAATCCCTATACTTAAGTCTCAGGGAATATTTGGGGGGAAAAAGGGCAGAAAGAGTATAAAAGCAGCCAGAAGATAGAGGAACTATATTGAGAGATTATGTCACCTTGACATGGCATGGAAACAACAGCCATGAAATCTCTACAATGTGACTATCTAAATAAGATCTCAAGCATCAGTTGCTATGCCAACGTGGATGGGGAAAATCTCACAGGGTTACACACGTAGATAGAAAATTACAGGGAATTAATGAATTCTGTAAGATAATTAATCCCACCTGGGACAAGCACCCTAATTGGTTACCCAATGCCAAATTGCCAATTCTAAAATCACATACTTACAAGCAATACTAAGTGAATACAGCACATTGTATTGATATATTTATCAGCTCACAAGGTACATACACACATACATTACATATAAAAATATGTAACTCACTAAAGTTATTAAACGGCCAGGTGGTGGTGGCGCAGGCCTTTAATCCCAGCACTTGGGAGACAGAGGCAGGCATATCTTTGCGAGTTCAAGGCCAGCCTGGTCTACAGAGCAAGATCCAGGAAAGGTGCAAAGCTACACAGAGAAACCCTGTCTCAAAAAACCAAAAAAAAAAAATGTAATTAAACAGTACTTATTAAAGACAAAGAAGCTATAAACTTGAGGGGTTGCTTGGCAAAGTTTCAAGGCAGGAAAAGCAGGGTTAAACAGAAGTAAAAACAGTATGCATATTTTATTTATGTATGTGTTTTTATTTATTTGTCTCTCATAGATTACATGCTGACTACAGTTTCCCCTACCCCCCAATTCTCCCAGTCCCTGCCCACTGTCCTCTCTCCAGAAACACTCCTCCTCCATTTCCCTTCAGAAAAATACAGGCCTCCTAAAGATACAACCAAATATGGTATAACAAGTTACAGTAAGTCTAAGAACATACCCTCATATCAAGGCTGGACAAGGCAACCCAGTAGAAAGTAAGGGGTCCTAAGAGCAGACAACAGAGTTAGAGAAACCCCCATTCCCTTTGTTAAGAGTCCCACAAGAGCACAATAACATATGCAGAGAACTTGGCTCAGACAACATTAGGTTCCCCCCCCCCACACACACACACAAACAATTACCTATCCTAATATTTTCTCTCTCTATCCCACCCCAGCCACCTGCCAGATCCCTCCTCTTCTCCTCTCTACCTTCCGCTAGTCCACCTGAAAAATCTGTTCTATGTCTCCTCAGAGAGATCCAAGCATCTCCCCTTGAGGTCTGCTTGTTACTTAACCTCTCTGGATCTGTGGATGACAGCATGATTATCCTTCTTTTAACAGCTAATATCCACTTATGAGTGAGTACATACCATATTTGTCTTTCTGGATTATCTAACTCAGAGTGATTTTTTTCTAGTTGTAACTATAACATTCATTTTCCTGATGTTATTTACTTAACAGCTGAGTAAAAATCCATTGTGTAAATGTACTGCATTTTCTTTATTCACTCTTCAGCTGAGGTACATCTAGTTGTTTCCATGTTCTGGCTATTATAGATAAAGTTGATATGACCATAGATGAGCAAATGTCCTTATGGTAGGATGGAACATCCTTTGGGTATATGCTAAGGAGTAATATAGCTGGGTCTTGAGGTAGACTGATTTCCAAAGTGATTGTACAAATTTGCACTCCCACAAGCAATAGAGGAGTGTTCCCCTTGCTCCATATCCTTGCCAGTATAAGCTTTTACTTGTGATTTTGATCTTAGCCATTTGACAGCTGTAAGATGGTAACTCATTTTCATTTTAATTTACATTTCCCTGATAGCTAAGGATATTGAATATTTCTTTGTTTACCATTCAATTGAGATTCCTGGTTGTTCTCTGTTTAGATCTTTACCTCACTTTTATTTTTTTTACTAAGGAATTTTTTATTCATTTTACAAACCAATCACAGATCCCCCTCTTCCCTCATCCCACCCCTCCAGTCTTCCTCCCATTTTTTAAAATTAGATTGTTTAGTTTGTTGATATCTAGTTTCTTGAGTTCTTTTTACATTTTGGATATATATATACATATGTATATATATATATATCAGTTGTGGAGTAGATGAAGAACTTTTCCCACTTTATTGGCTGCTGTTTTGTCCTATTGATGGTGTCCTTTACCTTACAGAAGCTCGACATTTTTATGAGGCCCATTTATTAATTGTTTATCTTAGTGGCTTCACTATTCTTATCAGTTTTCTGTTTAGGAAGTTGTCTCTAGTGCCCATGAGTTCAAGGCTATTTCCCACTTCCTTTTCTATCAAGTTTAGTGTATCTGGTTTTATGTTGAGGTTTTTGATCCACTTGGACTTGAATTTTGTGCAAGGTGATACATGGATCTATTTGCATTCTTCTACACACAGACATTCAATTAGACCAGCAGTATTTGTTGAAGATGCTTTATTTTTTTTCCATTGTATATTCCTGGCTTCTTTATATATATAAAAAATCAGGTGTCCATAAGTGTGTGGATTTATGTTTGTGTCTTTGATTTTATTCTTTCAATAAATCTCTCTGATATAATTCTTTAATTTATTCTAACACCATTTAGTTTTTTATTACCATAGCTCTGTAGTAGAGCTTGAAATCAAGGATGTGATACCTCTGAAAGTTCTTTTATTGTACAGGATTGTTTTAGCTATCCTGTTTTTTTTTTTTTTCATGTGAAGTTGACTATTGTTCTTTTGAGATATGTAAAGCATTGTCTTGGAATTGTGATGAGTATTGTACTAAATTTGTAGATTTCTTTGGATTAGATGGCCATTTTTACTATGTTAATCCTACCCATTAATAAGCATGAGAGATCTTTCCATCTTCTGATATCTTCTTCAATTTCTTTCTTAAGAGACTTGAAGCTTTTGTCATTCAAGTCTGTTACTTGCTTGGTTAGAGTTTCTCCAAAGTATTTTATATTATCAGTGGCTATTGTGAAGGGTGTTTCTTCTCTGATTCCTTTCTCAGCCCATTTCTCATTTGCATATAGGAAGACAACTGTTTTTTTTTAGTGAATCTAGTATCCATCCACTGTGCTGAGGTGTTAACTGCAGGAAGTCCTTAGTAGAATTTTTGGGATCACTTATGTATACTATCATATTATCTGCAAATAACAATGCTTTGATTTCTTTTAAAATGTATCCCCTTTATCTTCTTCAATTGTTTCATTGCCTTAGCTAGAGCATCATGTACTATATTGAATAGATACGGAGACAGTGGACAGTCTTCTCTCATTCCTGATTTTTAGTGCAATTACTTTGAGTTTTTCTCCAGTTAATTCAATGTTGGCTATATGCTTGCTGTAAATTGCTTTTATTGTGTTTAGGTATTTCCCATGTATCCATAATCTCTCCAAGATATTCAACATGAAGGGGTGTGGGATTTTGTCAAAGTATTTTCAGTATCTAATGAGATGATCATTTGTTGTTGTTGTTGTTTTTAATCTTCTGGTTTGTTTATATGGAAGATTACATTAAAAGGTTCTCATATATAGAACCATTCCTGTAACTCTGAGATGAAGCTCACTTGATCATGGTGAATGATTTTTTTTTATATGTTCTTAGATTTAGTTTGGGAGTATTTTATTGGGTATTTTTGCATCTGCATTCATGAGAGGAATTTTTCTGTAATTCTCTTTCTTTGTTGAGTCTTTGTGTGGTTTGAGCATCAGGGGGACTGTGACATGATAAAATGAATTTTGCAATGTTTCCTCTGTTTTGCTTTTGTGGAACAACTTCAGAAGTATTGGTATTAGCTCTTCTTTGAAAATCTGATAGAATTCTGTGCTAAAACCATCTGGCAATGGGGGGAGGCTTTTGAAATTTTTAATGATTGCTTCTATTTCTTTAGGGTTTATAGGTCTATTTAATTGTTTATCTGATCATGATTTAACTTTGGTAAGTGCAATCTGTCAAGGAATTTATCTATTTCTTTACTTTTAATTTTTCCAATCACAGTATTAGTTGCCTGTACTTTTTTGTGTCATGTTGAGGCCTGCTGAACATGTCTATTAATGCCATCTTTGTTAAATTCAATCTTAGCAATCATGTTGGTGAGACCTTATGGGTTAGCTTTTGATACTTCCGAGAGACAAAAACAAAATGCTCTTCCTTAGACTGCCAGAATCTTTCTGCCCCTCTCTTCCATGATTGTCACTGAGCCTAAAGTTTGGGTGTTGTATCGTAGATATTTTCTCTGTTGTCTATGTTTAACAGCTCTACGTTGTGCTTGGTTGTGGATTTTCTATAATGGTCTGCCGCTACTGCAAGGAAATTTTTCTTTGGTGAGGGGTGAGAACTACACTTATTTGTGGATACAAGCACAAATATTTAAAACCTTGTTTTGGATGATGCTGGTTCAGTGAAATGTCAATTGTACATTCTCCTTTAAGATCTATGACTCCACTAGCCCCGGCTAATTGGCTAGGTACAAGGCATCGTTTCCCTTATGTTCAGGGAGTCTTAAGTCTAACTAGAGAGTAATTGGTTACTGCCAAGGTATGCATGCTGCTACAGTAAGTACCCTTAGGATTATAGAGCCATACTGTTTACTGCTGTGGTTCACTGGCATCATAGCTGTATAAGACTGTTGATTGACAACCTCCTTTGAAACTTGTACAGTGCTTTCTAGTGGCAGAAAAGATAGTCTTCAGGGAGGAATTACTCATTCAGCTCAAGTTCAGGGGACTCTGGGCCTTGTGACTGAAGTGCATGGTGTCTTTAGTAATAAGGATTAGCTTCCACCTCTGGAGGGCAATGAAGGGCAATGGCAATAGTTGGTAAATTTTGTCACTCTCCTCCTCAGTTTGACCAAAACTCAAAGAAGGCTTCTCATGTCTGGTGGTGTGTTTTTTATGAAATGTCTATGACTCTTGGAAGGAGCATTGTCAGCACAGATGGGAAATTTTCACTTAACGTGTGTAGGTGTATTTATATACTGACTTACTTGTGCTATAGGCATTTTTAACATTATGGCACTTTATGGTTTTTTCAGACATCCTTACTCTTACTTTACTTTTGTTCCTTCTTCAGTATTTATTTCCCTCCACTCTAAATGATAGCCCACTTTTTCTTTCCTTCAAATCACTAGTACACTGGTATTCTTGTCTCTGTTGATCTTCCAAACCTCCTATTTCTACCCCCAACAATAATTGCCTTTTGCTTTCCTGGTTTCTGTAGTTATTCCAAGTCATGTGCTGACATCTGAAAATTTGGAACTAGGAGCTTCAGATGAGAAAATACTATGCAATGTTTGTCTTTCTGGGTTTTGGTCACCTTACCTAGTATGATCTTTTCAAATTCCACCCATTTACCTGCTAAAAACATAATTTACACTTTCTTTGCAGAATACTATGCCTTAGTGTATACGAACTTATATAAATAGCAATCTGTATTTTTAATTTTTAAATTAATTTTATAATCTCTACCTGTATACAGTGTCCAAAATTGTAGTACCACTAGAGTCATAGTTATGTTTTCAAGACCTAGAATGGAACAAGTGAGAACATGCCCATTGGTGAGTTATTTACAATGTGGTCTGGTTAAGTTTGAAATATTAAGTCATCGTTGTTATTAAGCCAGCCAATTTTAGTGGAAGGACAACTTTTGAGCTTTGTTGGATTTTCATTACTTACTTGTAGAATTAGGTTTCACCTTGAGCCTTTTATTGTTTTACTAATTTCATGTACTATTTTGTTAAAAAATTTAGTATGCTTTAATAGTAATAATTATACAGTATATAATTTGAAATTAAAAGTAAAATTAATCTGATGAAACAATCATTTTCCTGGGCAAATATACTGATTTAGATGTTCAGCAAATAAAAAACCTTCAGGTGTCTATCATATACTTATGTGCAAACAAATAATCAGCTCTGAATTTTACCAGAAGCTGAATTCAAAGTAACCAGGAACTGTTTAAAACATATACACCTGGGCTCTCATATTTTTATCTGTCTGTTTCTACAAAAATGAAACTGAGAATTTGTTCACAGGAGCCTATAAACTGAACCACAGTCTTATAAAAATACAACATAAAAATTAGGCATCTGTGTATCTGGAACTCAAGCTGCCTTTAAACGTTAAACTCAATGCTTAAATTGCTTCTAAAGTGAATGGGAAATAAGTCTTTGGCTACAAGTTTTATGTGTTCAGGGACCTTCTGCAGGTGGGCTGCTGAATTATCCAGTCACTTTGCGTGAAACTGGACATGTTTAAAATGAATCTTGAATGTATATCTTTAAAATATGACCTGGCTCTTTGGTTGGGTGATTACTTGATGTGTTCAGTGACAATTTGTTTGTAATGGAAAAGTTAAATAATCCTATGTATTTTTCATAGAATGACTACTGTAACTACATTCACCTTTGACTTGATTTTGTGTCTAAATAATGGAAAACATCAAATTTGGAAGAACAATTTGACTGCAATTGGTAAAGTCATTTATTATATATCTACATGTCTACCTACTGACCTACCTTTCATCTATTCATAATATCTATTGTCTGAAGTTTCAGTTCCATTGAAACATTTTAAATTTATTTATTCAAAACAATGACTAAGGGAACAGAAGTGGTAATTCAAAGCAATACCCCTTGTCCATTATAATTTATATCTTGCAGTGATTTTTACATGACTATGAATACACATTTTGTGGTATGTGTGTACAGTTGTTTAATTTTTACTACTATTTTAAATAACTTTCAAAGAAACAGACCCAGAGCTAATGGAAAATTATGAAAAAAGGCAAGTTGCTCTCTTGACTAATCTTCATAGTATAAAGTATTGTGTTCCATTAAACGTCTCATGCTAAGTGCCGAATATGTGATGTCATTCCTAAGTAGTATTTGGGAAGAAACTGGGACATAAAGGAACAATTTCCTGAAGAAATAGATTTTTGCCAGGCAGTGGTGGCACATGCCTTTAATCCCAGCACTTGGGAGGCAGAGCCAGGCAGATCTCTATGAGTTCGAGGTCAGCCTGTTCTACAGAGTGAGATCCAGGAGAGGCACCAAAACTACATGGAGAACTGGGAAAAAAAGAACCAGATCTTTGCCTTCTGAAACAGTGTCCAACCATCTGATCTCTCATATCTGCCTTGTGTATTGAAGGAGACAATAACTATCAACCTAGAAATCATATTCTTAACTATCTACATACCATGGTCTTGGGCATTACACCTTCCACAACTGAAAGAAGTATATGTTTGTTAAGACACCATCTATCAAACTACACATCAAAGCTTTAAGTCAGGGTTTAAATCTGCCTTCGGATGTCATGGAAAGCATTTAAGAATGAAGAAATACATATCAATCATCACTATGGTTGTCAGACCTTGTATTTGAAATAAATGAAACAGCATACAAATAAAATCTTATAATTCCATGGATGAGCACAAAATAAAGACAATACAATTTCAGAATAAAATGGAAAATGAAGTTCCCCATCTCTTGTACTGTCTAGGGCATTAATGAAGGTGTTGGAGACAGAATGGCCATGGCCTTTTGTTTGAAACAGTCCAGAGGTCATTAGGTTTTACTTCAAGCACAGAGAGACAATGGAACAAATGGGAGAGTCTTCTAGGTCAGCTTTTTGGTCAATGTGCAAGGTCAAGATTATAATATATAAGATAAGTGTGCTCAATAGTGAGTTATTTTAGCCCATTCTTCTCCGTCTTGTGTGTTACAAGTATTGGGAACATTTGAACACTTTTGGTGTACTGTACATGTGACTGAAGCTATTTTAAGAACAGAACATATCATTGCTATTGTTCAGATGCCACTTGTAAGGTTTTATCTAGCTGAACACTGAATTGATAGCACTCGGTGACAAGATGTTCTTCTGCTTCTGGGAGATCACACAGAATAAGCCTGAAAAAGAATGATTCACACAAGAAAAATTACAATAAAATGTGATGTTGAAGCTTATTGTACCCCTCCAGAGAGAAGAGTCTCCACATAAATTGTAGAATATGATATTTTTACGAAACAAATTTAGAAGATACCCCAAAACTAAATATCCACAAAAATAATGAGGAAACAATATTAAAGATGCTAAATGAAATAAAGACAGACACTGGAAGTTTCTTTCATTTTTGGTGGTGGGGCATGTGATTCTTTATTAAATAGAAAAGCAGGTATGCATATGTATGACATTAAAGCAGAAGGGGAAGAGTGAAAGAGGGAAAACTAACAAAAGGGGAAGAGGAATGAAGGGAGATAAAAGAGAGAGAGCGCGACTATAATCAAATTCCTTGAAATTGTCTATATGGAACATGCCATCACTTTGCCCAATGAATATACACCAAACAGAAACAAAACAAAATATTAAGAAAATAAATATAAGATAATTGAATGGTGTTTGGCATGAGTTTTGAAGAAAAGATAACATAAATTAACTAAGGTCATTATAGTACTTAAGCCTAAGGCTCAACATACAATAATGGGATGAATAATGCCTAATTATTGATATAACATGAAAATTAATGCAATGATATACACAAACATACACAGAATTTGTTTTATAAATATATAAATAATTTGTATATTTCTATAGTATTTTGTTTTTGCTTAATATATATATAGGATGATCAACAAACACATTGAATGAAGCAAAGCACATCTAAAGCATAAAGGAGGTGTACTTGAACTTTTTAGCTTTGATCAAAGTTATGTTCTCTATGTAATTAGTAGACCTTAGGCATATGATTTAACTCATGGAGACAGTATTGTCTAAGGAATGAGGCAACCCTTTAAAGAAATATATTATATTTAAAACTTTAGATTAGTTTTAATCATAATCTTTTACCCATAACTCTGTACATGCTCTGCATATGCGCCCTTAATTGAAGTATAGAACAGGCAGTAAATTCTTCTGAAATTATTGGAAGCAATACTCAAGTACATTAAATTTCTACCAACACATATAAAACATACCTAAGGATTGAAATAGAGGACATGTGAATGACACTCTTTATTCACACACTGTCTATTTTTCCCTGTAAGGAATTAAAAACAAACAAATAAACAAACAAAAAAGACAAAAACTGGTAGAATTATATAAGGTAGTCATTGGAAAAAATGGTTTATTTTTTTAACTTTCTGCTAAAAAATCAACTCAGTATTAGCTATCAGTGTTCCGTATGATCAACCACTTAAAAATGGTAATCTATGAAACAGCATGCCAACTTTGCATAACTCATACTGTGCGTGATTCCTGAAATGATCATGTTAAGAAAAGAGCAGCATAGTTAGTACTAGAAAAGAAGATTTAAGCATGATCAAGCCTGGGTTGTATTGTTTTATAATTTGTTATCATCACTTCAGCCAATGTACATTTATAGAGGGTCTTCTACTTTCTAGCCCTATCTAGAAGCTAGTGATACAAACAGCACACTACATCATGGCTGGGGGACCTTCAAAAGGAACACAAGCAGATAAATATTAAAGAAACATGGAGATAAATCCTACTAGATACCAGATAATGAGTGAATCTCAAGAAATTAAAATAGACCTATGTAATTGATAACAATGGATTTATTATGTAGCGTTAAGTGGCTACCATGTGATGAATAAGTGAAGAAGGTCTGAATAAAGTAGTGACCACTAATAAATAGAGACAGTATTGTCTAATGAATGAGGCAAATCTTTAAAGCTATATATATATATATATATATATATATATATATATATATATATATGTATATGTATATGTATATGTATACACATATGTATATATAACTTAGATGAATTAATTTTAATCATAATATTTTACCCTTAATTAAAGTATAAAACAGGCAGTAAATTCTTCTGAAGTTATCAGATGCAATACTTAAGTACATTAAATTTCTACCAATACATGGAAAACATACCAACAGATTGAACTAGAGGACACTATTGTGTTTACCTTTAGAAGGCACTGCCTTGACTTAGGGTCAGAGGAACAAAAGGGCAATACACTGAAATACCAAAGAGGTAGTTTAGGAGAGTAATGTTTATGTATTCTTCAGGGGGACCCAGCAAAGAGAGGCACCAGAAGAACTTTGACTATTTATTTACTTACTTATTTACTTATTTTTAGGTTTTGGTTTTAAATATTTAATTATACTACTGAGAAAGGCTGGACATAGGGAGTTTTAAAGGACAAAAAAATTGAAGGATCTCATGTGCTAAGTTTAACACCATTTAAAAAATCATTTACTTTCTTCAGTGTGGTGGGTAGGGAGATAGCAGGAGCCGCCATGAGGGATGGAGACACAGGTGTCTATGTTGTCAGTAATTCTAATCATTAAGACCCCAGTGCAACTGCACTGCTACTTCCTGTGATTTTTCTTTTACATCATAAAACATCCTAAAGTGTGTATTATGTAGACTAAAATTTCCAGAGACTTCTCCACAACTTTAAGGGGCTCTGTCTCATTAAGCTCAGGAAACCTGCATAACTTCTCAAAAACTTAAGACTGTCAATTTTTTTAAAAAAGTGGATTCATGGGTGAATTAAAACAAAAGAACATTTGGGCCTTAATCATGGTGCTTTCTCTAGTTAATGAGAAAGAGATTTTTTTTTAGCTGTCAATAATGTCACTGGGTGATGTTCTGAGATGTATTTTTTTGTTTTCTTGTTGTTTGATTTTGTTCCATTTAGAATGGGAAGTCATGATAAATAAAATACACGTCTCTGGTCAAACCCCAGGAAACAGAACATTTAAAGCAATAATATTATTCTCAAAGGAGTCTGGAAAGTTTAGCTTTTCAAGCTGATACTTTATGTTCCTCCTTGGTACCAAGAGCTGCCCACATAGAGTTCTGCTCCTGTGCCAAAGGATGAGATCACATCTCAGCCGCCTTGGAAGGCTTACTTATAGTTTTGTTAAGATATTGCCATGGGATGAACCTCTCTCCTATATTCTGCTGAGTCTGAATTAGTTTTAGAGTTGCCAATTCCAGAATCTGCAGGTGGTGAATGGACCCATGTGGGAACACCTGGATAGACAGAGGTTAGGGGTGGAAACAGAATCTGACACTCAGAAATGTTCTTCTTAGCACAGCACACCATATGATTTGAAACACATGTCACACAACACAGTGCCTGGAAAATTATTCATTGATAATTGAGACTTCACTGTGTGACATTTTGTACTCTTTTAATTAGTGTTGTAGACAAAAGTCTGAAATTATATGAATATTTTCTAAATAAGTGGGATATTAATCATTTATACTTTCATCTGTTAATCTGTTTTGAATTGTACAGAAAGAGAATAATGAAAACATGCACCATCTTCAAATATTGAGTACACATGGAATGTATTTCAATGGCATTTCCTTTATGAATATCATGTCTTTGCTATGGATAATATTTATGTTGTGTTATGAAGATGAGACCCCATTATATTAAGTGGGTACTCAAAGGACTTATTAATTTTACATATTGTCTTACGAGTACGCCAATTTCTCTTCTCTCACTTCTGGATTTCTTGTGTCACTGTGGGTAATGATATATGCTTAGGGATTACTATTCAGATATACATAAAAAAAACTTAACCCTGTCTTCAAAACTTCCCTAAAGAAAATATTTTTATTTAAGACTATTATAATCCAAGTTTATTCTTCCAATTCATTCCATAAAATTTACTGAAATGCTGGAGAGATGGCTACACAGAGAAGAGCCTCTGTCATGGGGAAAAGAGTGTCTATATCAGAACCTATACAGGGAGTGCACAAAATCCTCTTTTAACAACAACTTCTAGAGATTCACCACTCGATTTTGTTCTACACAGGCACACACACACACACACACACACACACAGTTCTTCAAACATATAAGTCATAAACATTTTTTTTGTAAAATCTTTGAGCCTCTGATATATGAGTAAATGTTCAAGACTGTGGGAATATCAGTAAACAAAAGAAAAAGTATTTTGCATTTTATCAGGAACAAAAAGACAAATATCTCAATTTGAAGCACTTAAAATAAGTAAAATATTGTCCACATTATAAGGCACAGTATTTTAAATAATTAATAAATAGAAAATTAGAATGAAGTTATTTGGCATGAGAGGACTGTGGATGAATGCATGTTACAGTACAAGTTTGGCATCATTTAAAAAAAAAAATTAAAAGAAAGCAAGAGACTTAGTGATAAGTCATGTGGGAATGGAGATTTCCAGACAGTAATTAGCAAGGGTGTTGCTATGAGAACATTCCTAGAACAGGCCAGAGAGGAGTGTGACTGGAGAGAACAGTAATGGGTGTGTCAGAAAGTCCCCAGATTGGATAGACCATAGAACCTATGAAACCTTATAAAGCACTATAAAACTATAGTTTTTACTCAACTTAATGCAAATATATTTTTACCTTGAGGGTGAGGTTCTAGCATTCTAGAGCTGGAGTTACTCTTGGGTAACTTTCTTTCTTTAAAATACATGATTTACTAAGGCCATTGATTCATTTAATACTCTTTGTCCAACAGATCCTATCAACATGTTAGCAGTATAATGGAGTTGGATGAATGTGGTATTATTCTACACTGTACCCAGATAGTCGCTATCTTTTTGAACTAATTTATGACAGAGGGCAGTGTTTACAGATTCTGTGGCAAGACTATAAATGTGAATGGTATTTTCTTTCTTAGGTGGTTATAAATGCTTCTGACTCTTCCTGCTAAGAAGTGGAAAAAGGACTTATCAGATCAATGATCATGTACCAAGCACTTAACACTTTTATTTGTTGTAACAAGGATGCCACACCTGACACAGTGCCCTCACTTAGAGTTAACTCTATAGTTAAACTAGTAATAGTTCACTTGTGCTGGGGATGAGTCATCTGTTTTTAATATTAGCAAAATTTAAAGGAAATATGAGGTGTCTATAGAACCATTTCACTCTTCAAGTGAAGTGTTCATTATTGTGTCTTTAGGTATCCTAACATATCTTCTTTTATGTCTTGGCTGGGGTTGGTTTAATAGTCTGAACTTTCTTATATGGCCTATACTTCTGTGATCATTATTAATCCAAGAAAGAAAACACTAACAGCATGATACCACTGATTAACTATTTATCTTCAATTATCTACTCAAACAGTAGGTAAAGAACCGTAAGATTATCTCTCATTTCATTTGGCCCACTGAAATCTAAGTACTTGGTCTGTATTGCTGTGTCCTGATTCCTAAAAATATAAATTCTGTGTGTGTGTGTGTGTGTGTGTGTGTGTGTGCGCACACTACAAGTCAACCTCCTCAATCACTCTCCATCCTCTTTTTGTGAAACAGTGCCTTTAGCTAAACCTAACTTGCTGATTCAGCTTGCCTGACTTACTCACAGATCCCAAGCATACTACTGTCTCTCCCTGTGCCTGGATTACAAACGCGTACTGCCACATCAGCTTTTCTACGGTGGATGGATATTAAATTTAGCCATCTGAGCTATCTCCACAGACCTTGTTAAGTTCCTCATCTAAAAATCGGCACACATCTGAGAAAGAATCCCTGTTTTAACTGGGTGAGCTTGCTCTAGATTCTTAATTCTCAGCTCGTGGTTACTTTTTGTTATATTCCCCTTGATTTACTTATTGGTTGTGGCTATCCTACCCTATACACTGTTGAATATATGAACCCACTGTGCACATGACTAAAAGATACTTCAACATCTGTGAAATGCATAACGCTTGTGCCATTACAGTTTTCCAGGGACTGTCAGTAGTCTATATATCATCCTTGACAGGATTCTCATTGCCGCCTACACAGCTGGTGATTCTACAACAAATTCCACTTTCACAATGATTTCTGAAGACAACAGTTCACAGAATCCCTTCAGCCAAAATCTTCAGAATATAAAATCCAAGGGGTCAGTTCACCCAGGTGTTTTACTGGGAAAGAAAATCTACTCTAGTTAGTAAGGGAAGAAAGACAGAGCAAGGGTAATATGAATATGACTTGGTTGCAAATAAGGACTTCCCTTTCCTTGATTGATCAATTGATTGATTGATTGATTGATTGATTGATTACCAGGAACACAGGCATAAGACTTCAACTCCAAATTATACAAAGATTTGCAAAAATTGATTAGGCTTTTGTTTTCTGCACTGGCATTTGATTAGATATAAACTACCTCTGAGGATGGAGCATAAATTTGATACATCAGCTCCCATCACTTGAGTTGAGGAAGTTTTTAGTAAAATGTTGACTATGTGCTTCAAGCAGCCAGAACTCCTGACATATGGGGGAATAATTATCTCTCTACTGCTTAGGGTGTCAGTACAGAAGAGAACAGAAGGAGACATGTCAACAAGGGTATGGAGAGTTGGGTATGAAGCAATGGATTTACTTTTAGACATAGGCTTTAGGAAAGTTCCACTTGACATTCACATAGAAATACAAGTATTCCGTTTACGATAAGGCTTAAAAGTGAACCCCTCTACTGAAATCAAACCAGCTAGGTTCTAAGAAATTGTCTGTATGTATCTTGAAGAGATTAAGTGCTAATATCACTGATGTTCATACGCTATTTATTATTGTGCTCGCGTTGTGTTTGTATCGATCTGATACTGTAGTGCTTTTCCTATTGCTAGACTGTCCAACGTTCATTGTTCCCTGTTACATTTGCCTATGTTGTACCAACACTTGGTCTCTGCTCAGCTTTTAGCTTCTTATATGCTAATCACTAGCAAGTGTCATTAAATTAATATTAAACTAATCCATTCAGTGCAGAACTGAAACTGACTGACATTAGTCCTGAAGCAAAGGGATTCTAGCGATAAGGCCTAGAGAGAGCTAAGTAAAGTCTGTAAAGAAATGAAAGCAGAGAGCAAATGCCAAATTGATGTGACATCATACACTGTATTTTCATGTGATATACACTTTCAACCACACATACCAGATCTTCAGATATGGGTTTTCAACACATTACATTTTTTACAGTATTTATATTACAATCTAATTTTACTCTCTCATGTTAGAATATAAATTCCACAGATTTTGTTTGTTCCCATTAACCTAGTATATGGTGCACAGCAAAATCTCAATACAGTGTTGTTGAACACCTAGTCATGCAAAGTGCACTTTTAATTACAGGCAGAAATCTAGTTAATTGTTGTATATAAAGTAAAACCTGCCGGGCAGGGGTGGCACACACCTTTAATCCCAGCACTCAGGAGGCAGAGGCAGGCAGATCTCTGTGAGTTCGAGGCCAGCTTGGTCTACAAAGCAAGTTCCAGGAAAGGCACAAAGCTACACAGAGAAACCCTGTCTCGAAAAACCAAAAATAAAAATAAAAAATAAGTAAAACCTTCCAAATTATGCAGTACATTATCTTGGGAGGTTTGTATTGTAAGAGCTACTTTAGAACTCAGAACTGTTTAGGAAACTAAGTGTTTAAGGCTTATGGTTAAGGAATAATTTGTGATAAACCAATGCATTAGTATGCTATGTATCTTATACTTTAGAAATATGTGTATTATGTGTTAATATTTTTATATGCATAACAAGAAGATAGTGGAAATTATGTTGATATAATTTATGAATTTGATAATATGTTATTGAATGTTCATGGCTGTATTAATCATTATCAGTAAATGTAATCAAGTCTTTTCATTGATTTCTTAATTAATAAAGAGATATCATCAGATTCTATGATGTGGCTCATTTAGCTCTAATATAATCAGAATTGATATGTATTAGTATTCTTTCTGAATTTTACAGTATTCTGTGTAGGTTAATTTCAAACAAAATATATTATTATCCATGATATGTAATTAAAAGGAAACAGAACATGTTTTAATTGGAATCTTCAAAATTTTTAATTTCTCATTTACGAATTTCCCTTTTGAATTAAACCTTAAATAATAACTATAGCATTGTCTGATAGCAAGTATTTAAGAAAAATAACAAAATGAATTGGTAGTTTTTGCAAAGTGACAATTTTTTTCCTTTTATTTTATTTTACAATACCATTCAGTTCTACATATCAGCCACGGATTCCCTTGTTCTCCCCCATCTTGCCCTCCTCCCCTTCCCCCCAGCCCACCCCCCATTCCCACCTCCTCCAGGGCAAAGCCTCCCCCGAGGACCGAGATCAACCTGGTAGACTCAGTCCAGGCAGGTCCAATCCCCTCCTTCCAGGCTGAGCCAAGCATCCCTTCCTAAGTCCCAGGTTTCAAACAGCTAACTCATGCAATGAGCATAGGACCTGGTACCACTGCCTAGATGCCTCCCAAACAGATCAAGCCAATCAACTGTCTCACCTATTCAGTGGGCTTGATCCAGCTGGGGGCCCCTCAAACGCTATAAACAACTAAACGAACAAAGTGACAATTCTTAATGTAATTAATCTAGGATGTTATAAAACTGAGATATGGTCAAATGTTTAATATGTTAACAATAGGTAGAAACACTGTCTTGTGAACAGGTATATTCTACATGATATACTAATCTCTTAATAAGTAAACAACAGCATAAATAGGGAGAAGGCAAAACTTGATTTTGTGTTCTAAATTTATTCTAAACACTCTCATATTAGATGAAGAGTTCTCTCCATCAAACTCCTTTTGAAGGTCTGTATTTGACATTTACTGGTTTCTGGCTGAATGGAGCCTGACATACAGTTGGGAAGCATACTGATGAGAGAAAAGAGACAGGGTTCTAATAAACCACCATTGGTCCAGAAGTACACATAGATTGAGAGACAATCTTTAACAGAAGCACAGGGTGTTTTGGGAATAAATTAAGATCTGTGATTTTAGTGAAGATTATTAACTGTTTCTTAGAGGTGAGTGATTCAAGAGTTCCAAAGGGCATTTTTTAATTAAGAAAAATTTTTTATTCATTTTACATACCTATCACAGATCTCCCCTTCCCACCTCCCACCCCTCCCCTTCCTCAAGGCTGTGTGAGGTGTCCCACCATAGGTAGTGGGCTCCAAAAAGCCAGCTCATGCACCGGGGTTGGATTCTGATCCTACTGCAAAAGGCATTTTTTTTTCTAAAAAGAGACCTTTGCTAGAGAAAATTAGAAAAATAAAATTGTATATAAAATGACTTTTAGAAGGTAAAAAGTATTGCAGAACTCTATATACAATAACAAATCATGCTTTTAAGCCTGATAAACCTTCCAGGTCCTGCAAAATGGTGCATCCAACATGGTGCTCTTCATTTTCTTTCTGAAATATATTTGTATTCTGGTGGATTAAAATAAAACAAAGTAGATTGTTCGCCATAATTATAACTACAGGATGCAGGAAATGGTTTTTAAATGGCCTCTTCAAAATTAGTAGTTTCTCATTCTTGAATATATCTTTTTGATAATACTTAAATAACTCACCAAATAATTCATCTCCTAAAGGTAACATCCTCTCTTGAAAATTCCTGATAGAAGATCCTGGACAACCTGCAATAAAGTTTGCCTCTGAAGATGGACCCTAAGCATGTCCCTACTGTTTAGAATGCCCACTCACTTACCCCTGCCAGTGAACTCCATCATAGAAATATATGCAATCTCTTCTGAAGCCGAAGTCTGATTTTCTCTTGTGCCATCAAATGGGAAAGGAATATTTACTAAGTTTCATATCTAGGGTCCAATTTTTTTTTATAAAAGAATAAGAAAGTTAATATAAAAACCTTTTGTCCATGGCATAAACTTCTTATTTATTGCTCTGGATTACTCTGAGTCTCTCTATGTGAATCAGCAGATTATTTTTCAAATGAGAATGGATACAATTTTGAAGGACTTAGATGCTTATTCACTGTTTACTGTAAGTGCATTAGTCATGATTGATGTCATAAACTGTCTACCAAGGATGGGGCTATGTTCTTCACCTGAGTTTACGTAGTATCCATATAAAGAATATTCTACCCAGGTAGACAAGGAAATGAAAATCAGGAGAAGTAATGAAATGAATTATTGAAAATGAACATAATTGCTGGGTGGTGGTGGCACATGCTTTTAATCCCAGCACTTGGGAGGAAGAGGCAGGCAGATCCCTGTGAGTTCGAGGTCAGCCTGGTCTAAAAAGCAAGTTCCAGAACAGCTAGGACTGTTATACAGACTGTCACTTGTCTCAAAAAATCAAAACGAAAAGAAAAGAAAATGAACATAATTAGTTTAAAAAGCATATTTTAAAAGAGAAGGTTGATATGGTGGGAAAAACTGACTTATGAAATCTAACTAAAACTTTCTTATGTAAAATGATACTTCCCACATTCTGTTCATTATCACCCCTTTGGTGAATGTGGCTTGTGTGAAGATCCATTTAATGGTCTAGAAGCATGGTAAAAAAAGAAAGTGAGAAGTTGTCAAAGAAATAACCTTAAAACATGACTAAAAAAGTAGAAATTCATGGATATATAAGAAGTATTGTTTCTTTCAGTGCTTTGAAACACAGATGGTAGAGCTGAGTTGGTCCATCTGAAAAGAGTTTAATGAAAGTGTTTATGGAAACTACCAGAGATTTCACCACATAGTCAGTCATAGCTAGAGCCTACCAACTTTCCTAACTAGAAAAGATGAAATGTTAACACTTCCAGAGTGAAAAGAATGTTTAAAGAATACAAGCTGAAAAGGAATCTGACATCCCATCATGGTGTGTGGAAAGTGTTTAGGAACCATAAAGTAAGAAAGAATGTAGAATACATGGATATCTACATATTTTCTACTTTATTTATAACCTGTGAGTGGTCCTTCTTGGTTAAATACAACTGTAAAATGAAAGATGAGAGGTTAGTGATACATATCACTTAATTCAGCCTCTTTAATGAGCTCTGCATAGTGAAGAAGGGGGAACAGTCATAGTAAGATTACTTGTTCAAGTCTCCTGCAAAAACCTGGTATTTAGAAACTTCCCGATTAAAGAGGCAATATAAGCAACTACTTCCTGCTGCTGTCACTCTGTCTTCTAATATTATAGACTATATTCTTATAAAAACCCTTTCTCCCTAAGCTTTCCCTGTTAGGTATTTGGTCCAAGCAATGAGAAAAATAGCTAAAATGCTGTATAACCAGGAGTTAATGAAAGAATGTTTGAATAACTTGTGCTTTGTCACAAATTACTTTCAGTAGTATGAAAGTGATTTTGGAACCACTTAGATCATGGATCACAAACACTATGAAAATTTGTATTTTGGCTAGAACTACAGAAAAAGCAGATTCATATAATCCAGCATTGAAAATAGGTCTCAAATCCAAGACTATAGACTTTTGTTATGGGTTCTAGTCTCCTGACATGAGTATGACTCAGCTATTCTCTCTAAGCCTGTTTTTATCTTCCCACCATATACTGGGTGTTTGTCCTACGTTACTCTACTGGTATACTCTGAAAATCTATTTTAAAAAAGGTTAAGCACTTTCCATTAAGCCAAAGGAAAATGTAGTTCATATGTCATATGATCAGGTAATCACTTGTGATACAGTTTGTGCCCAGATATACCCCTATAAGTAGGATGATGAAGATAGGTGAGCCTATTCAGCCATCTTTGTAGATAATTTTTTTTCTAATTGTAATACAATTTACAGAGTGGCTAACATTGATTTCTATAAGTTTAAAAGCATTCTAAGTTAATTTTTAGTTAAAAATTTTAGGTTACTTAGTATTTTCTATCATGGCCAATCAGAGAAGAAGTTTTACTTTATAAGGCTGTCCCATTAATCAAGAAATTGCCCTCAAAATAATAAATAAATAGGTTATTAAGGTTATAAAATATAAAATCATTTATGATTGTGAAGAGTAATTAATAAATCACAAATTCACTTATATCTACAAGACCAATAAATGATTAAGTGAAGATCTATATAGACAAGATAGGTACAGGATTGGTATAGGGGGTTTCATTTTTCAAATTAATTATTTTCAGGAAGTTGTTTTTAAGATAATTATCAAACTTTAAAAGAACAATAAAAACATTAGCATATGTATTACCATCAGAAATTTCTGGCAATTGTCACCTGACACATGCATTCCTGTCTTTTGAGATCCTACTTTAAAAATTCTTATAGTTTAAGTACATTTTCTTCTTTTGTATCTTTAAATGGGTAAAAATCCTGAAGGGATTACTGCTGATGTAGTCTAGAAAGTAGTTGCAGGATATTCTCTGATTAACAATAAATAAAAAATAAATAAATATACTTTCCTGGTTCCTCACTCATTCCTTTCCTCTTCCCAAATACTTCCCCTTCTTTTTTACCCTCTATGTGTATGTGTGTGTTTGTGTGTGTGTGTGTGTGTGTGTGTGTGTGTGTAAAACCTATTTCACACATAAAAAATGTGATGCTTGTATTTCTATGTCTGACTACTTAGTATGATAATCTCCAATTAAATCTGTTTTCCTTTCCTTTTTTTATGGTTTTCAGAGACAGGGTTTCTCTGTGTAGCTTTGGAGCCTGTCCTGGATCTTGCTCTGTAGACCAGGCTGCCCTCAAACTCACAGAGATCTGCCTGGCTTTGCCTCCCCAGTGTTGGGATTAAAGGTGTGCACCCTCAGCTGCAGCCTTGGCCAGAATGTCACCATGGCATCTTGTACCAGTACAGGCTACTCAGATCTGTATAACTCAAGCTATAGCATGCCCCTCAGACATTCACCTGGCCTCAGATGATGGCCCAGAGTCCAGGTATTTGCACGTCCTTTTGGTGGTAGCCGGAGCCAGGGACCTCAACACAGATCCTGGCTGATGTAGGGCAACATATATAATGTCTTTTTATGCTTTCATCAATTGGATACCTAGGCTAATTTTATGACATGGCTGTTGTGAATAACTTCACAATAAACCTGAAAGTGCAGGTGCCTCTATACTGTTTTGACTTAGATTCCCTCTGTATTTTTTCACGGGTGTTGCAAATGAGTCATATAGTAGTTTCATGAGAAGCCTTCATACACATATATTCATACACACTCACATACAAACAAAAATAGAAAAGTGTAGATATACAAATAAACATACATAAATGATGGAATTAAGTTTAGTGGTAGATTATGTATGACTATCATGTGTGAGAACCTAGGCTTAATCTTAAGTAATAGTGAAAAAGCCACATGATAATACAAATCCTACACATAAGAGTCAGGGAACACTCTGGAAGAAACATCAGAATAACAAGTTATACCAGGAAATAATAAAAAAGCTCAATGCTAGTCAGCATACAGTCAATGCATCATAATTTAAAATTAGCTACATTAACTTTAATAGGCATACATCATACTGCAAATATGTTCAATAACTTAAATATCATCACAATGAAGGAACAGATGAGTAATAGTAGTAATTAAATAGAATCTGTGAGTAGGAATGTCCAAAATTATAGATCTGAAAACTTAATAATTCAAATAAAATATTGAATAAAGTTAAGGAAAGTTGGATACCATAGAAAATTATGAGTAAGTTTGACAGTTAATATCATATTATCAAACTTAGGAAATAAAGAAAATATTAAGCATGCAAAAAAGATTTAAATATCCAACATAAGGAAAGAAAAAAATAAAGTAAAATCTTGACACTAAGAGTGACATTTTCAAGATTTTGTAAATAATTCCTGATGCTAAAATTTCAATATGTTGCATTCCTAATTACCTATTAAAGAGGCATAAACTCACTGCCACAGAAACTTGTACATAAATGGTAAATACATCTTTAATCATGATAGCCCTCTCATGAAGAAATAAAAACAAATGTTTATAAAAAGGAGGTTTGACAAACTGTCATATTTATATAATGGGATAATAGAAGTTAGAATCTTCAGGCAATTGTACCAGGAAAGGAAACAATAGTCTATCAGGACTGACATTATTTCTAACACCTACCTCATGTTTTTGGCATTTTCAAATCACATTCGGTTTTGATAAACCACTAAGTGGCTTCTCTGGATTCACTGAAAACTGTTGCATCCACACTGAAGCCTTATAATAGAGAAATGGCTGAGAAATAAATTAATTAATGGTAGAAGAACATCAGAGTAGAGTTCAAGCAAGTACACCCAGTCATCTATTATCTAATCATCTGAGCTTCTGCTGTATAGTACCATGTAATCAAGAGCACAATATTTTTCATGCATTAGTGTGTGATAAAGCATGAATCAATAATGTTCACACAACCTTAGTGCCCACACTTCTGTTGGTGATGAATTATATTCTTCTAGTGGGGACAAATAAATTTAACTGCCATTGTCTTGGGGGAAGGACTGATAACATATGTCAAAAGTTCCCACCATGGATAAAGTTGCAAAGCTACAAAGATAATTTTTATCAGATATGATGTTCCTTACTAATTTGGTCAAGGTAACAAAAAATGAATTCTCCATCACACAAACCCAAAATATAAACTATTGGTACATAGCATTTGAATATGTCTCAAAAAATTTATGAACACCAATACCAAAGAAAAGCAGAAAGTGTGTTGCTGTTGTTTCACAAAAGCTTAAAAGAGGTTTAACTACGAATAGGCCTTTTTGAAACTTAGTGTTTAACTAAAAAGCACAAGGATACTTTCACATGAAGTAAATTTTATTGTAGGTTATAAAACATGGGGAATACGTATTTATCAAAATGGATTACAAAATGGTTGATCTATATGTAAAATTTTCCTCAATTAAAATTCAATGGAATAAATATGGTTATTCCTGAATCTATGGAGTGTGGCTGGGATGGACATGGAAAAGCATATTTAAATGATCTAGAGTCAGAAAAAAAAGGAGATTCATAAAACTGATCAATTACATCTGGACAATAGTGAAATGTGCATTCATGACACACTGCTAATGACTCAATATGACTGTTTCAATTACGTACACATCATGATTGTGTACACATGCCCTTTCTTACCCAGATTTTGAGGGGGAAAGTAGCAGTACAATGGTTCAATTGTTCTATTCAAAAGTGTTATTAACTTGATTTATTAACATGACATATATTAGTATACTCATTTAAGTATATCCTATACATAGATGATTCTTTTTAAGCACCAAGATTCTCATCATTTAACTAATTGAATTATGCAGCTATAGGTGCAATAATTATCCAGTGGGAATAATGCAGATATTATTATTTTCAAAGTAGTTTTAATATTCAAAAATAAATATACATTGATAATATATTTTATTTACTATACTTTAAATGCCCCTAAAAAGGCTGAGTTGCATTTAATAAAATAGGTTCTCTGTATATATGTTATGGTTGTGAAGCTTGGTGTTCTTATGAGACTCCTAACAGTGGGACTGGGGCTATCTCAGACTCTTTTATCTGCTCTTGGAACCCTTTTCTTCCTGGGTTGCCTCATCCAGACTTGTTATGAGGATATGTGCCTAGTCCTATTTTAACTTGCCATGCCATGTTTGGTGGATAGCCCTGGAAAGCCTGTTCTTTTCTGAAGGGAAACAAAGGCAGAATGGGTCTGGGTGACAGGGGAGGTGAGGGAGAGGGGCTGGGAGGAGAAAAGGGAGGGGAAACTGAAGAAGAAATGTAATATATGAGAGGAATAAATAAAGAAATAAAATTTAAAAATTAGGACTATCAGTAGACCAGTATACTTTAGTTTCTTAATAATCAGGATATTTGTGATAGAACTATATTTTCCTGGGTATTGGTTAATTTTTATTTATATTTATGTTATAATTCATATATATGATTGCATACACACATATATACATATATATCCACAGGCATGGACTCAGACATCATACAATTTCTCAAATACAGTCAATAAAGGTGGAATTTTCATTTCTTTCAAACAAATCACTTGATTTGATAGTTAATCCTCATTATCAATTTGACCGGATTCAATGTCACAATGGAAAGAATCCATCTAGATGTATCTATGAGGGTATTTCCAGAGGGGTATCAATAAAAAAAAAAGAAGAAGAAGAAGCAACCTGAATTTGGGAAACAAAATTTCATGAGCTGGCATTCCCAACTGAAAGAAAGGGGGAAGAGAATTGAGCATCAGTCCCCATTTCTCTCTGCTTCCATGCTGAAGACACATTGTGCCCAGCCTCTACAGTCACATGCCAGCATCTCTTCCCTGTTATATGTATTGCTCCCTAAGTTGTTTCTAGTCAGGTAGTTGATCTCAGCAACCAGAAAACTGACATAACTGGTATGTACATACACAGAATAAACTAGAAAAGACTCACTTGAATTTTCTTCTTATACAAAATCACTGCTTATTTTGATGAAATGAAAAAATCTTTAATAGATATGTAATAAAAATTATGAACCATAATTTTATGTTAAAGTAGAAAACAATCAATAAATGAGATGGCTAAGAACAGGAAAAAAATAAATATCTATTATTACTTTAGTAGCCATTGAACAATGATATTTATTATATGCTATAATTTTGTATTCATGTTAAAGAAAATATGAAACAACTAAGGAAGGCTTCTTCAAATAAAATAAGCACATAGGTCATTCAGGAGACCCTGAAAAAATGTTTCTATCTCACTGTGAAATAATCAGTTTGGACTTTTCTGAGAGTTTATTTTCATACCTCAAATATATCTCAGCTACTGGGTAACTTGCCAGATCATGAATATTTATAGAACATTTACTAGCTTCTCATGCAAGATAAACTATGAAGGATTTTATGGACTGAAAATTTCATTTTGCATGAGTCCCAATTGCATACTTCTTAAGAGTTGAGAAATGTCAAACTGCAATCACAACCTGCTAAGGTCTAAAAGTGAATTTGGTCTATGAAACCATCAAGAAAAGGATTGATTGAAGTGTGCAAGTATATTTTTTATCATTGTATTTATGTGAAGTACTTTAATACATTTTTGTGACTTAAAAAGCAATATTTTATTTTTACTTCTTATGTTTTTGAGACAGAGTGTGACTATGTAGCCAAGGCTAGACTGGAACACTTAACTACAGGGTAGGAGCACAGGTGTACACCACCATGTTAGGTTCTGAAATTTCAGTCACGAATTTTGCTTTTCATTCTTGACATTTAGTGAAAACCGGGAAAGTCACAAGCATGAGTCAGTCCAATAATATTTAGTGGGAGTATAGTTTGTGTTTTCTCTCACCTATGGTCCAGGATTTCTAGTAGAAAGTAAACCTGATTAGGCATTTAATAATTCTTTTCTACCAGGGTACATTCAGAAACTACTGGTAGTTTACCCATAGCATAAACAATGCATTTCATCATTGTCCCATAGTTTTATGCTTAAGTGAGGCATTTAAGTACTTATAGTAATTTCTTTCAAATTATGAAAAGATATGGGTAAATTTGCATTTCAAATATGTGGTTGTAAAACATTTTTAATATGATATAATCAAGTTGATAATATAACAAAAGCATTGCTGAGTCTCCCCTTTTTTAATAGTAGAAAATTATACAGGGAAAACTGTAACATCTTTATGAGATAGGAACACAGCTAGATCACCTCTGGTGTTAAGAGAAGGTAAAGTATGTATCTCAATATAAGAGTCATCTATAATTTGCTTTTGTTTCTTTCCCATCATAAAGTACACGCCTCGTCAATAGTGGCACATATATATCGAAATGATGTGAGGGATTTAAACAGAAAGAACGGATGAGCATCTGTCATAGGGAAAGGAAGAAGTGTAAGGGTTACTGTAAATCCTATTCATCACTCAGCATGCCTGTACCAAGAGACAATTCATGGTGACCAAGGGCATACATTGTGTTTTATTCTATTTGTTCAGACACATATAAAGTAGACTAAAGCAAGGTCTAATAATGACAGAATAACTAGAGCAAGATAGATGCAAAGAGAAGTGATGTACACAGATACCTAAGTATAATCTTTATGAATAAAAGCAAATTGGGGGTGAAGAGAAGATTTAGAATGATAAGGCTAAGTGTGCATGCTGGTCATCCCTATGTAGACTGAGACCAGGTGTGGTGATGTACTTTATCAGTGCCAGTACGAGGAAATCAGAGGCAAATGGATCTCTGAGAACTTCAGGTTAGCCTTGTCTACACAGTGAGTTCTAAGCCACCAATGCTACCTAGTTAGAACCTGTTTCAGGATATTGGATGACACTATGTGAAGATGTGTCTCTGTGCTTCCTTGCCTGCCTAAGGTGCCTTCTGGTTGGTTTAGTAAAGATCTGAATGGCCAGTAGCTAGGCAGAAGAAGATAGGCAGGTCTTCCAGG
The DNA here is from genome assembly GCF_049852395.1 of Peromyscus maniculatus bairdii. NCBI lineage: Eukaryota > Metazoa > Chordata > Mammalia > Rodentia > Cricetidae > Peromyscus > Peromyscus maniculatus. The sequence goes on along the minus strand of NC_134869.1, from coordinate 29,017,435 downwards.
CAGAGAAAGGAACTGCTAGAAGAATCTGAGAGGTGAGGAATTAACCAGCAAGATGCTTTGAAGTTGGATGTATAGTATGGAGGAGAGGTAAGGAGCCATGTGGCAGAACATAGATTAATATAAATAGTTCATTTAAGTTTTTAGAGCTAGTTGGGAACAAGCCTGAGCTAAGGCCAAGCTATCATAATTAATAAAATGTCTTCATGTCATTATTCAGGGACTGATGTTCCAAAGAAAGACCTGGGTAAGAACCTGCCACAAATTAGATAAATACATACATAAATAAAATTGATATTTACCACAAATGTTTAAAAATAGGTTATGTAAAGAAACTTCAATAAACATTTGATTTACACTGAGGTTAGAATTCCATATTATATAGCTAAATAAGAATAATTGGGATTTTAGTAATCAAGTGTGAGGTTAAATGCTATACAATTTCATATTTAAGAAAGTGATAGTTGATATATTTTATATGGTATTATCATTCAATAAATACATTCAATGGAGTAAACACTCAGTAAGTCTGTCTTAAATGCAGTATGACATTTAGAAAGCTCGAGTAATTCCTGACATGGGCTTGTTTACCATTCCGTGTCATTTTTAAATGTAAATAACTTTATTTCGCAGCTTTGAATTATAAAAAACTAATGGTGTTCAGTTTCCTGTCCATGAATCCTTGTATAGCTCTTAGTGCAATGGATGCAGACGCTGATTCACTGTGGGTAATTGCACTGCAAACGCTGATAACATTCACTGGGGTCTATGAGATCTCAGGGTTGCAACTCCTTCCTAGTGGGACATTTGTTGAGAAATTCAATTTTAATTATTTTCTGCAATTTTTAATGTAATAAATATGAAAATTTATTCTCAACCTCTATAAGCATTCCTCAGTGGTATAGATTGCATACCTACTGTCATACAACTGTGAACATCATACAACCTTGGAACACTTTACATTCTTATTTGTTTGTTTTATTTTTTAATAGTATTTTTATTTTATAATTAACTTAATTTCACATATCAGCCATGGATTCCCCTGTCCTCCCTCCTCCCACCCACCAGCCCTCCCCTCCTATACACCCCTACTCCTACCTCCTTCAAGGCAAGGTCTCCCTTGGGGAGTCAGCCCAGACTGCCAGACTCAGCCAAAGCAGGTCCTGTCCCTTCCTCCTTACACCAAGACTGAGCAAAGTGTTCCAACTTAGGCCTCAGTCTCCAAAAAGCCAGCCCAGGCACTAAAGACAGATCCTAGCTCCACTGCCTGGGGGCCTCCCAAACAGTTTAAGCTAATCAACTGTCTCACTTATCCAGAGGGCCTGGTCCAGTTCCATGGGGGCTCCTCAGCCATTGGTTCACAGTTCATGCGTTTCCACTAGTTTAGCTATTTGTCCCTGTACTTCCTCCAACCATGGTCTCAACATCTCTCGCTCATAAAATCCCTCCTCTCTCTTGCTGATTTGACTCCCAGAGCTCCACCTGGGGCTTGGCCATGGATCTCTGCATTTACTCCAGACACTGGATGAGAGTTCTGTCATGACAGCCAGGGTGTTTGGCCATCAGATCACCAGAGCATGTCAGCTCAGGCACTCTCTTGACCATTGCCAGTAGTCTACAGTGAAGGTAACTGTAGATTTCTGGGGACCTCTCTAGCACTCTGCTTCTCCCTGTTCTGCATAATACCCTCTATAGCTCCTCCACCCCCAACAGCTACAGTTCTGTTTTCTGCCTCTATGATTGTGAATAGTCTTAAGTCCTTTCATAACTCTGATCATGACATATTTATCTTTTTCATAACTCACTGATTTCACTTACTAGTTCATCCATGTTGTAGTACATTTCTGAATGTCTCCTTTCTCAAATATTGGATGATATTTTATTTTATATATATATATATATATATATATATATATATATATATACCATATTTTGCTTAGCTATTTATCTGTGAAAGTTTATTTGGGTATTTAAAGCATATTTGGTTCCCCAATTTTTTTAGCTATTATGAATAACTCCCTTATACAATTCAGTTATATATGTATAATCAAGTATATTTTCAATAATGTATTATATTAATCTTTTGTGTATATCTTTAGAGATGGAATGAAACTCATACAGAAATTCTATAATTAGTATTTTAATTAATTATTATTGTGTTTTCCATAATGCTTTTATCATTTAATATTTCTAGTAACACTACTTAGTAAACACAGTTTTCAATGATTTTTTTCTTATTAGCACTTACTGTGTTATTTTTTTCATAGTGTGATGGCAATGTCATTCTGTATGCTGTGAATGTGTTGCTTTGATTTGGTTGATAAATAAAATGCTGATTGGCCAGTAGCCAGGCAGGAAGTATAGGTGGGATAAGCAGAGAAGAGAATTCTGGGAAGAGGAAGGCTGTGTCACCAGATGCTAGCCCACCTTCCATGGAGTAGCATGTAACAGCACACAGGTAAAGCCATGGAATATATGGTGACATGTAGGTGAACGGAAACGGGCTGAGTTTAAATGTAAGAGCTAGTCACTGGTAGGCCTGAGCTAATGGCTGAGCTGTTTTTTTTTTGTTTTGTTTTGTTTTTTTTTGTTTTGTTTTTTTTTTTGGTTTTTCGAGACAGGGTTTCTCTGTGTAGCTTTGCGCCTTTCCTGGAGCTCACTTGGTAGCCCAGGCTGGCCTCGAACTCACAGAGATCCGCCTGGCTCTGCCTCCCGAGTGCTGGGATTAAAGGCGTGCGCCACCACCGCCCGGCTATGGCTGAGCTGTTTTAATTAATATAAGCTTCTGAGTGATTATTTTATAAGTGGCTGTGGGGTCTGTGGGGCTGGGCAGGGCTGGATAAAACTTCAGCTACAACAGTGGCCATGAATGTGGGTCTAAGCTGTCACTCAACTCAGTATTAATTTGCACTTACCTAGTCATTTAGAATGCTTAGCTTCTTTCATATTGACTTGTTCTTCCTGTAGCATTGAGGAAAGCTCACTGATGTCCCCATGTTGTTGAGACTGTGGAGTTTTCTCTATGTGCCGGGTACTAAGAGAGCACTAAATAAGTGATTTAGAGATATCTCCTGACTTGTGATGTACTGCTTTATTTTATTAACAGTATCTTATAATGCTCACAAACTTAAATTTTCCTGAAATCCAACTTGCTTGTTAAGTTTGTGGTTGTCTGTACCTTTAGTGTCCCATCCACAAAAATCACAGACAGATCCAGGGGTATGTAACTTTGTTGCTTCACTTTCTTCTAACATTTATGTTCTAGAAATACAAAAAGGATGAATTTGGGGTCAATTTTGTAATTTGTGTGTAGTTACAGTGATGGAAAAACTTCATTCTTTCACATGTACACATCCTGTTTCCTAATTAATGTTTGTCCTTTTATGTCTTTGCAGTCTGGCCTCTGTAAGGTAAGATGTTACTATTGTCTTTTAGTTTTAATATTATTACTGGGACAATCATGACTAATTTCTTTTCAACTACTCTGACCACGACTTCAGGTACTTTGTAAAGTAAAAAGCATGATCTCTGTCAAATTCTTACATCCTTATCGTAAATCTTTTAGTCTCCAACCATTATATGGGTAATTTATGCCATTATGGTGTTTGTTTTAAGTTTGTTTGCTTTGAGCATATGTGCTTATGAGTGTACACACATGTAAATCTGGGTAGGTTTGTATGTGCATGTATGCATGCATTGGAGGGGAGATCGGAAGTCAATGTCATGTGTCTTATTCAAGCACCCCCTTCTTATTTATTTGAGGCAGGCTCTCAGTGAACCTGGAACTCATGGATTTTGTTCGACTCTCTGCCTGGTGAACCCTCTGGTTCATTTTTTCTGCATGGCTACTCTGATATTGTAGGTACTGGTCACCATGTCTCACCTTTAGAAACAGAGATTGCTAGAGATCAAGCTTAGGATCTTTAGATTGTCCTGCATGCACTTTTCCCAACGAGGCACATCTTCACATCTGAGATTGTTCACTTTTGTTCATGGTATGCAGATGCTATTATCATGAAAGAGAAGGTAGATTTTCAGATTTTTTTTCTACAACGTAAATATAAATATTCCTCCTTTTCATCATTGTAATGTGAAATACTTCACTCCTTGATTTTTAACTACACATTCATTCCAGGAATAAAATCCATTTTTTCCTGGTTTAGTTCTTGCATCATTGTTCCTATGGGACTTTGATCTTCAGGTGGTTTTCTTTCCTGTTAGGAGCATGGTCTAGCTTGAATATTAGGGAAACGCTGGCCACAGTTAAATGGTTTATGAAGCGTTTTCTCTCTTCCTCTTGGAAATCTGAAAATTGCTTCCTTTTCTTCAAATGTCTAAATAATTTAACTGTGAAGTTACTGTGTCAAAGGGTTTTAATTTGTTGGACATTTTGATTATTCAGTTAATATTACCCATACTTCCTATTACTTATAGTCTCAGTATTTTTTTTGAAATTTGATCATTTAATTTCATTTTATTATGCAAATTTACAGCATAAATTATTTTATTTTAATTTTATAAATTTCATAACTTAAAAGGTTTCTTTGATAATTTCCCCCTATGCTTTGCATTTCTGCAGCATCATGCCAAGTGTCTCTTCTTACCATTTATGACTTCTATTCCTCATTTGTGTGTGTCTACCTAAATGCTTCTCAGTTGGCTTGGTTTTCTCAAGAACCCATGTATGGCTTAATTTTTTGCTCAGCTCCTATCCTTAGTATTCCTTTCCTATGGCTAACTTGGGTTTACTTTTATGTTTACTTTTATGATTGTTTAATTTATAATAATCTAAATATGAAATGTCAATGGAGCAATTACATATTTCATAACGCACAAAGGAGATCCTAGAATCTTGAACTTGAATCATGCATTTTTATGCCTTTCAGTATTTTTTCATTTACCTAAAGATTTTATTGACTGGACTATGTCAGAATCTTTAAACTAATGCTTACTAATCAGTAGATTTTGATGAAAACAAAGACAAAATAGTGAGTGGTGATATAGGTCAATAACCCTATTATACAAGACAGCAAAAGCAGAACAATCCAAAGACCAAGGCTAGCCTGATCTAATTAGTAAAATCTGTGATAGGAAACCATGGATCAGTGGCATATCTCAGAGTACAGTGTAACCATAGCATGTTTGAGGTCCTGGGTTCTACCACCCATATAGATCAGTTCTAATTGTTAAATGAAATTTTCTGGGTTTGTTCATAATTGGAGTTTTGTATGAAAGCTATGTTTTAATTTTATATATCACTTGAAGTTTGATATATGAAACAACTACTAACATTTCTATTCAATCAGTAATGTATTTTATATATGACTTCAAAAATAAATACAAAAGGAAAACTGTAATATATTTTAAATCATTATTTAATTTCATGATGTTTTGATTGCATTTATTTATTAATTTGAGGTATATATGTGTGCTGACAGGATTAAAGGCCCCCTTTCCTATTAAACTTTCATTGTAATACAATATTTACAAATGTGTCAACATGTATAGACTGCTCTTTAAACAAGTAGAGTTCACCTTGTCATTCAATGATATTTTCTCTTTGATTCTTTGATTACACCTGATATATATATATATATATATATATATATATATATATATATATATATATATAACTGATTGAGCATCCTCTTCCCAAAATATTCAATGTATGAATTGTGTTTTAATTCTGGACATTTTTAGAGTTTAGACTATATCTATATCCACATCATCTGAGTACAGGCTTTGCTCTAATTTCCATTCTGTGATTCAGTAAGGAATTCTGATAAATGGCAATTTTAATGAGAAAGGATTTATTCAGTTTAGAGTGGTGTAAATTCCATCACTGAGGGTCAGTAAGGCAGATAATCAAGTAGATAATGCCATCACATCCATAGTTAAGAACTAGAGGGGAATGCAGACACTAAAGCCAATTGGCTTATCTGTCTCCTTGTTTGATCTTCACTAATGTATTCTCTCTTGTACTGTCAGGAATCCTTACATACAAAGTGGTGCCGCTCACAGTGGGCATAGCAGACCAACCTGATCTAGATAATCTTCGTTAACATTTCCTCTAGAGCGTTTCTAGTTGTATCTTTACAACTTGACCATTCAGCAAAATAACAATAGCACATTATATACTAGAGCCTATGACCTCACCAGACACATGCTTTTCAAGTACTATTAGAGTATCACACTTGAAATTCCATCCTATGTAAAATCCCTAAGTACATTTTCAAAATTGTTAGTTACATCATAGCATCATGCCTTGTCTTGGGTTGAGATGTTTGATTAATAACCCATGTTGTATGAGAGTGGCATTTCCCATCCATGCAGGATAACTTTATCATATCATTTTTCTAAAGTGATACAAGGGCATTAGTTTACAACTAGTAAGTTTCCACAAGGCTTTTTCATACCTCTCAAAATTTTGTTATCTCATTGAATATCCCTTCCTCTCCCCAGTTCCCTGCTTAATATCCAGATCTTCAGCACACATCTTATTCTTTCATATCACATGTAATGTTAAGAGTCAAAGATTGGAAGTAGAGCAATGGGGATGAAAGGCGCAAGCAGGAAGGGAAACAGGAATATGAGGGGAGTCATAGGTGGTAGAAAGGGCTAACCCAAAAGAGGGGTTCATAAAAGCCAGATGGGAGATTGCCATCTCACAACCCAATTAAAAACATAATTGGAGGGATGATAGACTACATGCAACATATAACTTTTGTTGTTTCCTTGTTACTATTAATGTTTGCAGTGTTTTTTGCCGGTTGGGTCTGGATTACCCTCACTATTCTAAAACTAAGCAAAATCCTGTTTGTAAGTTGAGACATATTGTGTTTTCAACTTTCTGCTATATACAATAGAAATTTTTCAAATATTTCCAAGGGGAAATCTTTCCCTGCGTTAGGCACATTGCTGTAACTTTTGCTCTGATGAAAGTGCCCTGGGAGCTCGGTCGTGTAGCTATAGCCCCTAGCCTGAATTGTTGGCCTCATCCAGACACGGCACCCAGAACTCACAGGCATAGAAGGGAAAGAAGCTATAGACAAGGAGCATTGACTTTGTATTTCCCCAGACTTACCACACCCTGTCTCCGCTGAAGCTGTCATACTCTGATGTCTTCAATTATTTTAATTTGGCTCTTAAAATCAATTTCTTTATGGATTCTGATTCATAACAAAGTGTGTCATTATAAGTGGAGGTAGAAATGCCCATTACTTTTTAAATTTAATATTATTTGTTTATTTTCATAGCTAAAGATGAAACTGGCTTTCATAGATTCAAATTTGTGCTCAGCTAATAGTGCACATGACCTAAATGTTATTTAATTCCATGCCATTTCAATTTGCAATTGTGTAAACTGGGAAAATTATCTATGACATACACTTATTGTAAGGATTAACTAAGTCAATACAAGAAATTGCTCGAAACACTGGCCCCATTGCTCCTTCAGAGTAATAAAACCCAGAAATTTAATTTAGTTCTAGAAACATGTATCAGGGATGATGACCCCAGTCTAGCATAATTACTAACCTTGCTGTTAATATAAAAATATCTTCTCAACTTGTAGATGCATTTGTGGAAAAAACTATAAGTTACATCAGAAAAAAAAGATTAATTCAGAAACACCACAGAGAATTTGTCTTCCACTTACACAGATACTGGATGAACATATTGGCAGCTCTGTGAATAAGTACGAATGGTCCTACCTGATTCAGCCACTTAAGGTACTGTCTCTAATAAGTTACAGATGTGTAGAAGAGAAGCTCTAATTACTTGAATGCTTGCTTTCAGCACAAACTGGTTCCTGAAATATCTTTGGAATTGGCTCATTGATTACACTGAATGCTGTGCTAAGAAACAATGCCAAGGAAGATCTGGCTGCAAAGCAAATTGTAGTTTGATTTTTTTTTTATCAGAAATGTTTATTGAGTTCAACCGTGTTTAATAGTTTCTTTTTTAAGTGCCTTCATCTAAATGCAAACATTAGTAAAAGTACATCTACCTGCAGATATTCTGCATCTCTGAAGCATCAGTTTTCTCATCATATGTTGATTCCCCTCTCTACAGAATTTATGTTTGCCATGAGCTTATCGACTTGACAATTGGAATTGTCTTGGAGATAGTAAGCAGTTAATGCTCACATTGTCTTATAATATCAGCATCCCAAAATATGCCCTTTCCCACAACAGGACATGTTCTGATTACAAAAGTTAAGAGGACACTCAGAGTTTGTTTTGGTGAGTAGAGTATCTTAGAGGAAAACTCAAGTACAGTGGAGATGATATTTAAACCATTTGGAACACATAGTAAGATCCGCAGAGTTCAACATTGCACTGTTCCCCAGTTTTAAGTTTATGGACAAACTCTAAGAACAGATGCCGACAAGAAGAATAATTTACCTTTAGAGCTTGTGGAATGGTACTTAACTAATATTAATTATGCCGAACCCTCTGGTTTTTTAGCAAAGAGGCATGCATGTTGACTTCTTATGGGAGAGTTGCTAGGTCCACGAGAAACTGCACAATGGTCATGAGTCATTTGGAGATGCCCAGAAGTATAAAGACCCTCCACCAAAAATATCCTAGATACAAATTCCTTGAGCATGGGAAATAAATCATGAATATCAGAAACATCAAACAAAACAACAGATAAGTAAATATGTATTGAGGCTCACAGTTTATCAGGAGAAAGCAGCCTAAAGGGTACTTTCTTAAGGTCACTAGTAAATGTTCCACAAGAAAATCATCACGCAACACAAGTTATACCAACCCAGTTTACAATGCTGCCAATTTAAACAAGACCATCACTGTTCCAATAGAATAGTTAGAGAAACAAGTCAACCACATCTATTTTGCTTCCTTGGAGACTTGCCAGCTGAAGGCCAATCTAAGCTTAACAAAGCAATAGTATTTAACTTACAAGAAATTGTTGTGCCCAAAGTCCAGATCCCCAAAAGACCAAGAGACCAAATCCGATGCAAAATCAGGGCCTCTCCATCCAAGCGACAGAGTAGCAGAGCAGGAGAGACCCAGAGCAACACCTGGGTGAGGGTTTTTATAGTGATTAGACAATGGTGGGGAGTTTGGGGGACTCCAACACTGCCTACATACAGACCTGGGATTGGCTCAAGCCCTGGATAGGAGTACCTGGATTGAGATGATTGGCTATCTTGGGTCCAGGGACTTGCAACATTGTAGTCTCTGCAAAGGAACAACTGGAGTTGCTGTCCACTTCTGATGTGGCCCTTCCCTGTGGGGTGAAGAGTTCATGGCTCTTTCTGTAGCAAGGGCAAAAGGTCAGGGCATCCTGCAGTGGGTGTGGGGCATCCTGCTCAGGCCTTTTCCCTGTGGCTGCAATTCAGCTGCGGCCTGGGTCTCTCAAAAATCTCATAATTTTGTCTCATATCTTTAAATTGAACATTTTCTTTATAATAATTCAGGATTCTCTGGGTCTAAAACAGCAAAATGATCAAAAGTAAATTATAAAAAGAAGATATTTCTGTGTAGATGGTACAGTGGTTGAATAATCAAACACATGAGCACACATCTCAATATTACCAGATTAATAAAGGTGGTAAAACAGATTTTTTTTAAATCATGCTAAATGGGTACTCATCAGTAACATTTCCCACTGATAGCTCCAGGCCAGGCCTGAAACAGTAACCCTATTTTGACAACCTTCTTATTCTGTATAGTCATCCACTCCTGGTAGAGTGAGGGGGCTGGGTAGTGACAAATGCTTAAATTAGTGAACACAGTATGTTTCCACAAATAAAGAAAATTCCCTAGGACTATACCATTAGCTCAGTTCTCATGGCACCATTATGGTAGTTGTAGGGGAGAAATAGTTTCTGTCTCCCTGGATTTGAATAAGAAGGCATCTACTTCCAAACTTTGAGTCATTTTAGTACCCATGCATGTGCAGAAAATTCAGAAGAAAAACAAACATATGATTATTCATCAGAAAGGACACAGAATTTATCACTATTGATCCAATTAACTGTCTGGAAGTAAGATATTCAATGAGACTGAGGTATTACTGTGTTCCATTCAGGCTGACTTTTTCTTATTTGCACACAAAAGCAAAATTATATATGTGATTTTTGTATATAGGTCTATCACACAAGAACGGGTATGCACCTCTACATGAAAATAATTTTAAGGTAGCTTCAGACACTTATTCATGATTATCATTTTCATTTTGGAGATTTTATACCCTACTTCATGAGAAGGAAAGTAGCAGTGTAATTTTCTTTCTAAATTTAAATGCTTTTGCTAACAGTCAGCACCTGCATATCCAAAATTAATCCCTTATTCCCTCAAAGCCCCTATATTTCATAATTTATAATTAGAAGACAATTCCATTAGCTGCATTGTAGAATTTTTAGGAATAATGTGATATTTTTAGTCTCAATATTGCACGCTTAGGGCAAGTATTAAGAACCTATTGGTAAAATTGCAAGGACATGCTATCATTGAAGATTTTTATAAAAAGGGAATATTAGTTGTCTTGTTTAGTTTATATATAGTAATATATATTAATGTATGGTAATATATAATATAGTATATAATATATATATATATTACTATTTCAAATGTTGTCCTTTATACTAAGTGAAAAAGAATGACAATGGTATCTAAAGTATCACCCACTACATGAATTTACTGTCTACATGAGGACACTCAATAGACATATTTGTTCCATATAATCACAGACAAAGATTGTCTCTTTATTGTCTATAGACCATACACTCTCTCTTCCACTTTTTCTTTCTACAATTTTATAAGAAGAAACATCTGAGCCAGGCAGTGGTGGAACACTCCTTTAATTTCATCACTTGGCAGATCTCTGTGAGTTCTAGGCCAGCCTAGTCTACAGAGAAGGTTCTAGGACAGCCAAGGCTACACAGAGAAACTGTCTTTGAAAAAGCAAACAAACAAAAAACAAAACAAAGAAACAAACAAAAAACTTCTAAAAAGGAATGTGGATAGAACATTGAGGACCCAAATCCTTTCTCCACAAATACATTTTTTTGGGGAAAAAAATTGAAGAAACTTATTTTACATTAAATTTCTAAGAGTATTAAAACTATTATGAGGGAATTGTGTAAATTTTACAAGTGCACAGGAATAGAAATTAAAGCATAAGTGATGTCATTCTCTCTTAATACAAACTACTTATTGTTTTCAAAGTGGGGCCTGTGTCTGCAACTGTCTACTTAACTCCACATGCAATACAAGATTGGCTATCTCCTCCCATCAAACAAAACCCAGCACTAACAACATGACCCTCTTACTTCTTCTAAATTATAGTTATCTAGACTGCAATATAAATGTTGCTCACAAGTAATCATTATTAAAGTACACCAACACTTCTTTCCTGAACTCATTTTCCTTAGGTACTTTCTCACAGCAATAAGAAAAGTCAATAAGTTAAGCTTCAATTATTTGTTAATAAATCATATCATTAAGACAGGATCAGGCCAGGCGGGGGTGGCACACACCTTTAATTCCAGCATTTAGGAGGCAGAGCCAGGTGGATCTCTGTGAGTTTGAGGCCAGCCTGGTATGCAGAGTGAGATCCAGGACAGGCACCGAAACTATACAGAGAAATAACCCTGTCTCGGGGGGAAAAAAATACAGGCTCAGTAGTAGTATTCAAAATAGACTGGAAAAATTCTAATTTTAATGCATATATAATTCTAATATACATGTGTTGCTCAAAAGAAAGGATTAATAAAACTATCATTCATTTATAAATAATATGTTTCTTACTTTACTATTTGATAATTATGTTTGGATTGGTCTGTGTAGTATGTTTCTTCTAAGTAAATCAGTGAATTTGGTAATGTCAAAAATGGTTCATTTTTCCCAGGGTGGATAGATCTAGATACATAAATCTGTGAAATATATCTTACGAACAGCCTTATCCTCGAGCGTAAGTGAAGGATCAGAGCATTTTTCTTCAGATGGTATTCAATCATAATTAGAAAATGAAATTTTAGCTTCCTCTCATGAGATAGGTTTATAAATTGGTATGTATAAATACTTGATATCAATAGCAAAGAGACAGTGAGTGATACACAAGTGCTGTATGATAAGTTGAACTTGATACCAGTCTCTTTTATACAGTTATAGACAAGTTACAAAAACCTCTTTAAAAATTATGTTTTTCATAGTTTAAATATGACATGTGATAGAAGAGAATGTAGGAATAGTCTCAAAGTTATTGGCACAGGAAAAGTCTTTTGGAGCAGAGCACTACTAGCTGAAACACTAATTCATTAAAATATTAGTAAATAGGACCTTGTGAAACTGAAAAGCTTCTGTAAGACAAAGTATACAGTCACTCAGACAAAGCAGCAGCCTACAGGCCTAGAGTATCAGGTAGACTTCTCAGTGATGCAGGAAACTCAAAGGACTGTCCTGCCTTATATTGACAAAGTTCAGCAGTCACATTCTTGTGTGTCCTGCAGAATATCTGGCAGACTTTTCTGTGAAGCAGGAATTTTGAAGGACTGTCCTGCCTTGTGTTAGCAAGGTTCAACAATGTTTTTTTCTGGTGTATCCTGCATGTCTAGTCTGTACAGCACATTGTCAGCAGTTGAAGGCAAGAACAGTTTCTTTGCCCAGTGGCTGACCTTACCACAGTGAAAGCAAATTCCATAAGGAATTTCTCCAATGCCCATCATCTCTGAAGTAAAGTGATGCTGCCAGGAGCAGATGTATCTCATTGTTATGAAAAGTCCTAAGTTAACAAAACATTTTAAATGCCATATTCTGTAGGTCTTTGAAAGTTTTGAAGACCATCTATCTATCTAAAATATATATCTCTATAGGATCTGGAAAGCATACCAAACATTTTGATTGTTATAAATGACTAACCACTTATCTATGGTTCTTGATTGTCCTATATAGTTTATAATAATAGCTTTCAAAAACTAGATTTTACCTTACATTTTAAAATTAACTGCATAGGTACAATACCTTAAAACAAAAGTAGAACTATATATCAATATGTGGTAACAAAAACAACCTGAAATTTGCATCAGTATACAAAATCCTTTAGACAAGAATATATATATATTCAAGAATATATATATATATATATATATATATATATATATATATATATCAGAAATAACTTTAAATTAATATCAATATACAAAAATTCTTTAAACAAAAGTAGGAATATATATACAGTGTGTTGTAACAAAAATTACCTTAAATTTGTATCAGTATACAAGTGCTTACAAATAAAAAATATTTGAGATTAATAGTTGTCCCTTAGTTTATAGTAGATTCAATAATCTACGTTATTACTTAAAGTAGATTCAACAATCTACCATTCCATCCTATCATTCTTATATTCCCTTAAATTATAACAAACATACATTACCCACCAAATAACCAAAGACCACTCATACTCCACAACTCTTAGAAATGTAGAAGTCATTTTCTCCAAATTGATTTCTGCTGTCTGTGGACAAGCATCTTTAGAGTCCCAGAGAGAAAATTTTGAGATAATGACCAAGTCCTGGGAAGACCAGTAGTAACCTGGTAGCACCTGTCAAGATTCTGGAGGTCTTTCCTGATCAAACCTGATCCATATTAACAATGAAGAAATCCACAGCCTCTCATCTCCTGTGGGAACAAAACTCTAAAGCATTTTTGATTTCCATTTAACAATTTTTTTTTTACTTCTTTTTAAAGACAAGGCATTCCTAAAGTATCTAGATTGGTTCAATTTAGCAATCCAGTTCACAATCCCATGTGTCCTAGCAACTGTCTTTTGTACTTCAGCAGCCAAAGAAATTTAAAATCAACACAATACTACACAGGATCTAGACTCCCTGTGTACTTCCCATCATACATGACTTATTCTTTTTATATTACTTTACTTCTATGGTGATATTTTATTTGTACTGAAATGTAATTTTATTTGTATAAAATAAATAATATTTACTTACTGTTAATAAATAAAGTTGCCTGGGGGTCACAGCTAATAGCAAGCCATAGCAGAAACTGGGCAGTAGTGGTGCATACCTTTAATCCCAGCACTTGGTAGGCAGAGCTAGGCGGACCTCTGTGTGTTCAAGGATGAAGCCAGCATGGAGACACATGCCTTTAATCTCAATACCAACCATAGAAGACCTGGAGGTCTGTACAGACGGGAAATGATGAGGAGGTCAGGTGGTTGGGTTTACAACCAATGAGAAGGCAGAACAAAAAGTCAATAAAAAGCACAAATACACAGGAAGTAGGTCTCTTGCTGAGAAAGACAGAAGCGACAGTGAAGGGTAAGGTTTTTAGCTCTTAGCTATTACTCTGACCTCTTGGGCTTTCATCTTTGCATTGGCTCTGTGTTTCTTATTTAATAAGATGGTTACACCTACATACTTCTCTCTTTAAAGACTTTATTTTTGAACTGTTCATTTTTTCTATGCTATCCTTGTTGTATTTTTAAAATGGCACAAGACAATCACGCCAGGAGAGCCATGGAGAGAAATAGACCATACAGACCACACCCATGTGGAGAGTTTTACTGAGGGGAAGGAGAGAAGGGAGCTGAAGAGAGAAGAGGAAGAATGGGAGAAAAAGAGATAGGAAAAGGGGGAGAGAGGAGGTGCAGACACAACTTAGTGGGAATAGAAGGTGGGTAGGGCCTCACCTTCTAAGGGGACATAGCATATGCACAGAGAGTCCACATAGCAATGAGTGCATGATGTTGACAGGATCCTGAATGGACCAAGGTATTTCCTATGTATTGGCCAGGTCTGCAAGAGGTGTGTCTGAATGATAACAATACCTCTTTTCTTTCTTAAGCCTATGCACATTGTTAAACTCACTGTAACCTGTTTAGAGGGTTTTCCATCTCGACCTCTTTTACTGTGAATCTTTTAGCCTTTTTTGACCATATGAGCACACCTTTAAACTGCTAATCTACACCTGGATCCTCCGCACTTGGCCCTCAGCTGGCTCTGCACACTTCTTGGGTTGTGAAAACCAAGCATGAAACTTGAGGCCAGTTCGAGGTTTGTCTGACAAGGAACTACATTCAACCTTCCTAGAGCTCTAGAATGCCAATGCTTGCACTGTGGCAGTCGTTTTTAGTTTTTTTGTTCCTACTCAGTGTACTGGATGCTCAAGGGCTCACCAGCACACATAAACTCTTAAAGGAGTCATATACCCTCCCCTTTTTTTTAAGCTTTCTCAGGCACTATGGAAATTCAAGCACCACGCTATAATGCCAAAATTTTGTTGATTGTTTTTGCTTTTTGGGGGGTCTGCCATCCAGCTCCCAAATAAATCACATGTGGAGGCTTATTCTTGCTTAAAAATGCCTGGCCTTAGCTTCGCTTTTTTTGGTCATCTTTTTTAACCTTCAATTATCCCATCTAGCTTTTGCCTCTAGGCTTTTACCTTTTTCT
Organism: Peromyscus maniculatus bairdii; assembly: GCF_049852395.1. NCBI lineage: Eukaryota > Metazoa > Chordata > Mammalia > Rodentia > Cricetidae > Peromyscus > Peromyscus maniculatus. Next base: position 29,002,002 of record NC_134869.1, on the reverse strand, counting down.
ATTTCTGTGTATTTTTCTTTCTTTTTACTCTGTGCCTTGCTGTGTAGCTGGGTGGATGGCCCCTGGAGTCCTTCTCCTTTTCTGACTACTTCTTTCTCTTTCTTCTCAGATTTCTCCTTCTCTTTATCCTCTCTACCTGCCAATTCCACCTATTTCTTTCTCCTGTCCCACCATTGTCTGTTCAGCTCTTTATTAGACCATTGGATGTTTTAGACAGACACAGTAAGACAGCTTCACAGAGCCCAACAAATGCAACAATACAAAAGCAACATACCTTAAAATAATATTCTACAACAAAACATCCTTAGCCATCAGGGAGATAGAAAACAAAACTACTTTGAAATTCCACCTGACATCTGCCAGAATGGCTAAGATCAATAACATAAAGGACAGCTCATACTGGTGGGGATGTGGAGCAAGGGGAACACTCCTCCATTGCTGGTAGGAGGGCAAACTTATAAAGCCACTATGGAAATCATTATCATGTTTCCTCGGATAGGTGAGAATCGATCTACCTCAAGAACCAGCTATACCACTCTATAGCATATAACCAAAGGATGCTATATCATACCACAAGGACACTTGCTCATCCATGTTCATTGCTGCTCTAGTCACAATAACCTGAAATGGGAAAAAAAAATCCTAAATGTCCCTCCACCAAAGAATGGATAAAGAAAATGAAGTACATTTACTAAGTGAACTACTACTTAACTATTTAAAAATATATATCATGAATTTTTCAGACAAATGGATGGAACTAGAGATAATCATCTTGAGCGAGGTAACCCAGACCCAGAAAGATAAATATGGTATGTATTCACTTATATGTGAAAGTTAGCATTAAATAAATGATAACCAATCTATAATCGGCAGATCCAAAGAAGACTATCAGGTATAGAGCAAGAGACTAGGAGGTTGGGGGGGGGCACATAAATTATCCTGGTAGAGGGAAATAGAATTAATCTTACAGATGAACTGGGAATGAGTATGATGGCGACTGAAGGATCAGGTAGGGAGGGGAAAGGGGAAAGTGGTGGTAGTGGGGGGAAGAAGGGGAAGAGACAACTAGAATTGAGGGGCATTTGAACAGTGGTATGGAAACCCAGCTAGCAGAAACTTTCTAAAATACATAAATGTAGCTACAGTTTTCCTGCCTGGCCCACAATCAGGACAAATCTTTGTCAGCTGCCAGTCCCACAGCCGCTCAGACCCAACCAAGTAAACACAGAGACTTATATTGCATACAAACGGTATGGTCGTGGCAGGCTTCTTGCTAACTCTTCTTATACCTTAAATTAATCCATTTCCATAAATCTATACCTTGCCACATGGCTCATGGCTTACCGACATCTTCACATGCTGCTTGTCATGGCGGCAGCTGGCAGTGACTCCTTCTGCCTTCCTGTTCTTTCTTTTTTCCTCTCTGTTAGTCCCGCCTATACTTCCTGCCTAGCCACTGGCCAATCAGTATTTTATTTATTCACCAATCAGAGTAATTTGACATACAGACCATCCCACAGCACATGAAGGCATTCCTAATGATGTCTTCAAATATCCAAGGAGACAGAGTCTTGACTAGCCATCACTTGTCACCAAATGAAACTTTCAGTACTGGGACTGGGTAACAGCCAATTGGGTTGTTGACCAAAGGGGTCCTAAAGGAAATCCCCAAACAACCCAGACTGTTGCCAAGACAGTAGGTTGCTCTCTACAAGCTGACAGCAAGGTCCCATTGCTGAAGATACCACCCATTCACTTATTGAACATGGAAAAATAAGGCTGGTCCCTACATGGAGCCAGTGTTCTAGTGTATGGGAAAGCATTCTGTAGGCTACCAAAAGAGAAACATAAATATTAACCCAGTCACAAAACCTCTCAACTACAATGGCGTCTTGCCTGCACGATATGCTAGGAATTAAATGTTTTAATTATAGTTGTCAGTCTTTTTAAGCCATTTTGCCATATTATATAGGGCTCTTAAGAAAAATCATTCAGAAACAATTCCGTTTGGAAAACCTTTGTTAACATATATATCTATAATCGCATGTCTTCAATTACTCAGTTCAACAAGTTTCATACCACAGCTGCAAACAGAAAGAAGAATAAAGGATCCAAAAAGTAATTTTTAAAAATTAGTAAATGCAGTTTCAATAAAGAAATGATCACAATACAGAGAAAACTATGGAAATATAAGCTATATTTTTTAAAGAAAATTACAACAAACCCAAACATAGCATATTTGATTTCTATGCATGTGATGTTTTAGGCTTCATATGATTCCAAGCACATTTTTAAGTTATAACACTATTCTATGTTATATATTCCCTTCTTCCCATTAAATGTGCCACAGTAAACATTTTCTTTTCTTTCTTTCTTTTTAATGACCCTAAATAACAATTCTGAAAACTGGCTCAAGAAATGTCTTTCAATTTAATGAAACAAATTCCTTAGCCAGTTGTCTGTTCTTGGACAATATAATGTCTTTTGGATAATTTAAACAATGAAGATTCCAAAGATAATATTTTTTAATCTTTCCTTTACAAAAATTAGACAATTTAAAAAAAGAAATTGGATGTTAATGAGAGACTGGACAATTATTTGGAGAAGTACCCTTACATCAATTTTCCTTTATGGCTTACAGAAGAGCTCACACACCCATAACTCTGCTGTGTGTGGATCAAGTTGGCTACAATGATAAGGCCACCCACAGCAAAAATTTGTTTTCTCATTCCATCTGTTTGGCATGTATGTGTAGATTTAAAAAAAAAAATCTGCCCTCAGTAGAACAGAATGTTTGGTAATATATCTATCATATTTTTTGATTTTTCTGTGAGTCATTTTGTCCATATGTCTACCAGGATTGTGAGCTCACAAAAAGGCTTCAGAAATGGAATCATCTTCACTAAAACAAATGAGACTTAATGAAAACATTGTATTTGTCATGAAATTGCTCCTTAAATACCACATAGCAGTGAGTACATAACAAGTTTGGAGAGGCAGAAGGCATTGCTAAGATCTCTGTCTATTCAAGGCAGAATTCCTTGAGTGGGAGTGTTTTCCTGTGTTTGTGAAAGAGTATTGCAAACAGTGTTGTAGAAAAATATTCAGCCACATGAAATGTTTGTATCTACAGTGCCAGCTTGAGGGTGTCTGATTTCATCCTGTGCTGTTTCCTTTCAATTACATTTGAAACTTATGTTCCCAATTAATTTTCAATAATAACTTAGCATCTGATGAATTCTCTGCAAGGTTGATTAGGATAGTACATATAATTCAAAAATGACTTAAACCCATATATTCATCAATGCACCAATGTTTTTGCTTCTTACTTTTCTTTTTCATGTTTTCTTTCTTCCATCACTGGTGTTGAATTTCTGTTCTTACTTTCCAAATCATCATATGTAACCTTGGTATAGACATTACATTGCTCCTTTTAGTTGTATTACTATTATTGACTATTGTATTTTCTCATTACAGGATCTTGCTAAGAAGCTAGAGTATCTAAAAAAAAATAAATACAAGTCTGCTAATGACATAATTCAATTTAAAATTTCCAAGAATACCAAAAGGGCTTTTAACAATGCTCATGTTTTTCTGTCATTATAACCTAGCATGAGTGATATATGATTTCATATATCTCTTTAAAACATAATTATAAGTTTCTTGGTAGGAGAAACAATTTAATAAATGCTTCTGGGAGTTTCAAAGTACTTACCAAAGTGTTTTTTATTCTGTAAGTGCTTGATAATGGGCAGGTGATGTCATTGGGAAATCAGCTGAATCTTGAGAAAAATTTTTAGTAGATATTATCAAGCTTAGCACATTCATTCTGCTTTGGCTTACAACAACTTCCTTTCCTCAATTGAGAAAATGTTTTTAGACAAAAACTCTCTTGAGTTCCTGTCTAAGATTTAATCAACCATGGGAATAAAGTCAATGAGTCCACTTTCTATTTCTTCCTCATTTTAAGTAGTTCATTTCTATGTACACAACAGAAAAGTATAAAATCTTTAATATTTTAGTTAAGTCTGAATATGGTTTTATATTCAGAAATATAATATATGGAATAGAAATTCACTATATTACTAAAAATTGGTATCAGGTTATATGATTACATGATAGTACTTTTTTAAAATTTCTATATATGATTGGAAGTTGGAAATAAATAATATAACCTTAGCCACTCAATGTGTACTGGAAAATATGTTCATTTCTCATAAAAATCTAGGCACAAACAGGTGCCATTAAATGCATATACTTGTGGCACTATTGAGATAATGTTGAGCTCAATTTATATATTATTTTCATACATGTATATTAACATATTTAAGTTCCCCTCAAAGTGTACCACTCTGCACTTCTTCTCCTAAAATTCTAGTTATGTCTTCACCTGCCACAACTTTATCCATCCCTCAATTATGAGCATGATATGGGGCCAAAGCTTCAGCCTGTTGATCAAAATTCAACCTCATTTGAACTGCATCCAGGATTTGTATTCATGGAAGATATTTCTGTCTGTCTGTCAGCGCCATGAAACTTTTCCCTCCATTTTGAAATTTAAAGCATTATTCAATACCTCAGATTCATAATTCCAGAATTTTTTTTCTCAAAGATGGTGTTCTTTACCTTTCAAAAATTTGGTAGATGTGTTGGACATTATTAAACAGTTTCTTATTACAGTATTGCCACTCAGAAACTAATATTGATAGTGAACATATATCTTTGCTTTATCTGGAAGAAACTGACCATTTATTATACATTTGCATACACACATATGATATATATATATACATATATATATATATATCATATACATTTGTCATATGAGCCAAGAAATTACAGGTTCATGGTCTCTTATGCAAGATTGAAGTAAAAGTATACATAGATAGCAAAGTGATAAGGAATTGTCATTCACAGCAGGCTGTAGAATAGGTCAGATACACTGCCAAGAATGACAGTGAACCACATAAATGACAATACTCAAGGATCTTCATTATTTTTAGAATTAGTTTATGTTGCATGAATCTTCAAAGTTCTTATTAATAAAATCAAACCCGAGGCCAGTTATTGGGGTGAATACTGGAAGGTCAGAGAGACAGAACAAGCCATAGCTATCTCACCTCGCCGGATCCTCAGCTGGTCTTGTCTCCTCAGACTGGAGGCCTCTGAGTCCTCATCCGGAATGGGTCTCAGCTGAACTGCTACTCAAAAGCCTGAAGCTTTACCAGCCAAATGCTTAACCAGTCAAATGCTTCTAGTTTCTGGTCCTCACGCCTTATATACCTTTCTGCTTTCTACCATCACTCCCTAGGATTAAAGCCTTGCTTCCTGGGATTAAAGGCGTGAGTCACCATGCCTGGCTGTTTCCAATGTGGCCTTGAACTCACAGAGATCCCAGATGGATTTCTGCCTTTGGAATACTAGGATTAAAGGCGTGTGCTATCACTGCCTAACTAGTGGCTTTTCTGTTCTCTGACCCCAGATAAGTTTATTCAGGTACACAATATTTTGGGGAACACAATACCACCACAAGTTTACTAAGGGGCAGAGTATGGGTGGTTCTCTAGTTTAATTGAGAGGTTTGAATTAGTTAGGGTTGGTTCACTGCCATGTCCCTTCTCATGCTACATACATGCAGGATTATGTGCAAATTTAAGGTGGTAAATGTAGAGATTCTCCTGAAATTTCACCTGGGGAAACAATTTTATTTCATTGTTCATGAGCCAAATCATCCCACTGCTATCCAGCATGTGTTCAAGTAGAAATGGAGCTCTTTTCAGGGCTTAATGAAGGAGTAACTCATTTCACTTGTTTAAGTCAGGTATATATGTGTGCAGGTCTACATAGGTGAGGGCCCCGGTGATAACTGTTTTCTAGTTTTACCTTTCAGAAGTGAGTAGATATGAAGCATCAGAGTCACAGGCTGCTAAACTGGTCCCCATGCTTGCTTGTCTCAGCAGAATTTAGGATGCAATTTTAGTTTTTAATTTTATTTTATTTTTCTTTATTAAGAAATTTTCTACTCTTCATGCTATCCACAGACCCCCCCTTCTCCCTCCTGCCACCCCCAGCCCTCTTTCCCAAGCCACCCCACATCCCCACATACTCCAAATGGAGGTTTTCCATAGGGAGTCAGCAGAGCCCAGCTCACTGAGCCTAGGCAGGTCCAAGTCCCTTCCCACTGCACCAAGGCTATACAAGGTGTCACACCACAGGCACCGTTTTCCCAGAAAACTGCCCAGGGATAGATCCCGATCACCCTGCCTGGGTGCCCCCCAAACAGTTCGAGCCAAACAACTGTCTTACGTGTCCAGAGGGCCTAGTCCAGTCCCATGGGGGCTCCACAGCCACTGGTACACAGTTCATGGGTTTCCACTAGTGTGGTGCATCATCTCTGCACATCCTCCTATCATGATCTCAACATCCCTCGCCTGCAGTATCTCTCCTCTCTCTCATCAGTTGTATTCCCGGAGCCTGGTGCCTGGCCATGGATCTCTGTATCTGCCTCCATCTGTCACTGGACAAAGGCTCTATGATGACAGCTAGCTTATTTGCTAGGCTGGTCACCAGAGTAGACCAGTCCAGGCACCCTCTGGACCACTGCCAGCAGACCAAGGTGGGGTCAACCTTGTGGATTCCTGAGAGCCTCCCCAGTACCCTGCCTCTTCCTATTCCCATAATGTCCTCATCTATCATGATATCTTCCTCCCTGCCCTCCCACTCTGTCCCTGTTCCAGCTTGACCCTCCCATTTCCCTATGTTCTCATCCTCCACTCCTCGCCCTCTGCCAGCCCCCCACACCCAGTCCACTCATGTAGATCTCATCCACTTCTCCTTCATGGAGTCATAGGATGCAATTTTAAACATCTAAATTTCTTGTCACTATCAAATATATTTCAAAAATGCAGATATTTATATAATTATATAATTTATATGTGATATAAAGAATTAGTGGTTATTCATTTGGGGGTGATAGCATCATCTTTGCACAGTCTAATAAGATTCAAACAGTAAAATAACCTGAAATTAACATGAAGTTTGAGGAAATTCTAAGCTTGTTACAATCAGGATAAAATTATATGTATATTTTGACTAGAACAGACAGGAAAGAAATAGACCCATGCCAAACAATGTGCACTATTGTCATGAATTGAGATAGTAAGTTGGAAAATAGAGATTCTGGAAGATTTTACTATGATACTTCAGGATAAGATTGGTATTTTCTATTTCCACAGGAAAACACAGTATAACTAGTGAGCAGAAAAGGGAGATGCATTGGATTGGAATGCATGATATGAAATCCACAAAGAACCAATAAAAAATTTAAAAAGTGAAGAAAAGAAAAAAAATCATTAGCAAAGCTTCCTCCTGTAGCAGATGGGAATGAATAAAGAGACCCACAATCAGACCTTTCAACTCTCAGCACTAAATAGGGTGTCTCCAACAAATCCCTCACTTCATGACTTAGAAAATCCTGTGTAAGAATAGGCAGAAAGAGTGCCATTTTTGTATATATTATAGCTTCCATTTTAATGTTTTTATGGGATTCTTGAGTGTACAAACATCTATATGTCTCTTGTGCTTTTTCTTAGGTTCCTTTTCTCTGTTTATTTCATCCTCATCAGATATATTGATTATATTTTATCTTATTTCATGTAATTATTGTCACTTAGATGTCTGTTTGTTAATAAGAGACAAAAAGAGTTGTGGATCTTGGTGGGAGAGGAGATGGTGAGAAACTGGGAAGAGTAGAGAGTGGAGACACTGTAATCAGGATATATTAAGGGAGGGGGAATATATTTTCAATACAAAGGGAAAAAAGTAAAGAAGAAAACGTAACTGAACTGAAAATTCAGATCATGCATACCAACATGAGAGCCATTTATCCCAAGTCATATTCATGAGGAAAGTCACGCATTGACCCAAATAGAGAACTTAAGGGCTAGCCTGTTTTCATGAGGAAATTCTCGCAAACAAATATATTTGACTGTTGAGCTATTTTCGACTTGCACCTCTCCTGTTAAGATAACAGCATTCACATATATGCAGAACTCTTGCTTTTAACACCAGTTTCAACTTCAGACACATTAATAGACTTGTGTCATTGAGCTCAACTCTTAAAACAGTTTGAATACTAATTTGTAGTCTATCCACTTTTCCTCTTAAAGAATCCACCTAACCCAATACACCCAGACCCCAAAATCTATAAATACATTTCCATGATAATTCTTTTGAGGTGAATCTGAGATTTTTTTTTACAAGATATCTTTTATCCTTATTTCAGTAACTTCTTAATACATCAAAGTTTTTTTTTTCATGAAAATATTTTTCTGTTTCTCTTTGTTGGAGAACTGACAGCTGAAGCTGAAGAGTCCTTACCTTTCAGTTATGAAAGGGACAAAGCAAGGAGGTGCGGTGTGAATATATGTGAACAGAGAAATGAGAAGTGAATAATTATCAGCTTCCTATGTAACTGTCAATAAGACTGTCAATTGATAGTCAATAAGATGTGAGAGTGTGATGAATAATACAGCCAATTCAATAGTGACCTAAGTCACTTACGAGACAACCATCTGGGAAGGCCTTTTAGAGTCTAGTTGGAGTTGGTTGATTAGGTGGGGAGACATACTCTTAACTATGAGTGATACCATTCCACAAGGTGAAGTCCTAGAAAGGTAAAGAAGAGGGAAACTGAGCCATGCATTCTTGTCTCTCTGCCTCCTGCATGCCGCCGCCTCAAGCTTCTACTGCAGTGACCTCTGTATCATAATGAACTGCACCCTCTAATTTTGAGCCGATAAACTGTTTCTTCTTTCAGTCATTTCTGACTCTTATTCTGTCACAACTGGAAAAGTAACTCACTCGGCGGAAAGGAAATACAATGAAATTCTTAGTTGGCTTTTCTATTAGGTATAAAACATTTTTAATGTACTTCATAGTTTCTGCCCTCTCTGAAGGTTTTTATCTTTACTAAAAATATACTATATTGTTAAAATATCAAATTTATTATATAACTATTGAACAATGTATAATTACTAATAAATAATTATATAATGATATTATATTCTTTTATAACTACATTTAAAGGTATTTTTCCTCTATCTACATAAAAGTTTATTTATTAGAAAAATATCTTTGTTTCATTACTTTAGACTACATTGTGACTTACCCTATATTGAAATTGTTGATGAAGCATTTAAAGAAAATTATACTTAATTTATAACTTAATTATGAAACTAAATAATAAGCTTATTTTCCAGGTGAATTATTGGAATATTGGAAAATTTGGAATTATTGGAATTATTTTCCAGTGGGAATTATTGGAATATTTAATTTAAGATTATAGAATTCAAATGTTGAACAAACACTGTTGAATTACATGATTCATGAGTCAAAATCTGTGAATGCATTATGATAAATACATATCTTATACACAAAGAGACTGGAACTTTTTCTGGACTTCACAGACAGAGTTAACAGTATACCTTCATATCACTTCAAATTTAAGACTGCTATCCTGCTGCATACTTGGCCCGTTCATTTACTCTGCCTGTAAGAGCACAATGCTACATTCAACTTTACTTGCCTTGGATTTCCCATGTAATCAACTTTTATAACCTGAGATAATGCTCCCCTAGATGTATTATACAATTTATTTGATGAAAACATGAAGTAGACTGAAAATATCCTTATAAAATAAATATCCATCATAAATTCTAGAAGCAGCATTCAAACATTGTATGATACTATTGTTTATTTGTTTATCTAGGTAACTTGAAGTCTGACTTAAACTCTTTGGAAAACTTTGTTCAACATTTCTGTAAGACTTTCCTCATCCCTTCTCCATGAGATGTTTTCTGTGCTGTTCAGTTTCAAATCACTTTGTTAAGAGCACACACGGGCAGACACACAACAGAGATGGGGACAGATAGATTTCTAAGACAGCATGGAGGCAGGCTCAGATCCAGACTCATACAACAGGCAGAAGTGGATGATGGGAGTCAGAAGGAGAACAAAATAGAGAATTCAATTCTGTACTGGCTCTTGGTTAACTGATACCAAGGGGAAGTATTTTGTTTTCTGTCCTTAAAGCAACACTGACACATTATTGATTCTGATTTTATTAATAATATGTGCATGTTTTAAATCTACACAAAAGCCTGTGTGTTCAACTCATATGATATATTTATGCTTTTAACAGAAAACAGCTATATACAAGTTCACTCAAGCATTGTTCACAGTAACTATAAAATAGAAACAACACAGATGTCTCAGAATAGATGAGTCGATAATAAATTCATCTAAAATCTGCTTGGCTCCAAAAAGAAAAAAAAAGATTTGCTGCTATTTGTAGTAGCAGGCATGGAAGTGGAGGGTATCGTGAAGAAAAAATCATGTGATCTTACTTGTAAGATTAAAATAAAAAGTTGAAGTTAGGGATGTTCGGGGTAGAATACTATTCATTAACCACAACCACAACCTGAGAAAACTGTGGAGGAAGAAGGGTCAGGAGAGAAGATTGGGACATAGGAATACAGCTGGAGAGGTTGAATAACTTCCAATTATTTCTTTCATGGTAAGGTAACTATGATTGACAACATGTAATTGAATATTCCAAACAACTACTACAGAGGACTTTTTAATATTTACAACACAGAAAAGTATTTATATGTGAGGTGAGAGGAAAAATATCTATCAAAATGTGATCATTCATTCAACATTTCATACATTTTAAAATATTGCATTACTCTACACAAATATAATTATTATATACAAATTAAAACAAAAATATGTTTAAAAAGTAATCTTATTTCAGTACTTCTGTCACTGATGTTTTTATTTTTGACTTGGAAATTAAATAATAAAAAAATTACTGATTTTATGTTTTTTCAAATAACTTATAAAATATTCTATATCTATTTAAGCACAAACTAAAACAATCTGCAATAATTCAGGAAAGCCACTGTGAATAAAAACTGTTCAATCACTGTTGCAAATTCTATTTTATCTTAAAAATTCTCCAGTTTTATTTTTATTATATTTCAAGGACTTATTTTGAAGTTTTTTTAATCCTTTAATTCTGGGGATCAGAGCTTGTGAAATCCTCTAGGGGGAAAATGCACATATGGCCAACACCAGCCTTTATGTTAGATTATAAATCACTCTGAGAATTATTTAAACATCTCATGTAAATCTACCTAGCCACACATACTGAATTAGTACTTTCTAGTCAGTCTATAAAAACATAATTCCAATGCTCTGACATTTATTCTTTTTTCATGACATGTCACTGTTATTTGACACTTAATTTACAGGTCTGAATACTAACACATGGGCTTGCAGATGTTCTATTATGCCATACCCATCTCTACTTGAATATTTAATGAAAGAAGAAAGAAAAATTATTTAATTTGATGTTTTCTTGCATAAATATTGTTATTAAGGCACACAGAATTTCCCGAGGATCTTAACCTCAACTCTTACATTTGCTTGTTAAATTTAGAATGCTTGTATAACCCATGAGAATTGAAAGGAATCTTGGGTAGCTAGAGGCAAACAGATCTTAAGGGACCAGGGATAGTAAATACAAGTGATTTGAAAGGGAAACTGGGAATAATGGATGGGTGGGTGGGGGTTACAGGGAGAATGCAGGGGTAGGGCAGAAGATACGGTGGAAGGAAAGATAGCTAAATATAAGGGTATTATAAAAAAACCATGAAGATATATGTTTTATAAGTTTCCACACATCTACAAGAGTTTGATTGGAGTTACGTATAGAGGGAATTGTATTCTCCATAAAACTATAGGCTTCCAAACCAAATGTCCAATACTTGGTATGGGATATCACCTCTCGAATTCCTGGTCAGAGGTGTGGCAGAAAACCCTCAAATAGTACAATATATTTCCACTGCTTTGGTATACAGTCAGAACTTAGTAATAAGACACTACAGAAGAAGATGTAACCCACATTGATTATATGACATGGAGAAAACTGAATGTTACTGATTGGAAGCTTTCTCTCCATCATCTAGCTTTCATACCGTTGGAAAATGCTATGTTGGCTGCAGAGGGCATCACCAAAAATATCCACCTGTTGTGAACTATAATGATGGCCAGTGTGGCAAGATATGCCATGGGTGTAATAATGGCATGAATGTTGTGGTGTATCCAATGAATTTCTAACTGTATTTAGGTCAAGAATCTAGAGTTGGGGAGTTCAGAAACTCCGGGTGTGAAATTAGTATTATTATTTTGCTGAAAAGAACGTAGTCTCAACTTGTCCTCCAAATTAGCACCTCAATATCTATGAATTAATGCAGCTCTCAGACCTCACCAGAGAAGTTTCTCTGTTCAGTGGACATGGTTAAGGGAAAACCTCTCAACTAGTCAAAGTGTAGAGAATATGTGCTGTGGAAATGCTCAACCACAAATATAACAGCTATATCACACCACACCAAAACTCAAGAGACCTTAGAAAAGATGGCATGGAAAGACTGAAAAGCTAGAGATTGGGGAGACCCAGAGCAAAAAGTGTATTCCTGAAATGACAGGACCACTTCACGCATAAACTCCCAACAGCTAAAGGTTTCCTGTACAAGATCTGCACACGATCAGGTAGTCAACACTCTACTAAGGAGGAAAAACAAGTTAATGAGCACCTGCTTCTAATTGAGAAGTTACAGACAGCCAATGGCTTCCAGGAGGAGGATAGTAAGAGCTTTTTAAGCGTATAGCCTCTGGCAGCTGTTACAGTGATTGACCCCACATGCAGTCACTTATTAGCAACACAAGTTAGAGTCAATGAGTTATTAAAAAAAAAGAAGGATCTTTAATTGAATGTGCATGGAGGTGTGTATGGGAGGAGTTATAGGATGGTTTTTGAATGAATATAATCAAAATATGCTGTATGGAATTATCAACAATTTAATAAATAAAAATGGCAAATTTAAAAGACTATTATAAATTTTTATAGTTATTCATTCTAAAATAATATATACCTATATTAGATATGCAGGCATGCTGAATTAGTGAATTGTGCATGAAATAAATTTGATTCAAGGAAAATGAGATGCTGCAGGCAGTATGTTAGTAATAATGACTACTCGACGTGCTGCCCTCTTACTGTACACGTGATAAGCCATTCTTGCTACTCTAGTCTAAATGTTGAATTCATTGATCACCTATTACTTCTCTGCTCCCATAGCGTAGGACATTCCAGTACACTACAGTCATGATTTGATTCGTAACATTGGAAAGACATCAAATAAAATGTTTCTCATACTTCAGGATGAATGAACAAAATAGAGAGAGAAGAAATAGGGGAGTGCAGAGGGAGAAGAGAAGGGGAAAAATAAATAAACCTACTAATTATTTGCTATGGATTGAGTGATAATATATGCACCCTTGCAAATTAGCCTAGTTTTGAAAGCTTGCAACAGGTAAATAGATACAGAACTTAGCAGCAATAATAAACGTAGGAAACATGTATGTGATGCAGAGTAGGCTCTTGACCATGAATCCACTAGAAAGCTGTAGCTTTTCTGTGTTCCACCCCCTGGGGATTTATTATTATCTTGTTTGTTTTCTTCCTTTTTTGTATTGATCAATTGCTTTTTTGTAGTAATTGCATAATACTTGTGCTTAGATTTTTATTTTTCATGAAAACGTAACCTGAAATGAAGCTGTTTCAGAGCAATACCACACTGAGTGTCACCTTCTTTTCATAGGTAACAATTTGCCACTCAGCTTATAATTTTTCTCAGGGATTTTTGAAGAGATGAAACTTACTTTGAATCATCAAGGATTCAAATGTTGATGATAAGATCATTATGCAATACATACTATGCAAAAGTCCATTAGTACAGTAGAGAATCAGTCATGGTGCAAACATTAGAAACTTTAGTCTTTTTTAATGTTTCATTCTTGTTCTCTGCTCTACCAACAATACTTATTACCATTTCAAGAATGGCCCTGTTTTGTGTCAATAAACGTTAGTTTAGATTTTATACAAATTTGAATAGGCAACCTGGGAATAACTCAAACTGGAACATAGGTAAGCTTTCAGAAATCATGACATTTAGTTAGAAAGAAGACGAAAATGAGTGACTCTGAAATGTGCAGCAGTAAAACATTGCAGCCTAAGGGAAAAGCAAGTAAAAATAAGAGTTTGAGAAATGGCTTTGGAATTTTGAAAGACAGTTAAGCATCTGCCTGGGTGGGATGTGACATGCAAGAATTTTAGAAAAATCAGATCAGTGGTAAATGAGAAGGCATAATGGTGGAGAATCCCACAGGCTTGATGAAGCAGTTATAATGCACTTGTGATAGTAGGCCACACAGTGTAAAGCAAGAAAGTAGTATGATCAAAACAATACTGGGAACATAAGCCTGGCTTTATCTAGCAAGAACATATATAGTGAGCAGACCATTTAGAGCATTGCGGAACTAAAGCACAGTGGGACTAGAAGTATCTTAGGTGATCACACATAGAGTAGCAGGACACAGCCATGAGATAGAAAAAAAATAAGGTTCTTCATTCCTTAAGACATTATTCATAGAAAATACAGGCTGCTGATTATACAAGTGTTTGCCCTGAGCATATGAACACATGTTGTCACATTTACTGTGATAGAATACAGACCCACAGTCAAACATTAGGTAGAGTTCCAAAGAAGGAGAGGAAGGATTGTAGGGGCCAGAGGGCTCATGGTCAGCAAGAGAACATAGCCCACAGAATCAACTGAGCATGGCTCATAGTGGCTCACAGAGACTCAAGTGGTTACCACAGAAGTTGCATGGGTCTGAGCTAGGTCCTCAGCATACATGCTGTGGTTGTTTAGCTGGTGGGTTTTGTTGTAATGGTAGGAGTGGGGCTGTCTCTGACTATTTTGCCTACTCTTGGGACCCTTTTCTTCCTATGGTGTTGCCCACTCCAGCCTTAACATGAGGACTTGTGTCTTCTCTTATTTCATCATGTGATGCCACTTTCATTTGATGACACTGGGAATTGTGTTATTTTCTGAAGGGAAAATGAGGAGCAGTGCATATACAGGAGAATGGATGTGAGGTGGGGCAGCAAAGAGGGGAGGGGAGGGAAGCTGTGATTTTGATGTATTGTATGAGAGAAGAATAAAGAAACAAAAAACAATAACATTCAGAGGCAGAAACAAAACAAGTGTTTGGCCTTAGCTATCATGATGGAAATACAGGAAATTAATTGCATATTTGAGTGTGGATCTCAGAGAAATTGAGACTGAGGTTGATCCCAAATGGTATTGTTATGCCCAGATTGCAAGCCCAAAGAGACCACTGAAGACTGAGGATGTCCAGAATACAACAGCAAGGTTTATTCTATAGACACAAGCCTAGGCAGGGAACTCGTTCCTACACCCAAGACAGTGAGGCAGGGAGGAGTTGTTCTTTCTTTGTGAGGCTAGCTATTTAAAGGCAAAAACCACAAGGCCTTCAGGGCAGTTGGGGGTTTGGCTTGGGTGCAACTGGGATTGGTTTATTTTTATTTTTGAAGTTCTCTGTTCTCCTTTAATTCGGTGAGGATATGTAATCTTTGAATTTACTGGTTGGGGGTTACAATTATTATTTGGGGGGCAGTCTGGGACAAGTCCCAGGCTTTGCCCTTGAGCTGCCATGGGGGCTGGCTGGCCTGGCACATGCTAACTGTCGGGGCTGGCTCAGTGGTCCAGTGTCTGTCCTTGACTCATGGACATAGCTCTAGTGGGTGAGGAGTCCCAAACAGTAAACAACTGGCTGAACTTTGAGCAGTCAGAGTACGTGGAGAAAAGGAGCTACTGCAAGGACTATGTCTTTTGTTCATGGCCCTCCTAGAAACTGCTTGCTTAAGTCTCAGGAAACTGAAATTGAGGCCTGATGTCTGAGAGAAGACTGAGCAGCCTGTTATGGCATCTGCTTGGTCCTTTCAGTATTTGAAATTCTGATCAGAGTAAAGAAATAAAGGTTTTCTGGAAGGTTGTGGCATGACCCTTGAACCCCAGCAGTCGGGAGGCAGAGGCAGAGAGATCTCTGTAAGTTGAGGCTAGCCTGGTCTACAGAGTAAGTTCCAGGAAGCCTGGGCTACACAGTGAAACCCTGTCTCGAAAAAGCAAAATGAGAAAGAAAGAATGAAGTGATGATGGCTCCTAGCTGTGAGCCCACAGCACTGCATGGTGTATTGCTATCAAGTGGAAGAGATAAATGCAGCAAATTTCATTAAGAAGGAAATTAGGAGGAAAAAAGTATATCCCTGAAAGTAGGTTAGATATTGATTTAAAAAAAATCAAAGAACAGCTGAGACAAACACATGCATTTACTTTAAGAACTTCTGGAAAGAGATGCACCATTTGGCATTAGTAACATCTAAACACATAAAAAAAATCCATCAATAAGAAACATCAAACTTAGTAAAGTATGATGCAGAGGCAAACAACATTTATTTTTTAAGCACTTGGGAGCAAGGCTTGTTTGCTTATTCAGTTTTTGCTCTTGCTCTTCTCAGTGTGCTACCCTTGTCAGTTGGAGACATTTTATTTTTATAAACAGCTGTCAATTACATTTTGACTGATCTTCCAATCAAATTACCCAGAGTGCTGCCAGTATCGTTAATGTTACCTGAGAGCTGGAAGTGCCTATACAGAGGCTTATCTATCATCAGGGGTTACTTTTCATGCTGGTGTCCTGGCACTGGATGTACAAGAAGCAATGTCTTTCTTGGAAGCTAATGTCTTCCTTGGGGTCTGCCTGGAAACACTGCATACAAATCTGAAATGCCTAACAATTGCTGCTAATAGGGGAAGATTTTGCCGGGGTGCGGGGAGGGCGGTACATGGATATGGAGAAGTCAATAGATAACAATGCTTAACGCTTTCCATTCTGCATACTGCTGAGCTGCAAGGATTGTATAGGATTATGCTTGGGCCACTGTGGCAGCTCAGAAATGTATCAATTTGTGTTCCCTCTTTTTGTTAAATTTCAGGTCCTTACTCTCTTCAGTTCTCTACGTTTGAAACAGTCACGTCTCCGTGCCACAGCGTTAAGACTGGGCTTCAGTGACCAGTTCTTTGAGTGTGGAAATAATAGAACTGAAAAAGAAGTTATGAAAGCATTTGACCTCTTTTTGACCTTCCGCATATGCATGCTACCAAAATACAAAGTTGAAAGGGTACCCTGACTCTCTTCTCATGCCCCATCTGGAAAGCCCGCCCATGATGCTGCTTCTGCAGTTTGTCAATGTAAATTGTAGGTGATTTGGTTATATTAGGGAATTATTTCACTGGCCTTCTTTTCAACATAGATGCTTGAGAAAAAAATCAATCAATCAATCAATCAACCAATCAATTAATCAATAAACAAACACCCTCAAATTGGGAAGCAAGAGCCTGAAAACCACTTTCCACTGGTACTTGGGTTCAGAAAAATCTGGCAATCCTGATGCTTTGGTTGCTTTCCTCATTCACATAATAATGAAATTACATCTTATTTTGGAAACCTCAGCAACATTTACTGTGTCTGGATGTCCCTGCCATATTGACTTCACTTGCCTAATATTAGAATATCAGTCTAATTGCAGGTATGCACTTATCATTTACAATTTTCCTTTCCCATTGTCCCCTCACTGTCTATAAAGTTTTATATTTCCAACTTGTAGTTGTGATCTTGAGCCTGACCCCAGAGCACATGATACATACTAAAATTGCATTCGAGATGCATCCAGGAGTTTTCCACACCTGAGTTCATGGGTAGAAATCAGGCTGTAATCTTGAGGTGTCTCCATAGCAGAGGGTAACTATTTCATATTAATTGTGAAAGGCACATAATTTTTTAAAACTATGGTCACTTTATGATACTTAGGATAATATTAATATAACCCATCACACCATAATTTATTTTTGTCATAACATGTATAATCAATAAATGATCACATTTCAGTTTCTGAACCCATCTTAGATATCTCTGTCTTAGAAGAGTCTTGCATCTTTGGGAGCATGTCTGTATTATAGTTATAAAAACTTTATATTTAGAGTTTATAAAACAGCATAATGAGAAAAACATAGGCTAAAGTACATTAAAATCATTTCAGCATGGTTACATTATTTCAGTCTGTAGGATTTATGTAAAGCTTGTAATTTAACCATTTTAAGGATAGTATGGCTCTGCAATGATCATTCATAAAAAGTTAATATACAAGTAATAATGGAGTAGATTTATTGCAAAGAATTTATGTAACTGCTGACAAATAACAGAAAAAGTGAAATTAGAAATTTCCATTTACATTTTATTAAATTTTTCATTTTAAACACTGTATTGGTTTTACAAAACAATATAAAGGACAATAAAGTTTCTATAACCTTTATGATCTGGTTTAAAATGAAAGCTTTTTAAAATAAAATCTGCCAGATTTAGCTGCAAATTCATTAAGCTTTATTCCATAAAATTCTACGACTAAACATGTTCCTTCACATGTCCTCATTCATCCAGCATACGACACATCCTGTATTAATCCTGTAAACAATAAAGCAATTACTTAATAGTTCTGACTCTTGTAACATAATAAGAATATTTTGAGTACTGTGAGCCACCAATTTGGAATATCCTGAAATATAAAGAATACAATGTAACAAGAGAGAATGGTAATTTGGGACAGAAATATAACTAATTAACTGAGCATGTGTTATGCTATCTGAATTTTGATAATGCATAGTGGTAATACATAGTGAATTTTACTTCTTTCAAAGTTATTTTGAGATAATTATGGATTCATGAGATATACTAGATAATTCCAATAATTGGTATGGGGAATGGCCACATACTGTGCATATTTTCCCCAGTAGTGATATTTTCCACATCAATAATGTGTCTAGAAATTTGACATTTTAAAAAAATATGCTAAATTTATTCATATTTAATTAATCTTCTGTGAATTTGTTAGTATGTGCATACATAACATAGTTCTATGCATCCTTGCATCTACCACTGCATTTAACACATAAAATGATCCTCTCTCAAAGAGTCTTCATGCTACCATGTTTTATACCCAGTGATATCCTTTTTTTTTGCACTTAATCCTTGAACACTTAGCAAACAATAATCTTTTCTTAATCATTATAATTTCTTTTGACAACACTGTAAATGTAAAAATACACAGTATGTATCATTTTAGGATGTTTTAGTTACTCACCTTTATTAATTTGTGGTAAAAATACTTAGTTTGTTACTTCAGAATTATGAATGTCGTTTTTAGGTGTTAAGATAATTGCTTTTTCATTCCTCTCTCAATAAATTTTCTCAGTATTCATTGTTATTACAAATTAATCTGAAAGCTGAGTGATCATTAATAGGCAGGATTATTTGTGAGCATACACTGTAATTACCTGGAATGGGATAGATATCCAAGAATTCATTTGCTATGTTTTTTTTTTTAAACAACACCATTCAGTTCAACATAATAGCCACAGATTCCCCTGTTCTCCCCCTCTCGTCCCCCTCCCCCTCCCCCCAGACCACCCCCCATTCCCACCTCCTCCAGATCAAGGTCTCCCCCAAGGACCGGGATCGACCTGGTAGACTCAGTCCAGGAAGGTCTAGTCCCCCCCTCCCAGACCAAGCCAAGCGTGCCTGCATAAGTCCCAGGATTCAAACAGCCAGCTCATGCAATTAGCCCAGGACCCGGCACCAACGCACAGCTGCCTCCCAAACAAATCAAGCCAAATGACTGTCTCACCCATTCAGGGGGCCTGATCCAGTTGGGGGCCCCTCAGCCTTGGATTCATAGATCCTGTGCTTCCATTCATTTGGTTATTTGTCCCTGTGCTTTATTCAACCTTGGCTTCAACAATTCTCGCTCATATAAACCCTCTTCTTTCTCACTAATTAGACTCCCAGTGCTCCACCAGGGGCCCAGCCATGGATGTCTGCATCCAGATTCCTCAGTCCTTGGATGGGGTTTATGGCACAACTATCAGGGTGTCTGGCCATCCCATCACCAGAGTAGGTCAGTTCCTGCGTCTCTCGACCATTGCCAGCATTCTTTTGCGGGGGTATCTTTGTGGATCTCCGTGGGCCTCCCTAGCTCTCTGCTTCCTCCCCTTCTCATGTGGTCTTCATTTACCATGGTCTCCTATTCCTTGTTCTCCCTCTCTTTTCTTGATCCAGCTAGGATCTCCCACTCTCTTTCCCTCGACCATCGCCCTTCATTGTTCCCACTCATGACCAGGCTGTTCATATAGATCTCATCCATTTCTCCGTGTCTTTTTTGGGGTCCCGTTTTCCAGGTAGCCTCACTGGTGCTGTGAGTAGCAGTCCAGTCATCCTTGTTCCACATCTAGCATCTTCCTATGAGTGAGTACATACCATATTGTCTTTCTGAGTCTGGGTTACCTCACTCAGGATGATTTTTTCTAGATCCATCCGTTTGCCTGCAAACCTCATGATGTCATTGTTTTTCTCTGCTGAGTAGTATTCCATTGTGTATATGTGCCACAATTTATTTATCCATTCTTTAGTTGAAGGGCATCTAGGTTGTTTCCAGGTTTTGGCTATTACAAACAATGCTGATATGAACATAGCTGAGCAAGTGCTCTTGTGGTATGATTGAGCATTTCTTGGGTATATGCCCACGAGTGGTATAGCTGGATCTTGGGGGAGATTGATTCCCAATTTTCTAAGAAAGCACCATATTGATTTCCAAAGTGGTTGTACAAGCTTGCATTCCCACTAGCAGTGGAGGAGAGTTCCCCGAGTTCCACATCCTCTCCAGCATAAAGTGTCTTCAGTGTTTTTGATCTTAGCCACTCTGACAGGCGTAAGGTGGTATCTCAGAGTTGTTTTGATTTGCATTTCCCTGATGATTAGGGATGTTCAGCAATTCCTTAAATGTCTTTCAGCCATTTGAGTTTCCTCTGTTGAGAATTCTCTGTTTAGTTCTAAAGCCCATTTCTCAATTGAACTGTTGGTCATTTTGACATCGCTTCTCGGCCTTTTGGCTAAGATCAAGTGTAGCATTTGCTATGTTTTATTGAAAGAACATACTTATTTTCTTGAGATACTAGATATAACTGATTTTTTTTTAGAATAGTTGTGCAAGTTTGTTTCTATTCTGTGAGTTTGCTACATAGTCAGTATTGGTTGTTATTATCATTTTTTAAGATTTATACCTTCTGACTGTTGATGTTCAACTGAAGTTTTTACTTACATTTATCTAATGAGTAATGATATTAGCCCTATTTACATGTGTTTAATTGATACTCATATCTTCTCTTTAATGAAATCCCAAGCCATGTCTCTGTCTGTTTTCATTTGGTTTGCTTTCAGAGTCTTGCACACATATTCTCTAAATTTGGAGTAGTAGAAATCAAGTAGCCCCTTGATCATATAGCCTTGTATTGAAATGGAGTTTGCCTGCATCCCACAGTTGCAGGGACTGGCAAAGTCTAGGGGGTGAACTGATACGCAATAGCTGGCTGAGAGACACAATGAAATAACAACCTAACCAACATGGGTATTGTTAGGGACTGGGTGTGTAATATCCCACACAGATCATTATGTCTGACATCTGGTCTCATTGTCATTAGGGAAGATGTATAACCTTTGGGACCAGAGGCTACATGGAAGGAGTGGCTACCGGGGAGGCTTTTAAGGGTATATATGCTTCTGGTTTCTGATAGAGTCCCCTGCTTCCTGATCTGCCAAACATGAGGATGTTATGCTCCAACCTCCTACCCCCTTAGATAGAGCCCCCTTGGGACACCAAGCCTTCCATGACATGGCAGACTGTCACAAAATGTATGCCCAAACAAGTTGCTTCTATCAGATGGGTTTTCCCACTCTAAGACAGAGAATCTTTCAGTGCTATGCTGATTGAAGTAGAAGAGTAATCAAAGCAGTAATTTAATGATGTCTTGTTCAATAAGTAATTTTAATTAATTAAAAAATATCCTATCATGCCAAGATCTAGTACTATGAATACACATGTGTTTTCTTAACTCCTGTTACAGTAGCTCCAAATATGGACAATTATTCAATTTGATGTGTCTATGGAGAAAGCTCACTGGAAGATCTTAGTTATTACTTTGTTCCACACACATTTAATAAAAACTTATTTAAATAATACTATGCTCTAATATACAAATATAATACCTTTTGTTTATAAAATTTCAGAAACACATTGGTGGGTTCAAGTAACTTGATGTTTCCAATATCAAAAGCAAAATTTCGTAAAATTACTATAACAAATATTTTTTACTTATGCAATACTTTCAGTGCAAATGTTAATATTTCAACAATTTTAACTGAAGCTATCAAATATGAGTTGATATGCTTTTTATGATTAAAATGTGATCAATCTGTTGGAGGTAGACATTGTCCCTCTATATCTTGTGTCATGGAATGACTATGAAACAAATCAAAATCTTAATATCTCTACTTTTGGAATAGTGATATGCATCAATGGCAGGATCGTGTATGTTAATATTTGGAAAACTTTTTAAGGGAACGTCAATTTTATAGCATTACACTTAATTTTAACTTTTTTTTATTAAACTGATAAATGTTTCATGGATAAAGTGTTGAGATTCTCTCATTGCAATGAGTCTCAAAATGTTGTAAGAACCAGAAAATGAACAGGGAGCATGGTGCTGCTACTTGCCATAGAGCTGGCCGTGACTTCATGGTCTGAGTGATCTTTGTTCTGAGGCACCAACACATCAAAATAAATGTGTTCATACTGTAGTGCGTTAACACAACAACCATTTTATTATGCCTCCTGGAAATGCAGGGGGACATTCTTCTGGTACAAATAATTTCAACTGTGGTTATTTGGTGGTTATTTGCTAGCAGATGTCCTAATGTTGTTAATATCCCATGCTTCATTTTGTCAGTGATGATTATAAGCAGGACACAGCTGGCCTTTCTTGTGCCATGCTTTCTCAGGGACTCCCAACTTTTACTTTCACTAGAGAATTTGAAATCCTTGTATAGCAGCTTAAAATGTCCAATGAACAAAGCAAAATATGGGGAATATCCATTATCTAGTCTATATTCTACCTTACTGTATGGATAAAAGAAGTAATGATGTCTCAGAATCAAATAATTCTTTACTAACATTTTCATTCAGATATCAATAATAGTTGCTCAAAGGCCTTTGCATATTCAACAGCCTATGTGATTTCCTCATATGAGCACATATAAATTCTGTGTTTATCTAGACTTGCAGTGATTAATCTGAAAACATTACCATATTCTTTCTCATATAAAAGATTGTGGGTGCTTAGGAAATGGCTCCATCTGTGCACGGCTTGCCCTAAGAGCACGATGACTTAATTTGTAGCTCTAGGACACAGAAAAATGTGTCATGCACAGGGGCTTGTTCCTATAATAGAAGGAATAGGCAGGTGGGGCTTGTTTGCCAGTTAAGATAGCTGAAGAGAATTAGTAAGCACTAGGTTAAATTAGAGACCCTATCCCAAACAATAAGGTTGTGAAGTGATTGAGGAAGGCACCTGGTGGGAACCTCTGACCTCCAAGTGCACAGCCCCCTCAATTCCATGGCTGAACACACATGTTCACATAAGTACATCCCTCTTCACACACAAGATTCTGAAATCACCTAAGAAAGAAACTTTGTATTTCCTTTTAAATACAATTAGATTCACTTGTTGAAATATTTCATAAAAAATATTTAAATAATGACACAAAATTTTAATTAAATATTTCTCAAATGCACATCTTTCTTTGCTGTTATTTTTTAATAAACAGATAAAATGAAACCACTCTATGACAACCTCTTGGCAAATCTGATACCCTGAGCAAATTCCCTTATGACAATTAAATAAAGTTGATTGAAATCCTACATCACATATTACAGAAAACACCAGTGCCTTCACTCTATTCTTTGTAATATTTGTAAGATTGTAAAAAGGTGTTTCTGGCCAGGAGGTGGTGGTATGTGTCTTTAATCACAATAATTGAGAGATAGGACAATCGGATTTCTATGAGTTAAGTCCAGCCTGGTCTACAAAGGGAGTTCCAGGAGAGTTCCAATAACTAGAGCTATTGGGCGGGGGGGGGGGGATATTTCCATTTGTTAGAATCAAACACCTCTAAATAACACAAGAAGATTCTAATATAGATTGATTCCTTGGGAGATATTTAATTATTAGAATTAGGCCCAATTTACGATGGTGCACAAAACTCTAATAGTTGTGCATAGCAATTATATTTTGAGGTACGTAATCTGTTTCTCATTATCACTACAATTTATAAATCAGAAAACAGATCTGTTAAATTTACAATACTATGTAAAGGCAGTTTATCCTGTTATTGAATATGTGAATCAAAACAAGTCTAAAATAAAACCATAAATTATTGATATACAGATTTTACCTACTTCTTCTATTATTCTACACTGATTTCTTTCTGTGTTTCCTGTCTGTCTGTAGGGCTTCCTTTTGATTAAGGATGCATGGGGGGAATGCCCAGCCTACTGAGCAAAGTGGAAGCAGCAACCTAGTAAGTGGTATTAGTCCCTGGCTTCTGCTTCAGTTCCTGCCTCCAGGTTCCTGCCTTGAATTCCTGCTTTCACTTCCCTCAGTGGACTGTGATCCATGTTATATATGCCAAATAAATCCTTTTCCTCCCATGTTGTTTTGGTCACGGTGTGTTTAACACAACAACAGAAACTCAACCTCAAAATGACTTAATTTTTTCCACTACAGAATGCACTGCAGAAACATTTCATTGACATTATAATGTATTCATTAGCCTAAAAATTATAGCACAGGGATATTGATTTCTTAATCTAGATTAGTTGCTGAAAGTGTCTAAAGGAATAGACATAGTAACTAAGCTTCGACATTCCGTAACACAGGCAATAGAGCCCAGCCTTTTCATTGGGCAGGTGGAAGGCATTAACTTGACATTAGTACCAGAAGATTATAAACTTATGGCAATTTTCAATTTGTTTCATTGTTTCTGATCCTTCATTTCCAGAAGACTGCATTTCATCAAAGACTTCAGAGCCTTTTATGGTGGGAATGTTTTAACATAGATTTATTTGTAAGGCTTGTAGGGATTTTTAAACAGTGAATTTTAATTGTTTTTTTAAGACTGGTGTATTATGGCTGCTGTTTTCTCTGCTTTAGTACAATAAATCCGTACGTTCAATTTTCCCAGATGTATGGTCAGTCATTATAATACATAGAACATGATTTCTCCTGAACCTTGTGTAAAAAGCCAAAAAGACATTGAAAATACTAAATTATATTAACTTTGGGGGATGTTTGTTTTATATTAGAGACTAATAAAATTTTAATTTTAGTGTTGAAAGAAACATACTCCTTCCAAGTTTTAATATAAATAAATTCAACATTATTTAGAATCTTTTAAAGCATCAAGAAATCATTTTTACATTGTTACTTTATATATCTTAACAATCACTGACAGTCATTCCAATCTTTAAGAGCCTTGAATTAAAACACTAATATATACTCAGAGTATAAGAAGAAAATGGAAATAACACTATCTTGATATTTAAAATAGGACATGAAATGACATTTAGGTATTTTCTACATTATATTGAATAAATGAGGGCTATTATCAGAGTTTTCACACAATATTTTCTTAAAGCTATGCACACTGACCGACAAAGTTGATTAATATTGCATAATATACCTCTGTAGTTGGAAATTTCTCCAGTCATGCCTGGGCCCTACGGTTGGGAAAAATCTCTTTCCCCTGGTCCTGCAGCCGCTCAGACACAAATAAACATACAGAGGCTTAATATTAATTACAAACTGTATGGCCATTAGCTCAGGCTTATTGACTAGCTCTTAGACTTAAATTAACCCCCTAATTCTTATCTATGTTTAGCCAAGTGGCTTGGTACCTTTTTTCAGTTCTGCCTTGTCATCTTGCTTCCTCTGTGTCTGGCTGGTCACTCTTGACTCAGCCCTTCTCTTTCCAGAATTCTCCTTGTCTGCTCACCTCTCCTATACTTCCTCCCTGACTACTGGCCAATCAGCATTTTATTTATCAGCCAAACAGAGCAACCCATATACACAGCATACAGCATGACATTCCACAGCACACTTCAATGAAAATTAATTAATAAGCAGATTAATTTCAATGCAATATTTTAGATTGATGTTATTATGTGTTAATTCCAAACAACCTAGCCTAAATCCATTTCATCTTAATTCATCAGGTACTCATACACTTTATTATATATATATATATATATATATATATACACGCACACATATATATTGTATTTATGTATGTATAGCATATGTCTATATGTATGCAAACCTATGCAAATATAAATGTGTACATATATGTGTATAGATATGCATCAAATCACTTTCCATCTGCCTCCTACATAATTAAAATTATCTGATCATGAAGCAATGGTCGATTTGGGTTTTAAAAATAAATATACTGATACTGAGAATATTTTGAAATCCTCTAACTGAAAACAAATAATTATGATGTATTTTAAAAATCAATCTCTGGCTTGTGAAGCCCAGATACTCTTTGTATATGAAAAGTCCTTTAGGAAGAAATAATAGACCTTGGCCAAACAACTGTATTGACATGAAAGTTGTCGATAATTATGGATGGAAACTCCATGGTCATGGGAATTATTTCTAAGTTGGAGTCACTATCAGTAATAAAGTAAGTGGGCTTTAATATTTGAATTCATCAGAAATAATTGAGAATATTATTTTCATATTACTAAACTTGATGAAATATGAGCTTTAGGGAAGGTTGGTAGATTGATGAGTTCTCACATCTTTCTCAATTTTAAAATGAAGCTTTAAGTTTGTTTAGAAGTAGTTATTTACAATTCAAAAAGGATTACTCATAAGTTACTTGGTAAATTTGAATAAGAAAGCATTGCATTCCCTAATAAATTCCAATAGATATTATAGGAGAACTTTGGATGGAATCCTTCCTTTTATTTGAGTCTCTTGAAATTTTTTGTTAAACCGTAATCCAAGCCTAGTTAACAAAATAATCTTAGATGATATAAATAGAACGAGGCTTAAGACAGTGAGAAACAATCTTCTCACACATTGCTACATGTGACAGCCAGGATTGTACCACCACAGAGGTCTTCACATAGACTAGAACATAAATCAGAGCAAGCTGTGGAAACAATAACTTTCCAAATATTGTTCTCTAGTGTCAATACAGCGCCACAACAGGAAAATATGTCAGCCTCAAGTGTGGTCTCACTCAGGATTTCAAAGGATAATACACACAGCTGCCCAACAGAGATGCCCACCTCTTTTTCTCAGTATACACTTATCTGCTGATTTCAGATGGGACAGTTGGCTGGGATTGAAGATGATGCTGGCTTATCATTCACTGGCTTGGTGCAGTTCATGCTAAACTGAAATGTTAAGGTATCTGTCTGGCTGTCATCCTCTGACACTTGTGTCTTAATTTTCCATCATTGCTCTTCTGCCTAGCATCAGTTTTGAATCTGTGTTTTAGACTTTTTTTTTGTAATTTACAGGGGTAAAAAATGCCTCTGCATCATAACCAAATACAATTATTTTACATGAGACATTCTAGAGCTAACGTTACTTTATACTTGTATCCCACAATTCTTAAGAATACTGTAGATTTATTTAGCCCTGCCCTATCTTCATAACCACAATAAGATAATGGTGATAGGGTGATACTATAAGAAACCATCTCTCTCTTAGATCCAAGCTCATTTACCGACTGTGGGGTATGACCAATTTAGTAAAAATTGGTCAATATAAATGTGTATATGGACTTTAATATATAGACCTATGGTTTTAAACTTTTAAATTGTGTGTGTGTGTGTGTGTGTGTGTGTGTGTGTGATATCATGAGTATGAAGTCAAATGACAATTTCATGAAGTTAGTTCTCTGCTTCTAACTTTATGTGGATTTTGATGATTAAACTCAGATAATCAGACTTATATAGCAAACATTTTACTCTTTGTCACATCTCTCTGGCCTAAAGTTATCTTTTAACTATAGATATTAATTATAACTGCTGTGTATAGAAACTTCATTTTAAATAACTTCTTACATTTCTTATTTATTGGCAGTGACTTCGCACACGTAACAATATGCATAGATTTGTGTTGAAGGCTAAGAAGGAAAAAAAAATGGGCTTCACACTAGGCCCCTTAAGTCTTATTCCAGCAATGAGTGAAAGAAATGGAAACAATAATCAGAATTTTCACATCTTAAATTCTTCAAATTTTGTTTCCATTCAGTGTAAATGATGGGATTTTTTTTTGCCTGTGTTGTGTGCCCAGCATTGTGTTGAAATTTTTAGACTTACATTTCTGAAAAATCTGTGGGAAGCTGAACCATTAAAATTTGTCTTTACATGTAGGTCAACCAAATCATCATTAGCTCAACATTACATACACACTGGAGTTGTAAGTACAAATCAGTAGGTCCTAAGGTTTGTTTTAAAGCTCGCATCTTGTGGCAATCTAATGGCATGTATTCACATTTCTTATTAAATGTCTTTAAATTTAATGTAATCATCAGCCACTCCTCTTAATAATACGTTTCAAACTGAACTACAAGAGCCGAAGGAAATGACCGCTACATGAAGTGTACAATTTATTTTAATGATACAGGGGCACTAAATATACTTCAAGAACAAAAATACACTGAATCAAAGTCTGAAGTGTGGAGCTTTGGTGGGAATCAGAATGCTTCTGGTGACAAAGAGCGTAAAGTGAAGAAGGCTATTTGCTGCTAAGTTGTGTTTTCTCTCCACTCAGAGATGAAGTTGTTCTCTCGAAACATAGGATATGGTAATTATAGCAAAGATATGTGTCTGTTGATGGTGAAGAGAGATATGGTATCTATAAAGAAGGAGTTTCAGAGACACTGCAGGTAGATCAGGGCAGACAGTCGAACAGACAAGATTTTATACCACTTTCAAATATTCTCCTACTGATACTTGTGTTGAAAGATATCTTCCTAGGAGAAATAAGGGCAGCCAATGAGCAAACCTAGAAATACAGGCATCATATACTCCCTGCTATTATTTATTACCATTATATCCACCAAATATCGGGAATGAAAACAAAATGCACAGGGAAGCAGCAGTACATTGGTTGGAGCATGTAGCAACAAAACTACATCTTCCAAGTTTTATAACTCTAAGTAGTTACTATGTAGTCTATTGGGCTCATAGCATATATATGTCATATAACCTACCAAATATGCACTGAAAATTTCAGATGTGTTAACTAATGGAATAGCCATATCTGCTTTCAGGAAAATAAATTGTATTCAGCAGTGTTTGTGTTAATTGGTTTTGGATACTTGGACACAAATTAGTCACTTAAGGAAATGTCGCCCTCAGATTGGCCTGTAGGTATGTCTGTGTGGCATTTTCTTGACTGTTGATTATGGTGATATTGTGTCCCCCAATATATTGTGCACCGTAATATACTTATCTGGGGTCAAAGAACAGAACGCCACTAGATAGACATAGAGGCCAGAAAAATGGTGACACACACACACACATCTTTAATCCTAGCATTCCAAAGGCAGAGATCATCTGGATCTCTGTGAGTTCAAAGCCACACTGGAAACAGCCAGGCATGGTAACACACACCTTTAGCCCCAGGAAGTGATGGCAGGGTGCAGAAAGGTGTATAAGGCAAGAGGACCAGGAACTATGTTTGTTAAGCTTTTAGGCTTTTAGCAGCAGTTCAGCTGAGATCCATTCGGATAAGGACTCAGAGGCTTCCAGTTTGAGGAAACAAGATCAGCTGAGGAATTAGCAAGGTGAGGTAGCTGTGGCTTGTTTTGCTTCTCTGATCTTTCAGGCTTCATCCCAGTACCTGGCTCCTGGGTTTATTTTTATTAATAAGACCTTCTAACAATTTGTGCTACAGTTGAAAATTGTTTGTTTGTTTTATTACTTTTTTGGGGCCCACCACCCCAGAAAATTTCCCATATAAATACACAGAGGCTTTTTCTTACTTATGAGTGCCTGCCCTTAACTTGGCTTGTTTCTAGCCAGTTTTTCTTAATGTAGCCCATCTACCTCTTGCCTCTGGACCTTTTCCTTTCTCTTATTTTTGTAAATCTTACTCTTACTCTGTGGCTTGCTGTGTAGCTGGGTGGCTGGCCCTAAATGTCCTCCTCCTTCTCTAGCTACCATGTCCTTCTTCCTTCCAGATTTCTTCCTCTATTTCTCCTCTCTTCCTGCCAGCCCCACCAATTTCTCTCCCCTGCCTTGCTATTGACTGCTCATCTCTTTATTAGCCCATCAGGTGTTTTAGTCAGACACAATAACACAGCTTCACAGAGTTAAACAAATGCAAAAAAAAATCAAGAGTAACACACCTTAAAATAATATTCCACTACAGTTGATTGATAGAGGATTTCGCAGCCCATTGTGGGCAGTCATCCTGGGAGGTATAAGAGAGGTAACTGAACCTGAACCTGAGACAGATCATGACAGAAAGCAAAATTCCTCCACAGTCTCTGCTTCAGTTCCTGTCTCCTCATTCCTGACTTGACTCCTACCATGATTTTGCTTGATGATGGATTGTAACATGGTAGTAGAAACTAAATAAACCTTTATTCCCCGAGTTGATATTAGACAGTATTTTATCAAAGAAACAGAAACCAAAATAGGACAACATTTCACAAATTATATTTGCAATAAGAAAGAAAAATATTCAACTGTTATTTCAGGATGGATTTATTGATAGACAAAAGTATATTAGAATGTGTACATAATGGATGGGCACATAGCTACAAGGCTACATGCATAAAACATGTAATTTATTCAAATAAGACACTGTTCTACCTAACATTAAGGAAATAAAAAATCTGTGAGAATTTAAAATACACTTATTACTTATAGTGGTGTCTGTGACATTAATAAGAATGTAGGATATAAAGCTCAAAAAGAAAAAAATTAATTTGTGTTGTAGACTCTTGAGTACTGTCTTAACACAAGCCCATTCGGGAAATAGTGGTTGAAGAAGATTAATCAATCTCTGCAGTAGAAATATGAAGCAGAAGAATAGATGGATAGTGTTGGCAGAAACACAGTAGAGGGACTCTGTTGTTTGACTATTTTACTTCTATACACATTAGGTAATATCAGTGCCAACCAAATGTATCAATTTATAGTGGAGGCAATGAGGAGAGAACCATCATGATAATCTCATAATGTGATTATTATTGAAACAAGTCTTGTATTTATAGATTCAGAATTCAAATATAATTACATCACATTCCTCTTTCCTTTTCTTCCCTTTATCATCTCCCAAAATCCTTCCTCAGACCCATTCAATGTCTTCCCTTCACTCTGAAATTTGTGGTCTCTCTCTTTTTTTTAATTCATGTTGCTTTTTATATATGCATACATGTAGTGGACCAGCCCCCACACTTATTTGCCCCAGGAACATTTGAGGAATGAAGAATAAGAGACTTAGTTAGTTATAGAGGGGGAGAATAACAGAGAAAACACAGGATAGACTCAGGTGGGCCTGGATCCTTATCCACCAGGCCAGAACTTTATTCCAAAGGTATAACAATGCCAAGGGGTGGAGCAAAAGACCTCCCTCTTGCTAGTTACAGTCACTTGGTACCCAGGCCCATGGTCTAATCAACCCTTTATGCAGTCCTGCTGGGTACAGCCACTAGGAAACCTAGTGAACTACAACATATAAATATGCACAAATATATAAATACAAAGTGCCTTTTTTTGGTTCTTTGCTTTTGTGTTTTATTTTGTTTTTGTGTGTAGGTCTGTATGGTTTCAGGGCTTTTTATTGGATAACTGCTTGGGGCTCTAACTTTTCCTTGGGAAATGTCAATTCTTCTTCTCTCTGCGGTCACCAATGTGCTGGAATTTCTTGTCTAGAGCTATGACCCTTTGAGCTGTTCTCTCTTTGGCATGAACATGTCTATTGGAAATGCCATGGCTCAGATCTTGTTTATTCAGCAATTTCTGGGAGAGACTGTTAAAACAGAAGACTTCCTGGTGTTCTGGCTCTTGCATCTTTCAAATCCACTTTTTCATAATGTTCTCTGAACCACAGATGCAGGAGCTGTGATGTAGACATATTCAGTGGGACACAGTTCACCATGATCCATTGATCTCCTCTAGTGTCCAGTTGTAGTTTTCTGTTATGATCTTCATTTTCTGATAGAGACACCTTTTAGATGTGGGGTGGTAGCTACACTTCCCTGTAGGTGTAAGAACAAGATTTAGATTATAGTTCAGAATTCTGCAGGTCTAGAAAAGTAATGGTAATAGATTCTTTTATAAATGTCACGATTTCACGAGTCCTGAGAATTTGATGAGGTACCAGACATGTTTTCTTCCTGTTAAATGGGCCATAAGTTCAATTAGACAGCTGTTGGTTATGACCAACATGTGAGTGTCATGTATTACAGCTTTACAATTGCCGTGCCGGTCATTGTTATACTTCCAATGTTTTGCAGCTGGGTAGCATTATAACAACATATTCACAGTCATCGTTCAGTTGTTGACCTGTCATTCAAGCTTTAAATGTCATTTCCTTTTGATAATGAAGTCTATATATTATATAACAATGCATTATGCAGATAACATATAGACAAATCCTTCTTTCTGAAAGAAATTTCAATAACAACCATTTCCATATGTAGTGGAGAGGATTTTGTTTTTCATTTCAATCAAATCCACTTAGAGAATGGAGATACAATTTTTATAGAAAATAGAATCTGTACATCATTTCTCTGTGGAATTTAGGAATTTAGGAAATTCTGCATGGTTTTTCTCTTAAGAATTTATGCCACATACGGAGGGATAAAATGTAGAAGGCAAGGCAAGAAAAAAGAACACTAAAGTACCTTCTTTGTCATTACCCATCATAAATAGCTGTCTGTAGAGCAAAGAAAACATGGCGATGTGTTTGATGACAAGTCATTGCCAACAGAAGATGCTATTGTATTTAGCCCTGGGAAAGAGAACTCTAGACCATACTTAGGAATGCTTTCTGCTTATGGGAAAAATGATGAATGATACTTAATTGCCTATTCACATTTTGTGCCACAGTGAGTACAGAATTTGATTTGGATGAATTTTCAACAAATAGACATCTGGTTTTCTTAAGTATGTGAAAGAAAATTCATCTCTCTCATTTCTCTCCTTCAGCTTTCCCAAAATGTGAAATCATCACAAGAACAGATTTTTTAATGAAAACTTGCAGTGATTTATTGTTGAAAAATATTTATTTTCAAGTTTTTATTTGTACTCAAAGTAATTGTGAAACAAGTATTCAATTTTATTCAGACAGAACCATAAAAATTTACCACACATTTTTGTAGTTAGTATTTCATGTAAAATAGTTAGCAAATTAAATTTATTAGACATACTATTGTTTTCCAAGACTATAAAAT
Organism: Peromyscus maniculatus bairdii; assembly: GCF_049852395.1. Classification (NCBI taxonomy): domain Eukaryota; kingdom Metazoa; phylum Chordata; class Mammalia; order Rodentia; family Cricetidae; genus Peromyscus; species Peromyscus maniculatus. The sequence goes on along the minus strand of NC_134869.1, from coordinate 28,968,576 downwards.
CATGAAGTAATTATTCTATATGTGACAACACACATTTTGATTTGATTTTCAAGCTTTTAGTGAACCCATGCATACAATGATGTTCTGACTATGAACTGAAGTCAAGCAGAAGCTTTCCCATTCATCAGCCATGGTAAATTTTCTGGGACAAAGTCTCTATTAATGCATGTGCATAGTGTATCCATACCCTCTAGTCTTCTGTCTTTGAGACAGTCTCACTGTGTAGACCTGGCTAAGCAGGAACTCACTAAAATACTAGTTTGCAGTTGAACTTACAGAATTTCACCTGCCTCCTGAAAGATGTGGTTCAATTGGTGTGGCACCATGACTGGTTTAGTACATTCTTTCTTAATCGCGTATATTTCCCCTTGCTCCTTAGCTGTAGCAATTCCTCAACATCTTAACAAAGAAACAAAAGAAGTCAAGGCATTATCCATCACACTTAACAATGTTTTTATGTTATCTGATTATAATTTAGGTATTATTTATTAAATACATAATATTGATATTAGCATAAACAGAATTTTCTGTGCATTACACAAAATTCTAAAAACATTAATAAGGGTTAGTAAACTCATTAATTCAAAGTGATTATAATAATTTAAATAGACAATGAAATCCCAATCAAATTACTCACAACATTCTTCAAAGAAATAGAAAAGAATATCCTAAAATTTGTGAAACCAGGTAATACATAGATAGACAAAGAAATTCTGAGCAAAAGGATAATATAAGAAGGATTGCCATTCCAACCTTCAAGATATGTTACAAATTTAAAATAATAAAAAAGTATCTAATGTGTTGTATGTGTCCTTTATATAAATTTAAACTTTTAATTGCTTATATCTTTATTGATATTTATTATTTGATGAGTTATTCCTATATGGAAACAAAATTTCCAAGCACAATCTTTTTTTAATCTGTATATTGTATCATTTTACTTTTTGTACATTAGATTTGTTAAAATATGTAGTGGTTCCTTTTCTTAATTTTGCTTGGACAAATTTTTTGTTATCAAATACATTTGTCATGACAATTCTATGTTTCCTTAGCAGTAGCTTAGTGGTATATTTAGTATAATTACCAGACTCTCCCCTTTTCAATATTTGTATGCTCTTATTTTTATGTGCACCTTCTACATGATTCATAACAAAGTTTTAAATGTGTATGAATTTATCTTAGGAGCATTATTAGTGCATGTCCTGTTGGCTTCGGTGGGATGATGTCTTCAGTTTTAGAACTGGGACTACATCCATGTGAAAGCTCATGCATTACTCATCATGTTGATGCTTCATATTCACTAAAGGTGGGTTCTCCTTTAAAAGAAAAAACCTCAAAAATGTATACATGTGTCTATTCAGTCCAAAATGATGTGTTTATTCACTACTTCAATAAATTAAGAACTTATTACATTCATGCTTATAGTTGTGTTCATTACCATAACTATAAATAAGTATGAGGTAATCTTTTGTGTATTGTGATACTGGTTAAGACAGATCTATAAGCCTACATATCTGATCATCTTTCTCATAGGACCAAGTAACTAAATAAACTAAAAATACAGGAGTTTATTAAAAAGAAGGGCAATCAGAAAGTCTAGGAGATCATGGGCTGTTAAAGTATGTACCATGCTATCTTTCAATCTATATTTCTTCTCTGAAAACATGGATAACAGAATCCTCATTTTTTTTCAATACACAATGAATATATGAAATGGTCCCTTTCCTTAACCTTGTTTAGACAATTTTTTTTTCAAAACACACTTGTTATAACAATTCTATTTCTATTTATATCTAGTTTAGTTTAAAAGTAATTTTACTATAATTGCTAGACTCTCCCATTTTCTTTAAGAAATTTTTGTGCAATTATTGAAAATAATTTAAATAATTAAATTTAAAAAGTCATTTGCATAACAGTGAGATTATTTAAACAATTATTTCATTAATTTAAAATAAAAATATATACAAGTTAATGCTTATTTATTTTCAGAAACTAAAGTGAAATAGTCCTATCCATTCCACCCTGAATTTAAATGTCTTTAAAATTGGTGTAATATATATTACTATGCTTTTAGTTTTCATTATTTAGGGAAGAAAAGGAGTTTCATAATAGGATGTCATGAAAATTTTGCCATATATATGTGCACTAGGGTCTGGCACCCAAGTAACCAGTGTATGAGCCATGCATTAATCAAATTTCTTCAAAAATTCATTGGGGAGGTAGACACTAATGACAGCACTTGTGCTTGGAAATACATATTCCAGAGCTTTCAAATAGGTTATCATGTATATATTACATTACTAGTTGTCAAAGAGAGCATAGTAGGATAAGGGTGATGGAGACCAGATGTATAACCTCCAAGAGTAGAGATCAAAGCCAAATAATTGACTTCTCTTAATAATGTCTAAAATTTTCATAATAAAATTTTACTTAAAAAATAAATGCATGACAATTAAATACATACATTATTGCAAATTGAAGTTCATTAACTTCTGTTAAATTAATTTTACAATCAGAAAGTAGCAAGGTATAAAATTAACACACACACACTATAGCAGTCTTCGTATATACCATTTACAAACATACTAATAAACAAATTTTGGATAAATAAAATTCCATTCACAATAGCCTCAAAAACATCGTGCAATCAATCTAACGAAATGAATGAATGACTTCTACAATGAAAACATTTAGACACTGAAGAAATAATTCAAGAAGATAGAAGAAAAAGGAAAGACTATCTATACCCATGCAATGACTCAACTAATTCTGTGAAAATGGCCCTCCTGTGAAAAGGAACCCACAGATTCAATGCAATCCCTGTCAAGATTCCAATGTAATTTTAAAACATCTTAAAATTCATATGGAGGTGTGGAAGGCATAACGGGAAGACTAGAGGAACGAGGAATGTTAAACACACAGGGCTTTTCTTCAAAGGGAGAAATGTATAACCCATTTTCTGCCCCAATGGCTGGAGCAGACTTGGTGAATAGCTTGGTGACCTTCACACTATGTGAAGTGGCTGAGACCACACCAGATCCTCCCACAGACTCTTGTCATGAAATTGTTTTTGCCAGTCAATCTATAGAACCTATCATTTTGGAAATGGTCAGATGCACTTTACAAAGTTTCTACATAGTCATGTCTTTATTCATGCTTTTCTTGTGCTCTATTGTGCATAAGAGAGTGAGTTAATTATCACCAGGAAAGTTTTCACCAAATTGTGGTGTCCTTAACTATGCCTCAAACAAATTACTTGGTGTCAGATTCTTGAAGTTTAAAGCAGCACCAGCTGCTGAGTTGTATTGAATTGAACTCTCTTCTTGCTTCCTGTGGATCATTACTCTGCTGGCTGTGGTGGACACAGAAATCACCATAGGGAATCACAAAAGACCCTCAATAGACAAAGCAAGTCTTTACTAATTAAAGAAAAAACTGCTTGAAGTATCTTTATTTCAAGTTTTAAGTTATTTTATACATCTTTAGTAATTAAAGGAAAAAAAAAACATAGCATTGTACTAGGTCAGAAACAGATACAATGATCATGGAATAGAACCAAATACCCACTTATAAACACAAGCACCTATACTCATCTGATTTCTTTTTAAACTGAATTGCCAAAGACATCGATTGGAGCACCTTTCACAGTTGTTATTAGGGACATCAGATAGCAACAAGCAGAAGAATGAAAGTTGATCCTTGGAAAACAAATCTTATCCTGTACACAAATAAATTCATATGGGTTAACGATATCGATGCTAGAAATGAGACTGCAGTTTCTAGAAGAAATAGAACACTGCATTCTTCATTATAAAGGTTTAGTTTAGGACACTATTTATACCCATCCAGGAAATAACACAATCAATAAGTAGGATTTGATGAAACTAAAAAACCACTCACTGCAAAGAAAATGGCTGACTCAAGATGCAGCCTTGGTAATGTCAAATATGTATTGCCAGATGTACATATAATGGCAGAGAAGTTTCTAAAATATAAAGAAGAAAATCCCCAAACATCAAGAAAATAAACAATAAAAAGTGGATTATGGAAATACACAAAGTTCTTAGAAGAAATACAAATGGCTAAGAAATAGCTTAAATTGTTCAGCAACTTTCACCATCAATTGAACAAAATTAAAATTACTTTTAGAATTCATCTTATCCCAGCCACAATAGCTAAGATTTACAAAACAAAAACCATCAAATTCTGGTCATCAAGTAGGGAATGGGGAACCGTCATGTACTGTTGGAGGGAGAGCAAATTGATGAAGCAATGGTTGAAATCTGTTTGGTGCTTACTCAGAAAACTATATGTAGATAAACCATCTAACCAACTATAATACCCATTGGCACACACAAAGTAATCTATTTGCTATTACAGAGACAATGCTCATGTATGTTCATTCATACAGGAAGTTGCTCTGTGGCCTGCTGGTAGAGGTTTTGGTAGGATGATCAATGGTCTTGCTCAGCTGTGAACCCTGTGAAAGTACAATAGGATTATACATGTAATGGAGATAACCAACTAATTTCTAATTGGATTGAAGACCTACTCCACAGGATGAAAAATATGTCCAGTACTGCAAAAAAAAAAAAAAAGTCAAGAAACCATGTTTGATGTGCTCATATGCCAAGAGGGAAACTTACTAATATTATCTTACTAGAGGACATCACACTGCCCTCTAAATTTGCATCTCTATGCCCACAGATTAATGTAGCTTTCAAAGAACTTCAGAGAAAACTCTTTGTATATTATGGAATGGGGAATGAAAAAATAATCATGACTGATCAAAAGGCAGAGAATAAGTTACTGCTGAGTGCTGAGCCACTAACAAGACATCTATATCACATTTTTCTCTGAGGTTTAAACACAGCTGCAAAAGGGGATGATGGGGGGGCAGGGAAAGACTGGGGGACTGGTATGAAGCAGTGTCTTCTGGCTGTGACAGGACTTCCACACTCCTGAACTCACAGCCATGTTCTGGCACATCAATCCAGTTGATATTCGAGTATTGTCTAGAAAGGGCTTCATCACCACCACCCCCATGACTGACAAGCTATGACTAGTAGGAAGAGTCAGTTATCTTATGGAAGTGGCTCCTGGTAGGTTAAACATACTCAGTAGAAGACCCTATATCCAGAAATACAAGGAGAGTACAACTTGGAGTCAATGGACTATTACAGCTAAATTAAATAGAGGGCCAAATGAAATAGATATTATGTAAGTAGACTTATGTGTTAAAATCCTTTATTAGAGGGGTAATCATTTTTAAATGGAGACTATAAGAATTACCAAAAATATGTCATCAGTATCATTGTTAGTTATTTTTAAATGTTGATAAGCTGTGAAAGAAACTGATAGATTTGGAAAGACTTTTCACTCAGTTGAAACCCCACTTTCAATCCCAAAATATACAATGGAAAAGGAGAAGAAATCAACTCTTTTAAATCATCTAGGAAGATTTGCAGAAGAAGTAATAATTTTACCATCAACTAATTAGCAGGAAATGAGATTAGCCTTGCTGAAGACCAGGAACCATGTCCAATGACACATTGGCTGATAATTGATGGACTTACCCTCACATGTTTCCTACATTCATTTGACCTAGAAGCACCTATTTGCTTGGAATTCCTGTCAAACTGAAAGGTACCAAAAGTTTTCCTTGCTAGGGGGGAATTAGGAGTGGAATGAAATTTTCAGCTCTCATTTCCTCTGTGATCTAAGTTTTTAAACAGATATCAACTTGCACTCAATAAATCAGTTCACCAGTTCTCATCTCAACTATCAAACCTAATGCTTGTATTATAATTCTTAGTTTAAAACATAAAGTCAAATGAATACAAACTTCCTAAATAGGATATAGATATTTTTCAGTATTTATTTAAATTGAAGAACAGAATATCTTCAAAATAAATATTAAGTATAATATTGAAAATACTATAAATTAAGATAGTTCTAAAAATAGTTGATACCATGATTTGTTTAGTATTGGTTTGTTCCCTCTTATTATAATTTGTATAATAGAATAAAGGGCATCAAATAGTTTCTAATATAACTATTAAAAAAGGAAAAATTTATATATATATATATATATATATATATATAAGCTACACTTAGGTTCTTAAGTAGTAAAGCCTTGAACAACTGATTTATCATGATTTATCCTCACTGTCATGTCTTTGAAATTAGACAACTTATCTCTTTTCCATAACTTGATATAAAACGTTGACATCCCTTAGTTTTTCAAATATATTAACTCTATCTATATTATAGTGTACTTAAACAATATGTCTTCTTTTTATTTTTTGTCTTTTTGAATTAGCACTCTGAAGTAGTATTTAAACTATATATTTTAATCTCTTTCTCTTATTCCCTTTTATGTGTATGTGTGTTTTCTATTGTGTGTATGTTTGTTTCTGTGTGTGCACATGTGTGCAAGTACCTGCCAAAGCCAGAAGAGGGTATCATATCCCCTGGAGATAGAGTTACAGGTGGTAGTGAGTCATCCATAATTGGTGCTGGAACTGAATTTTGGTCATTTGTAAAAGCAGTGACAGCATTTAAACACTGAGAAATTTCATTATTCCCATCTAAGAATACTTTTCAATGTATTGTAATAGAAACCTGAGAGAAATTGTTCCACTATTTTAATATTCAAAGTTTTCATTCTACAAGGATCAATATGTCAAAGTTGTATGAAAGTGTTGAAAGAGGAAAATATATTTTGCATTGAAACATGATTCTTTACTTTCTTTAATTTAATTGCACTGAGGCAAAGTTACACATTCATCTCTTAGAAATGTAAGGAAATGGTGATGATAGATACCTTTTCCTAGGAAAGGAAAATGGAACAGATAGTTACAGACAGATGAGAAGAATGCAACAGAAAGATCAAGTGGGGAGAGAAAGCAAAGAATGGGATGAGGGAGGGAATAGTGAAAGGAACAGCTAAACTTAAGGGCCATTGGGGCGGGGGGCAGTCATATGGAAATCTAATCAGTAGAAGCTTCCTAAAATATATACATATATGAAGATGATCTAAATAAAATGGCTAAATAATGGAGGAGGCAGAGTCCCAGCTGACTATCTCTTATCACCAAACCAAGCTTATAGTACTGGATTTGGGAAACATTTAATTGAATTGTTGGCCAAAAGGGCTCTGTGGCAATCCTCAAGCAACCCATACTATTGCCAAGACTAGGTTGCTCTCCACAAATGACAAAACTCTACAGAGGGAGAAAATACGAATATAACTCATTGAAGACGGAGATGTTGAGCCAGTGCCTACAGAGAGCCATTCACCTCTGTGTTCCAGTGTCTGTGAATGGTGCTCTGCACACTGTCAAAAGGGAAACAAAAGCACCAAGCCAGTCACAAACACTTTATATTGAATGGTGTACTGTCTGAAAGGTATACTGGAGATATGGTGGTATAAAGGCTGGGGGAGTAACTAACCAATAACTGATTTGACATAAGGTCAATCCTACATGATGGAACTCATACCTAGACACTGCTTGGGTGACCAAGAACCTGAAAGCAGATAGCTCAGGGATACAGGATAAAACCCAGTAAGTTAAGTCTAAGAAAAAAATGTAAAAAAATAAAAATAAAATAAAATAAAAAAGGAAGAAAGAAAGAAAAGAAAAAGAAAATGACTCCTAATGACATTCTGCTATACTCATAGATCAGTGCCTTGCTCAACCATCATCAGAAAAGCTTCCTTCTGCAGCAGTTTGGAGCAAATATAGAGAACCACAGACAGACAATGCACAGGGAGTGAGATTCCTGGGAACACTCAGCCATAATGGGATAGCTCCATCAAATCCGCCCAGGGTCAGGTGAACCTCTGTGGAAGAGGAGGCAGAAAGACCCTAATAGTCAGAGGGGATGGAGGATAAGAAAGCAAGTCTCTCTAATCAGCATGAGCAAAGCTCATATGAACACAGAGACTTAAGTAGCATATTCAGGGCCTGAATGGGTCTGTACCAGGTCCTCTGCATATTTATTTCCAGTTCAGTATTTTTATGGGATTCCTGAGTGTGTGAATGCACAAGTCTCTTACTCTCATGCCTTGTCCTGGGATCTTTTACTTCTATTGGTTTGTATTGTCCAACTTTGATGTTATAGTGTTTGTTTAATCTTATTATATTTTATTTTGCTATTTTTAAATGAATTAATGAATGAAAACCTAGCCTTTAGGGTAAAGGTTAACAACTCAACTGTCACTTAACCTGCTGGAGAGGGAAAAATTAGTTTTCTCCAATGAAGTGACAATGGATATATCAGCACCTCCAAGGTAGGCCTCCTGTTCAGGAGTAGTTGACCAACTTATAATGGACTCAATAGCTTTTTTGTGTATGCTTTTATATATCTGGTTATAGTTTGGTGTTTTCTCTTTCCCTTTTTTCTTTTTTCTTTTGTGGGTGTGTGGGGGGGTTTCTTCTTCCTTCTTTCTTGTGTTATATTGGATTTTTTTTTTGTGAGAAAGTCCCTGAAGTTGTGAGAAAGTCCCTGAAGCCATGGTAAATTTTCTGGGACAAAGTCTCTATTAATGCATGTGCATAGTGTATCCATACCCTCTAGTCTTCTGTCTTTGAGACAGTCTCACTGTGTAGACCTGGCTAAGCAGGAACTCACTAAAATACTAGTTTGCAGTTGAACTTACAGAATTTCACCTGCCTCCTGAAAGATGTGGTTCAATTGGTGTGGCACCATGACTGGTTTAGTACATTCTTTCTTAATCGCGTATATTTCCCCTTGCTCCTTAGCTGTAGCAATTCCTCAACATCTTAACAAAGAAACAAAAGAAGTCAAGGCATTATCCATCACACTTAACAATGTTTTTATGTTATCTGATTATAATTTAGGTATTATTTATTAAATACATAATATTGATATTAGCATAAACAGAATTTTCTGTGCATTACACAAAATTCTAAAAACATTAATAAGGGTTAGTAAACTCATTAATTCAAAGTGATTATAATAATTTAAATAGACAATGAAATCCCAATCAAATTACTCACAACATTCTTCAAAGAAATAGAAAAGAATATCCTAAAATTTGTGAAACCAGGTAATACATAGATAGACAAAGAAATTCTGAGCAAAAGGATAATATAAGAAGGATTGCCATTCCAACCTTCAAGATATGTTACAAATTTAAAATAATAAAAAAGTATCTAATGTGTTGTATGTGTCCTTTATATAAATTTAAACTTTTAATTGCTTATATCTTTATTGATATTTATTATTTGATGAGTTATTCCTATATGGAAACAAAATTTCCAAGCACAATCTTTTTTTAATCTGTATATTGTATCATTTTACTTTTTGTACATTAGATTTGTTAAAATATGTAGTGGTTCCTTTTCTTAATTTTGCTTGGACAAATTTTTTGTTATCAAATACATTTGTCATGACAATTCTATGTTTCCTTAGCAGTAGCTTAGTGGTATATTTAGTATAATTACCAGACTCTCCCCTTTTCAATATTTGTATGCTCTTATTTTTATGTGCACCTTCTACATGATTCATAACAAAGTTTTAAATGTGTATGAATTTATCTTAGGAGCATTATTAGTGCATGTCCTGTTGGCTTCGGTGGGATGATGTCTTCAGTTTTAGAACTGGGACTACATCCATGTGAAAGCTCATGCATTACTCATCATGTTGATGCTTCATATTCACTAAAGGTGGGTTCTCCTTTAAAAGAAAAAACCTCAAAAATGTATACATGTGTCTATTCAGTCCAAAATGATGTGTTTATTCACTACTTCAATAAATTAAGAACTTATTACATTCATGCTTATAGTTGTGTTCATTACCATAACTATAAATAAGTATGAGGTAATCTTTTGTGTATTGTGATACTGGTTAAGACAGATCTATAAGCCTACATATCTGATCATCTTTCTCATAGGACCAAGTAACTAAATAAACTAAAAATACAGGAGTTTATTAAAAAGAAGGGCAATCAGAAAGTCTAGGAGATCATGGGCTGTTAAAGTATGTACCATGCTATCTTTCAATCTATATTTCTTCTCTGAAAACATGGATAACAGAATCCTCATTTTTTTTCAATACACAATGAATATATGAAATGGTCCCTTTCCTTAACCTTGTTTAGACAATTTTTTTTTCAAAACACACTTGTTATAACAATTCTATTTCTATTTATATCTAGTTTAGTTTAAAAGTAATTTTACTATAATTGCTAGACTCTCCCATTTTCTTTAAGAAATTTTTGTGCAATTATTGAAAATAATTTAAATAATTAAATTTAAAAAGTCATTTGCATAACAGTGAGATTATTTAAACAATTATTTCATTAATTTAAAATAAAAATATATACAAGTTAATGCTTATTTATTTTCAGAAACTAAAGTGAAATAGTCCTATCCATTCCACCCTGAATTTAAATGTCTTTAAAATTGGTGTAATATATATTACTATGCTTTTAGTTTTCATTATTTAGGGAAGAAAAGGAGTTTCATAATAGGATGTCATGAAAATTTTGCCATATATATGTGCACTAGGGTCTGGCACCCAAGTAACCAGTGTATGAGCCATGCATTAATCAAATTTCTTCAAAAATTCATTGGGGAGGTAGACACTAATGACAGCACTTGTGCTTGGAAATACATATTCCAGAGCTTTCAAATAGGTTATCATGTATATATTACATTACTAGTTGTCAAAGAGAGCATAGTAGGATAAGGGTGATGGAGACCAGATGTATAACCTCCAAGAGTAGAGATCAAAGCCAAATAATTGACTTCTCTTAATAATGTCTAAAATTTTCATAATAAAATTTTACTTAAAAAATAAATGCATGACAATTAAATACATACATTATTGCAAATTGAAGTTCATTAACTTCTGTTAAATTAATTTTACAATCAGAAAGTAGCAAGGTATAAAATTAACACACACACACTATAGCAGTCTTCGTATATACCATTTACAAACATACTAATAAACAAATTTTGGATAAATAAAATTCCATTCACAATAGCCTCAAAAACATCTTGCAATCAATCTAACGAAATGAATGAATGACTTCTACAATGAAAACATTTAGACACTGAAGAAATAATTCAAGAAGATAGAAGAAAAAGGAAAGACTATCTATACCCATGCAATGACTCAACTAATTCTGTGAAAATGGCCCTCCTGTGAAAAGGAACCCACAGATTCAATGCAATCCCTGTCAAGATTCCAATGTAATTTTAAAACATCTTAAAATTCATATGGAGGTGTGGAAGGCATAACGGGAAGACTAGAGGAACGAGGAATGTTAAACACACAGGGCTTTTCTTCAAAGGGAGAAATGTATAACCCATTTTCTGCCCCAATGGCTGGAGCAGACTTGGTGAATAGCTTGGTGACCTTCACACTATGTGAAGTGGCTGAGACCACACCAGATCCTCCCACAGACTCTTGTCATGAAATTGTTTTTGCCAGTCAATCTATAGAACCTATCATTTTGGAAATGGTCAGATGCACTTTACAAAGTTTCTACATAGTCATGTCTTTATTCATGCTTTTCTTGTGCTCTATTGTGCATAAGAGAGTGAGTTAATTATCACCAGGAAAGTTTTCACCAAATTGTGGTGTCCTTAACTATGCCTCAAACAAATTACTTGGTGTCAGATTCTTGAAGTTTAAAGCAGCACCAGCTGCTGAGTTGTATTGAATTGAACTCTCTTCTTGCTTCCTGTGGATCATTACTCTGCTGGCTGTGGTGGACACAGAAATCACCATAGGGAATCACAAAAGACCCTCAATAGACAAAGCAAGTCTTTACTAATTAAAGAAAAAACTGCTTGAAGTATCTTTATTTCAAGTTTTAAGTTATTTTATACATCTTTAGTAATTAAAGGAAAAAAAAAACATAGCATTGTACTAGGTCAGAAACAGATACAATGATCATGGAATAGAACCAAATACCCACTTATAAACACAAGCACCTATACTCATCTGATTTCTTTTTAAACTGAATTGCCAAAGACATCGATTGGAGCACCTTTCACAGTTGTTATTAGGGACATCAGATAGCAACAAGCAGAAGAATGAAAGTTGATCCTTGGAAAACAAATCTTATCCTGTACACAAATAAATTCATATGGGTTAACGATATCGATGCTAGAAATGAGACTGCAGTTTCTAGAAGAAATAGAACACTGCATTCTTCATTATAAAGGTTTAGTTTAGGACACTATTTATACCCATCCAGGAAATAACACAATCAATAAGTAGGATTTGATGAAACTAAAAAACCACTCACTGCAAAGAAAATGGCTGACTCAAGATGCAGCCTTGGTAATGTCAAATATGTATTGCCAGATGTACATATAATGGCAGAGAAGTTTCTAAAATATAAAGAAGAAAATCCCCAAACATCAAGAAAATAAACAATAAAAAGTGGATTATGGAAATACACAAAGTTCTTAGAAGAAATACAAATGGCTAAGAAATAGCTTAAATTGTTCAGCAACTTTCACCATCAATTGAACAAAATTAAAATTACTTTTAGAATTCATCTTATCCCAGCCACAATAGCTAAGATTTACAAAACAAAAACCATCAAATTCTGGTCATCAAGTAGGGAATGGGGAACCGTCATGTACTGTTGGAGGGAGAGCAAATTGATGAAGCAATGGTTGAAATCTGTTTGGTGCTTACTCAGAAAACTATATGTAGATAAACCATCTAACCAACTATAATACCCATTGGCACACACAAAGTAATCTATTTGCTATTACAGAGACAATGCTCATGTATGTTCATTCATACAGGAAGTTGCTCTGTGGCCTGCTGGTAGAGGTTTTGGTAGGATGATCAATGGTCTTGCTCAGCTGTGAACCCTGTGAAAGTACAATAGGATTATACATGTAATGGAGATAACCAACTAATTTCTAATTGGATTGAAGACCTACTCCACAGGATGAAAAATATGTCCAGTACTGCAAAAAAAAAAAAAAAGTCAAGAAACCATGTTTGATGTGCTCATATGCCAAGAGGGAAACTTACTAATATTATCTTACTAGAGGACATCACACTGCCCTCTAAATTTGCATCTCTATGCCCACAGATTAATGTAGCTTTCAAAGAACTTCAGAGAAAACTCTTTGTATATTATGGAATGGGGAATGAAAAAATAATCATGACTGATCAAAAGGCAGAGAATAAGTTACTGCTGAGTGCTGAGCCACTAACAAGACATCTATATCACATTTTTCTCTGAGGTTTAAACACAGCTGCAAAAGGGGATGATGGGGGGGCAGGGAAAGACTGGGGGACTGGTATGAAGCAGTGTCTTCTGGCTGTGACAGGACTTCCACACTCCTGAACTCACAGCCATGTTCTGGCACATCAATCCAGTTGATATTCGAGTATTGTCTAGAAAGGGCTTCATCACCACCACCCCCATGACTGACAAGCTATGACTAGTAGGAAGAGTCAGTTATCTTATGGAAGTGGCTCCTGGTAGGTTAAACATACTCAGTAGAAGACCCTATATCCAGAAATACAAGGAGAGTACAACTTGGAGTCAATGGACTATTACAGCTAAATTAAATAGAGGGCCAAATGAAATAGATATTATGTAAGTAGACTTATGTGTTAAAATCCTTTATTAGAGGGGTAATCATTTTTAAATGGAGACTATAAGAATTACCAAAAATATGTCATCAGTATCATTGTTAGTTATTTTTAAATGTTGATAAGCTGTGAAAGAAACTGATAGATTTGGAAAGACTTTTCACTCAGTTGAAACCCCACTTTCAATCCCAAAATATACAATGGAAAAGGAGAAGAAATCAACTCTTTTAAATCATCTAGGAAGATTTGCAGAAGAAGTAATAATTTTACCATCAACTAATTAGCAGGAAATGAGATTAGCCTTGCTGAAGACCAGGAACCATGTCCAATGACACATTGGCTGATAATTGATGGACTTACCCTCACATGTTTCCTACATTCATTTGACCTAGAAGCACCTATTTGCTTGGAATTCCTGTCAAACTGAAAGGTACCAAAAGTTTTCCTTGCTAGGGGGGAATTAGGAGTGGAATGAAATTTTCAGCTCTCATTTCCTCTGTGATCTAAGTTTTTAAACAGATATCAACTTGCACTCAATAAATCAGTTCACCAGTTCTCATCTCAACTATCAAACCTAATGCTTGTATTATAATTCTTAGTTTAAAACATAAAGTCAAATGAATACAAACTTCCTAAATAGGATATAGATATTTTTCAGTATTTATTTAAATTGAAGAACAGAATATCTTCAAAATAAATATTAAGTATAATATTGAAAATACTATAAATTAAGATAGTTCTAAAAATAGTTGATACCATGATTTGTTTAGTATTGGTTTGTTCCCTCTTATTATAATTTGTATAATAGAATAAAGGGCATCAAATAGTTTCTAATATAACTATTAAAAAAGGAAAAATTTATATATATATATATATATATATATATATATATATATATATATATATATATAAGCTACACTTAGGTTCTTAAGTAGTAAAGCCTTGAACAACTGATTTATCATGATTTATCCTCACTGTCATGTCTTTGAAATTAGACAACTTATCTCTTTTCCATAACTTGATATAAAACGTTGACATCCCTTAGTTTTTCAAATATATTAACTCTATCTATATTATAGTGTACTTAAACAATATGTCTTCTTTTTATTTTTTGTCTTTTTGAATTAGCACTCTGAAGTAGTATTTAAACTATATATTTTAATCTCTTTCTCTTATTCCCTTTTATGTGTATGTGTGTTTTCTATTGTGTGTATGTTTGTTTCTGTGTGTGCACATGTGTGCAAGTACCTGCCAAAGCCAGAAGAGGGTATCATATCCCCTGGAGATAGAGTTACAGGTGGTAGTGAGTCATCCATAATTGGTGCTGGAACTGAATTTTGGTCATTTGTAAAAGCAGTGACAGCATTTAAACACTGAGAAATTTCATTATTCCCATCTAAGAATACTTTTCAATGTATTGTAATAGAAACCTGAGAGAAATTGTTCCACTATTTTAATATTCAAAGTTTTCATTCTACAAGGATCAATATGTCAAAGTTGTATGAAAGTGTTGAAAGAGGAAAATATATTTTGCATTGAAACATGATTCTTTACTTTCTTTAATTTAATTGCACTGAGGCAAAGTTACACATTCATCTCTTAGAAATGTAAGGAAATGGTGATGATAGATACCTTTTCCTAGGAAAGGAAAATGGAACAGATAGTTACAGACAGATGAGAAGAATGCAACAGAAAGATCAAGTGGGGAGAGAAAGCAAAGAATGGGATGAGGGAGGGAATAGTGAAAGGAACAGCTAAACTTAAGGGCCATTGGGGCGGGGGGCAGTCATAATGGAAATCTAATCAGTAGAAGCTTCCTAAAATATATACATATATGAAGATGATCTAAATAAAATGGCTAAATAATGGAGGAGGCAGAGTCCCAGCTGACTATCTCTTATCACCAAACCAAGCTTATAGTACTGGATTTGGGAAACATTTAATTGAATTGTTGGCCAAAAGGGCTCTGTGGCAATCCTCAAGCAACCCATACTATTGCCAAGACTAGGTTGCTCTCCACAAATGACAAAACTCTACAGAGGGAGAAAATACGAATATAACTCATTGAAGACGGAGATGTTGAGCCAGTGCCTACAGAGAGCCATTCACCTCTGTGTTCCAGTGTCTGTGAATGGTGCTCTGCACACTGTCAAAAGGGAAACAAAAGCACCAAGCCAGTCACAAACACTTTATATTGAATGGTGTACTGTCTGAAAGGTATACTGGAGATATGGTGGTATAAAGGCTGGGGGAGTAACTAACCAATAACTGATTTGACATAAGGTCAATCCTACATGATGGAACTCATACCTAGACACTGCTTGGGTGACCAAGAACCTGAAAGCAGATAGCTCAGGGATACAGGATAAAACCCAGTAAGTTAAGTCTAAGAAAAAAATGTAAAAAAATAAAAATAAAATAAAATAAAAAAGGAAGAAAGAAAGAAAAGAAAAAGAAAATGACTCCTAATGACATTCTGCTATACTCATAGATCAGTGCCTTGCTCAACCATCATCAGAAAAGCTTCCTTCTGCAGCAGTTTGGAGCAAATATAGAGAACCACAGACAGACAATGCACAGGGAGTGAGATTCCTGGGAACACTCAGCCATAATGGGATAGCTCCATCAAATCCGCCCAGGGTCAGGTGAACCTCTGTGGAAGAGGAGGCAGAAAGACCCTAATAGTCAGAGGGGATGGAGGATAAGAAAGCAAGTCTCTCTAATCAGCATGAGCAAAGCTCATATGAACACAGAGACTTAAGTAGCATATTCAGGGCCTGAATGGGTCTGTACCAGGTCCTCTGCATATTTATTTCCAGTTCAGTATTTTTATGGGATTCCTGAGTGTGTGAATGCACAAGTCTCTTACTCTCATGCCTTGTCCTGGGATCTTTTACTTCTATTGGTTTGTATTGTCCAACTTTGATGTTATAGTGTTTGTTTAATCTTATTATATTTTATTTTGCTATTTTTAAATGAATTAATGAATGAAAACCTAGCCTTTAGGGTAAAGGTTAACAACTCAACTGTCACTTAACCTGCTGGAGAGGGAAAAATTAGTTTTCTCCAATGAAGTGACAATGGATATATCAGCACCTCCAAGGTAGGCCTCCTGTTCAGGAGTAGTTGACCAACTTATAATGGACTCAATAGCTTTTTTGTGTATGCTTTTATATATCTGGTTATAGTTTGGTGTTTTCTCTTTCCCTTTTTTCTTTTTTCTTTTGTGGGTGTGTGGGGGGGTTTCTTCTTCCTTCTTTCTTGTGTTATATTGGATTTTTTTTTTGTGAGAAAGTCCCTGAAGTTGCTTGGTTACAGAGAGAGAGGGGGGGGGGGATCTGGTAGGACTTGGGGGATTGGAAGAATATCATCAAATATATCTAAATTTAAAAAATGTTTTAAATAATAGAAAAGAAAACAAATAAATGAGTCTCTAATAATCGTGAAAAGCAGCACAGCTGGATGAGAGTTACCTCCCACAGAGCACATGTGTGCAGCATGTCCTTTATATTCTCTGGTAGTTTTCAGTCCTGTCGTTTGCAGCTTCAAACAAAGCAGTTCATTGCTCCAAACTGGGAAAATGAGGTTGATGACTACTGAAAGTATGTCTAACCATTTGAAGGGGAAGACTAGTATCTGAAAAAGAACATGTCAGAGCAAGAAGTCAGGTCAGGTCATGAGATGTTTCAGACATTAAAAAACAAAACACCTAGTTTTTTGATGAGTTGTATTTGTTTTGTTTTCATAGATTTCAGAGACTTAAAAATATTAGTATTTCATAAACTATACTTGAATTCTGATTGTTACATTAGAGAAAACAAGTGTACTTACTGTCCCAAAAGCTGTGTTTACATTTTTTACAAGTACATCAGTACTCATTACTTGCTCTCCTTGAGATCCACTTCCTCTAAGAATGTGTAATTACCATTGTAATTAAAAGTAACTTTTCTATTATTTGAGTTTCCCAAAGCAGGGCATAGAGTGGACATGGGAAATATGAACTAGTTGATTTTGGGCAAAGGATTTATGGGTATGTGCCTCAGTGAAGACAGAGGGAAGTTTTATTCATTTGGAATCCTCTGTACAAACTGAATGAATTATTAGGAAGTAGCTTCAGAAGAAAAGGTATCAATTTAAGTACAGGGAAGGAGTAAAGAGTGTGTGTGTGTATGTTGGTCACATTTTCTCATAATCCTAATAAATTGTTCATGTGGAAACAAGGTAAGAGAATTCATATTCAAACATTTGAAGCAAATTGTCTTTTGTATTTATTTATTTTTATTATTTAAAATACTTTTTAAATTTAAATATATTTTGATTATTTTTTTCCAATATGTAGTCTTTCCAGATCTTCTTCCATTCTGTACCATCCTAGCTTTAAGTTCTTTCTCAAAAACACAAACCCAATATAACAATAACCCCCCAAAACAATACCCAAATAGAAAACAAAATGAAACAAAACAAACAAACAAAAATATTGAATTGTAAGCAACTAAGCACTCACAATATATATATTTTATATATATATATATATAAAGACCATTATATGTCCATCAACTACTGATGAAAATTAGCACTGCCTTGGTAAAATCTTGTCATCATAGACATATTAAATTGAATATAATAAATAAAAGTGAAAATAATTCCTTTGTCACAATTATCATACCAGCATCTCTGTAAATATGAGCCAGGCAGCCATCAGTTCTATTACATACAAAAACTATGGGCAAGCTATTGCCAGTCTTCTTAAAAAATTGAGTTCTTTAAAGACTGGGTGGAGCTGAATGTAATTAAGACTTGTGTTTAAATTATAATGTCATAATATATGGTAAGAATACAAAAAATAACGTTATGTCAGAGGCAGTTGTCAAAATATTTTTAAATATTTAATTCCATTTTAGCCTCATTAATTGAGTGTTTTTTAAGTGGGGGAAAAGATGTCCATTTCATAAAATAAATATTTTAAGAAAAGCAACAAAAGTACTTGGTATTTAAAATTATATTTAAACATTAACAGATACAATATATTATGTTTATAAAAAAGTATTTTACAAATATTCCATAGATATGGATATGAACAGCGAAAAGGATTCAATATTCATTGAATATCCATTAAGCTTACACACTGATCTGGGTACCAGAAAAAATAGGAAATATGATTATAAGATACCTTTATTTTGTAAGTGTTCATTCTACACACAGAAGCATATTGTTATAGTACATGTCAATAAAGCCCTGAGAAGATAGCATTCTTAAAATGGGGCAGTTTCTTTCATATAGAAAAAGATAAAGGAGGTTTCATATATATGTGTGTGCATATGTGCATGTGTGTGTAAATACTTATCATGGCATATAAAAAGCATATATAAACATATTTCAACAGGTATCAAAATCATAAGTAAGGGAGTATGATAATCATAGATTCCAAACATAGGGGAATAAAATCCAATAAAACAACAAAAAGAATCTACTAGTAGCTCAATCTTGTAAAAATTAAATGAAAAAAAAAATCAATCACACGAGGAACTGAGGAGATGCCTCAGTAGATAAAATGCTTGTTTTGCAAACACAAGGACCTGAGTTGGGTTCCCATGATACATGTAAAGAAACTCAATGTGCATCACAGTATGCGGGAGAGGAGAAGGATTGCTGGAGCTGGTAGCCAGCCTGTCCATCCTATTCAGTGAACCCTAGGCCAAGAGACTCTGTCTCAGAAACTGAGGCTGATAAAATGACACCAAAGTCTGTCCTCTGGCCTCCACAAGCATATGCACAATTATCTGCTCCCTCCCCATAGCCACATAGCGAATCATAGTAGTATAAGAGGTCAGTCATACACAGCAATAAACAAACAAAAGAAATGATGAGATTTACCTTGAATGAAAACAAAGGGTTATTTTGTACTTTTTATAACAAATTGGCCTTGTGAGCCTGCCATAACAAATAGCTTGTATGCTGTGGTAGTTTATACAGTATAATTTTACTTCCCTTAACTATGGAGGCTGTAAGTCTGAGGTCACAGTGTCTGGGGCTCCTTTCACTGGCCTTGAGATGGACCTCTTTTCCTTGCTATTTTCATGGTCTGGCTTCCTTCCTTTCTTCCTTCATCCTTCCCTCCCTCCCCCCTTCCCCCTCTCTCTCCTCCCTCTCTCTCTCTCTCTCTCTCTCTCTCTCTCTCTCTCTCTCTCTCTCTCTCTCTCTCTCTCTCTCTCTCTCTCTCTCTCTCTCTCTCTCTCTCTCTGCAGAATGTGTATTTAATTATTTTCAGGTGTCTTTATAAAACAATGCTTTGTTAATTATTTAAGGATTTTTTCAGTACATTTTGAACCTATTCACAGTCCATACCTATCATTACCACCCTCTCTACCTCCCCATCGCCTCCCACCCAACTTCAAGATTTCATCTCATTCTCTTCCTCTTTCCCATCCTCTTTCTCCTCTTCTTCATTCCTCATTGGATTCATTTTGTTGTTGTTGTTGCCCAGCTAGTTTTGGGAGCAAGCCTTCCCTGGTGTGTGGGCAACCTCCCTGCAGTCACATCCTTGAAGAAAACTGACTTTCTCTCTCTCCCAGCAGTTACCAACTGTCAAAGTCAAAAGATGTTCAGGTCATGACTAGGATTTTTGCGTCAAGCCTGGAAGAGGGCTGAATATGAGGAGAGATAAGTAAAACTGAAAAGCTTTGGGAAGAGGCATATGAAAAATTATAGCATCTGCAGAAATATACTGATATGAATACAACAAAGTTTAGTAGAGTTATTCCATAATGGAGGAACACAACTCCAACTGTGGGGGACCCTGCAGATGGTCATGGCAGGCAAGCAAACAAACCACAAAGACATGAGAATGAAAACTTGGTTCCAATTTCTTTCAAGAAGTTGGGTTCTGGAGCCAGGCTACCTGTACTAATTTAAAGGCAGAAGGAAGGCTCTGGCCTGGTCTTGGTAATATAGATAGTATAGGAGTCATTTGGGCTGTTAGCCATCTCTGGCCCTAGTTGTAGGACCTTCATTGAGCCTTTGGCTATACAAATAATGTAAGGGTCATTTAGACCATTAGGTGTCACTGGACTTGGTTGTGAGAGCTTGGGGATCCCCTTATTGTAAAGATTATTTAGATTACTAGCTTCCTCCTATCCTGGTTGTAGGAGCTGTATGGCCTGACCCAACAGATAATGCAGATCACCAGGTTGTTAATCATCTGCAATTCCCAGCTTTCTGGACAGAGGAACAGGTTTTATGTTGACTCCTTCCTTTGAGTGAACAATTATGTGTGCTTAGCCTTTTGTGGGAGACCTGTTCCCACTTTTTCCCCAGGGCATTCTTGAGGAGGGAGGAGGGGGAAATATTTAGATAGAAAGATAGAGGGAAGAGAGATAGATAGAAACACAGGACACCCTCAGGAGGGCCTGGATCAGTACCCACTGGCCCCTTCTGTCCCTAAAAAGGGCTTTTTATAGGAATGCCAAGGGGTGTAGCAAAAGAACTCCCCCCTAGCACAGCCAAGTGAAGACCTTGTCATTCACCTGGTAGCCATGCATGTGGTCAAGCCATTCTCTAATGCAGCTTTGCTGGGTAAAGCAAGCTCAGATCTCACTAGGAAACCTCTGTGGGCCTCCACAGCTTTTCAGGTTTTCCTGGAGATTTATGGGCACAGGGACATTTGTGCCTTGCTCCCAACACCCAGCTAGACACCCATGGATCTGACATTGTAAAGACATAAGAACTACTGGCAAGAAAGATCAAATGTTGGCTCATTGTGACACCCTCATTTTAGCTCACTAGCCTCTTTAAAGAACTTACTCATATAATAGAGTATGTATTACTGCAAACTGTACATTTCAAGTGGACTTTCTGGATGTTTTATGTATATTTACATAATCTGTAAATATTAAGGAGAGACTGACAGAATGAGAGACAGAAAAAAGAAACCTGTTATTTTATAGCAATGTTTTCTGTCTTCTATGTTTTAATGAGTATGAAGTTCTCAGCATGTGAAAATGATTAACATATGAAGAGATGAAACATTTGTGATGCTAATTAGTTTATTTTTTATCATTATCAATTGTTTTCATGCATTTAAATACTTTCATATGCCAAAGAGAGATACTCTAATATTATGCTTTAAACTGGTGTCTGGGGAACCAAAAGTGGGAGTTAACATAAGAAAAGAAATTGATTGTGTAAATATGGGTAGTTTAGGAACAAGTAAATCATTTTCTTTATTAAGTAAGAACCCTATATTTTGGAGACCACAGGTAAATGAATATCAATACTTTTTGTTGCTTGTTACAATTACTGAGACTCGTTCTTTGATTAAAGCCTGCAGAAATAGTCAACATGGGGATAGTGATAATCTGACTGGTGAGAGAAAAATGAAATCAAGTGTTTGTCAGTTCTGTTCTAACAGAGGAATTATGGTGCATTGTTGAATATAGGCCTCCTTGAGTGGAATCTACAGACGGAGACAGGTTGAAGTGTAAGCATAGGAGGAATAGCAAACAAAGAGCTGAGGTCAAATGGGAAACCTATGGTGTGTGTGTGTGTGTGTGTGTGTGTGTGTGTGTGTGTGTGTGTGTGTGTGTGATGGGGTAAGGATGTTCATGTGTATGTTGGCAGTTTGCACTAATGTATACATATGTGGGGAGGCTAATAGTTAACATCCAGTGTCTCCTTCAGTCACTCTACACCTTGTTTTGTGAGACAACGTCTCTCACTAAACCAGCAGATTACCAACTGGGTAGCAAGCTCCATGGATCCACCTGTCTTTGCTTCCCCGTATCTGGACATACAGACACAATCCAGCTTGCTCACTTTTTATGTGAATGCTGGGAATCTGAACTCAAGTCCATGCTTTAATAACTGCGTGTATACTATGATTTTAGCATATGTGAAAAAAAGAACATATTCATACACGTTGCATAAATAAGGAGGTATGAAGATCAGTGAAATGTAGCCCAAATGTATTAGATTCAAAATGTTAATTATACCAAACTCCAGATGTGTTGTGTCATTAGATAGATATTAGTTTTGAAGAACCATAAACATTTTTTTTGCTGTTATGCACTCACAACTAGAGGATGCTTTAATTTTTACTGCAAACTCAAGAGATGTATTTTATGATCTTTACAGAAAGTGACAAGACACTTGAACATATTTTGTCAATAAAGAACCAGATCCTGCATTAGGTCAAGTTTTAGCTTCAAGGCTAAGTACTATTGCTTAACAAAATGCATTTTGTATTTTATTGAGTTACTCAGATGCAAACCAACTGCCTCTTTACTATTTATTATTTGGGATTTAAACGTACTAAATATGGAACAAATGAGAAATACCATTTGTTGAATTCTCCAGGAACATTGTGGACAGAACTCTCAGGGGGAAAATGTAAAATAATTTTATAAGTGGAAAATAAATGTTGTAGCCAGGCAGTGGTGGGACATGCCTTTAATCCCAGCACTTGGGAGGCAGAGCCAGGTGGATCTCTGTGAGTTGGAGGCCATCCTGGTCTATGGAGTGAGATCCAGGACAGGCACCAAAACTGCACAGAGAAACCCTGTCTCAAAAAACCCAAAAAAAATATGTTGCTGCAACTACCTTCTTTTTGTTTTGTGCATGATGCAGTAGGTAATGAAAACACCTTTAAAGAGATGACTGTAAATGATGACTGTCTCCAACTAGTGCTACATTGTGAGCACACAATCACACAATTAAGAAATATCATTGAGGATCACAGTTACAAATAGGCCCTTTTCAGCAACCAGGAAATGAAGCTGGAAGATTAGCAAATATCAAGGTATAAGCCACTACTTATTAACAGAACATGTAATACACAACTTGACTTCATCTTCAAGAATATATTATGTGCCTGCTTTTTATTCCATAAGACAGATTATCTATTCCTACAAATACCCTTGACATTCAAAATCTGTGTTAGCCATTGTCTTTTTATTTTAAAAGTCCATACACATTTATGGCAAAGTTTCAGTTTGTCCGTTATATTTTATAAATATATTTCATTATTATTGTTAAAATTACTAAAGTAAGAAAAGGCAAATTTAATTAAAACCCACCTCCATTTTCTTTCATCTGGTGAACATTGCCTCATGTAGGTTAGCAAATGTCATTTCAAGGTCTATGAAACTCAATGTCTGCAATAATCCTATGTGCTTTATAGGTTAAACAAAATAAATACAAAGCCATTTGATTCAATGTAGCTCTTTCAATACTGAACAATTCATATGATCTGTTGCACAGTTTAACAGACTCTTTTTAGAGAACTATTCAATTGCAGAAAATTGCACTGAGTAAGAATTCTCATATTTGCCTTCTCCCCTACCAGCACAGAGTAGCTTCTTTTATCAATATCTTGTTGTACAGTACGGCTTATTCACTACAGCTGATAAAAGACCCTTCATCACTGAAGTCTATAGCATTATTAGGGTTTACTTTTTTGTATTGTAAAACTTTATTGGTGTTGGACCTGCAAAATGGTTCAGCAGATGAAGGTACTTACTGCCAAGCCTGGCAACCCAAATACCATCCCTTTGATCTATGTGGTAGAAGGAGAGAACCAACATCTACTCTTTGTCCTCTGATTTCTACAGGCGTGTTCTGACATGACTATACCCTCATGCGTACACATGCTAGAAAAATAAATGAACAAGCAAGAGAATAAAATTCGTGCAAAGTGTAGATATTAAAGACTGCATAATGCTTAACCCTAAGTGGGTCTTATATACCTTATTTCCTCCTCCCAAGGCTAAGGGACTATCACAGAAGTGATAGAAAGAGTCCCAGAGCCAGCAGCAGTAGATGAGTACAGTTTCTTTGGGACACATCTGGGCAGCTCAACAAACGAACCTACAATTGCTGGGATAACATGCACACCCCAGTAAACCAAATATTAGCATGGAGAGGGAACATGGGTATACAATGCCACATCTAGTCACAGAGCATTTGACAACTTTTATCTAGGAGAAGATAGAGAGAGATAGAGAGACTTGTAAGTCAACAATGTTCCAATAGAAGACCACACATCCAAGAATACTTGAAAAGCATAAACTGATCTTGATAGCTTTTAAAAGAAAGACACAAAAATGGTTGAGTAGGTAAGATGGGGTTGATATAGGAGATGGGGGAATGGAACAAATGCATTTATAAGTAATTATAAAGTACCTATAAAGACAAATGGAAACAAATGGAAATGTACTTGATGCTAGTGCTTAATAATTATTTAATAATTTAATATGCATCTCATAATAAAGTATGATTGTTCTCTTTAAGTATGTAAATGCTTTATGTAATTTTATTCTCAGTCACATGACTATATAGAAGCTTTTGCAGACATACACAGATTATTTTCATATATTTCTATTTTTATGTATCTACTAACATTTTTCAAAAGTATTTTAAACTAAAATAAAAAATAATGAATGAATGGTAATACAAATTGAAAGAAGTGTGGATTTTGACAAATTTATGACAAACTTGATGGAATGATAAAATGTTACTGACTTAAAATTAGTTGTATTCTGCTTCTTCAATCTTGCTCCTCCTTCACCTTGGCAGGCTTCGTTGTGTTACAGATTTGGAATCAAACACGATGTAGACTTTCAGTGAGACTTCCTTTTCTTTTTTTCTTTTCTTTTCTTTTTTGTTTGTTTTTTTGTTTTTTTCAAGACAAGGTCTCTCTGTGTAGCTTTGCTCCTTTCCTGGAACTCACTCTGTAGCCCAGGCTGGCCTTGAACTCACAGTGATCCACCTGCCTCTGCCTCCCAAGTGCTGGGATTAAAGGCTTGCCCCACCACAGCCCGGCTGAGACTTCCTTTTCTTTTTGAAATATATTTAATGTCCTACCGCAGACTTCCCTGTATCTTGTTAGCTCTTTTTCTAATTAGATGGATTTTAATACATAAAATATTAAAGCATACATAGTACTGGGGCACTATGTCATGTTTATATAGTTTTTATATATAAGCATAAATATAAAAAATTATATATATAGTAAATAATATATATACACATATGTATAGTGTTCATCAGAATAAATATATCTACCTTCTCAAACCTTAGTCAGATTTTATGGTTAAAAAAATATAGTTCATTTTTTTGCAATCAGCCTACTTTGCCTGAACACACCTGAGTTTCCTTTTTATAATTACTAGTAAGCTGGTTAACATTTCATCATATGTGTGTTTCATGTTTCTGCACAGCTTAGAAGATTTGGAATGACTATAAATGTGTCCAGTGTAAATATTCATGTCTATTATTGTATTTGAATGGAATTCTTCTATATCCCTTGGGGAAATACCAAGGAAAGTGGCTGCTGGATGACAGAAAAGGTCGCATGAGAAAAGAATGTGACTTGTAAGGAAATGGACTCCACAGCATGTGAGCAAGGCTAAGTTGGTCAAAGTTCCAAGGAAACACAGGATAAAGGAGGAAGAAGTGATGTGTGCTTTTACTGGGAAATCAAATTTGAAGAGGTAAGAATAAAGTAAATGAAATCCTGGAGAGAGAGAGTGAAGGAGGGAGAGACAGAGACAGAGACAGAGACAGAGACAGAGACAGAGACAGAAAAATTTTAAAGGAAATGAAGAAACAGGTGCAGAATATGGGGGGGAAACAAGGTTTTCAAATACTCCTTGGGTTTTTAAAGTCATTATTACTAAGGAAACATTCCTATATGCTCCAAAAACTAAAACCAATAAAATATCAATACCGATAAGAAGAGAAAGAGCCAGGTATGGTGGCAAACTGTAACATCACACTCAGGAAACTAAGGCAAGGTCATGAGTGAAACTTAGCATGGGCTCCATGGTAAGCCTTGGATCTGGTGGGCTGCTTTGCAAGACTCTGACTTAAAAAAGAAAAGACAATCAATATTCTTATTGGGACACAGCCTGGGTGTTGGGAGGAGGGTATATAAGGTCTTCCCTGTTATTGAATAAATGAGTCTACTGTTTGCCTTTAAAAAAAAAAGAAGAAGAAGAAAGAAAAAAAGGAAAGACAAAATTGGATTGAATAGCAAGTTCCAGAATAAAAATACAAGATTCTATATAAAATGCACGACTCACAAAGATCAAGTAGCATTTGATTCGTACTAAGTTAGGGAATATAAAATGATCATTAAGAACAGTGAAGCATTACTATTTCAACAATCTTTCAAAATGTTCAGTCTAACTTCTATCTAGAGGTAATATTTTCCAGATCAATTTTCATTCATGTTTCAATAACTCCTGCACAGTTTCTCCTTTCAGAAAGAATATGGCCAAGGCCAATGGAAGAAGACAAAGGTTAGAAATAACTTCAAAGGAAAGTTGTGTGTGGGAATTTAGTCTTGGTTGCTGTTTGTTCTTGAGATTGTATTCTAATGACAGTTCTCCCTTCCTTTTTCTTCCTCCAAATCCTCCCATACATCCCTCCCTGCTCCCCTTCAAATGCATGGCCCTCTTTTTTCATCATAATTGCATGCATATATGTATTTGTGTATGCATTTATATTACTAAATATAAACTGTTGAGTCCAAATAGTGTTGCTTGCGCATATGTTTTCAGGTTTGATCATTTGGCACCGAACAACCAATTGGTGTGCTCTTCCTTGGGAAAGTCCAGCTCTCCAGCTGCTAGCTTTCCTCATTTTCCTACAGTTCTTTGAGTAGTTTGACATACATGTTGTCAATAAATTATGATGGTACTTTGCTTTGTATTGTTTTGGAAACCCATTGAAATCATGTGATAGACTGAGTTACTAAATCATTTGCTTAAAATCTGAAGACTTTAAATGTGACTATATATTCCTAAGGGAGACCTGGATATATAATGTCATAAAATATTAAGAGACATTGGAGGAAAGAGTGTATGCACTGATATCTAGTTTCTCATTCATATAATATTTCCTTCTTTCTTTTTCCTCATCTATTCTCTCATTGCCCTCTGACCCTTCTCTTTTCCTTTTTTCTCTCTCTTCCTCCTTTCTTTTATTATTTCCTTACCTTAAACTAAATAATAACTGAGCACTTACTATATTCTAAGAACACATAGTGTGTTAATTTTTGGAGTTTGCATATGACCATGTGAGAAAGAACAACTTTCAGATTTTTTGAAAGAAATTATTTGCATTTAAAAGAATTCTACTATTTTTATGTTATAGTAAAAAGAAAAAAGTCACCTTCATTTTTCATTGGCAATATTCTTGTTTCCTAAAGGAATTTGGCTCTTAGCTTGCTATCTACATTAATTTAATATCAATAAAACATGAAACATAACCAGAACTGTCAAACACAGAATTCTGCCAAATATAACGTCTTAATATGAACCCTGTATAAAAAGGCCATAAAATATTCATAGATTCTTATTTGAATCATATTTCATTGTCTATCCATGTGACTTAGGTTATGAATTATAAGAGGACCTAAATTTATTGAAACAATGGAATTCTTGCTATGTTTTTAAAAGGAATATACACAAACTCTACAATATTCAAAAGTAGCTATGATTATCTTCTTGGCCCATAAACATCTACTCAGATTTATTAGCTCCATTTATATGATTTATAAATACATTCTCTTACTGATCTATGAATTTACAATGCAAAATTATATTTTCAAATATGTTCTACTATTTGACTTAAACTATGTTCATTAGTATATATTTCTATATATATATTTATAGATGAAATAAAACCAATTCATGAACTACATACATACATTATTTGTAACATGAATCAGCAGTTCAATAGATTGTCAAGTATAATTTTCATTGTTCATATTCAATAGCCTCATTTTTTTTCTCTTATAGATGCCTCAGTGGTAATAAGGAGCAGGCTGGATTCATTGAGATCCCCGCCATAGCCTATGTCATGTGTTGTAGAATATTATTTCAAGGTGTGTTAGTTTTGTTTATGCTCTGGAATGCTTCTTTAATGATGCAAAAATATGTTGGATTAAATACAATCTACCTGTGGTCAGGAGGCTGAGTCAGCAATTAGCAGACAGGAAGTGGCAGGGAGGAGCCTGGTAGAAAAGGGTTTATAAGGAGGTATTAGGAGAAGCAGGAGAGATGGCTCAGCTGTTAAGAGCACTGACTACTCTTCTCGAGGTCCTAAGTTCAATTCCCAGCAACCACATGGTGGCTCACAACCACCTATAATGGGATCTGTTGCCATCTTCTGGCCTGCAGGGACACATGCAAGCAGAACATTGTATACATAATAAATAAATCTTTAGAGAGAGAGAGAGAAGCAGGAGGGCTATTTGGAAGAGAAGAGCAAGGAGAGGAGGTGAGCTACTTGCTCTCTGAAGAGCAGAATTCCACGTTAACCTTTGAATCTTGAGTTCGTTTGAGGCGCAGATCGAAGCAGCGGAGTTGCAGCTGCTGATTCAGACAGCTGTGGCTTAAAAGGCAGCAACCATTTAAAAAAGGACAACAGTCTGGTTCACAATATTTACTTCATTGAAGATATTAGGGTGCAGTCATGATCCAGGTGATATGTCATTGGAATAAAAAAATAAAAAGATAGGACATGACTGCTCTTAGGTATGGAGGAGGACACAGGGACATCTGGGAATGTCCAGAGTGGACATGACCCTGGATGAGCTGGGTTATGTGGGGAGAGGTGGAGAGGAAGGGCGGGGAACCAGTTGCAGAAGCCAAGAGAGTCAAGGTTGAAAAAGGACAAGTAATCCAAAATGTCTGGATTATATAGGGAAGAGAAGCCCAGGCCCTTGGGCTGGAGAGTTAAGGGTAGGGAGCAGGATATTCAAGCCAGGAGGACCCTGTAACAGTTAAGGACTGAGATAGCATGCTGGGAAAAACTGACAGTGATGTCCTCTTGATATGTTAAAAAGGCACCTCAGCCATTTTCTCAGAATTTGAGATTTAACAGTCACTAGATATGAAATTATTGAACACAGATAAATCTCTTAACCTATAGTTTCAGTAAAGTAATAGGATACAACAAGCAGTACTTTTTATATATGCCTAAACAAACTGGTTGAAAAAGAAATCAGTAATAATATGCCATCAGCGATAACCTCAAAAGTTTATTGTAATCTAGCAATAAATTAAGCAAAGGGGTACAAGCCCATGACAATGAAAACTTTAAAACATTAAAAAAGTAAGGTCAGGAGATACTAAGTAATTGGAAAGCATTCGATGCTGCTAGATTGGCACAATCAAAACTGGGAAAGATAAACTAATAATAATAGATTAAAAATCCAATACAATTGTCATCCAAGTTCCAAAGACATTCTTCGCAGAAATAGAGAAAAAAAAAACTATGTTAAAGTCAACATGGAAACACAGACGAACATGGCAAACCAACACAATGCTGAACAGGAAGAGAACAGACAGAGGCATCACATTACCTGACCCTCAACATTACTCCAGAGACAAACTGGTAACAATAGCATGACACCGATGGAAAAAAAGACACATGAAGCAACAAAATATAATGAAGAGTCAGATATAAACACACATATCTATGGATATATAATTTTATTTATAAAATCTTAAAATGGACACTGGGAAATATCATTTATTCATTTTCATTTGTTTTATTTTATTTTGAGATTTTCATACATAGATTACTCTATTTACATCATTTCCACATCTTCCTCTTCCCATTTGAGCTCTTTCTGTGTGTCCCCAGTATGTCCCAAGTCTATGACTTCTTCTTTAATTGTATTGTGTGTGTGTGTGTGTGTGTGTGTGTGTGTGTGTGTGTGTATGTGTGTGTGTGTGTCTGTGTCTGTGTCTGTGTATTTATAGATGATTATTTGGAAGTGGATGACTAATTAGGGCCTCCCACATGTGTAGAAATGATTGATCCTCCTTTTTTTAGCAGCCATTAATTAACTCATCCATATTTTTCAGTCTGCATCAAAATTCACTCAAACCAGATCAGATAACTTAATTTAAAACTAGAGGGCTCAACAACACTGAATTTTGCTCAGTTATGATTTTCTGTAATGGTCAACATCTCTTGCAAAGAAAAGTTTCCTTGAGGAGTAGTAGAGCTATAATAGGAATTTCTAATGGTCTTATTAATTAAAAAAAAAAAAAAAAAACCTGGAGCCAGATATCGTGGTGAGAGCTGAAAGATCAGAGAGACAGAGCAAGCCACAGCCAACCTCATCTCACCAGCTCCTCAGCTGATCTTGTTTCCTCAGACTGGAAGCCTCTGAGTCCTCATCCAAATGGATCTCAGCTGAACTGCTGCTAAAAGCCTAAAAGCTTAAAAGATTTTTTATTCTAGACATGTCAGAAAAGCCCATGAAGTTTCAGCAACACGGCTACCTAAACAGACTTAAACATTGGTGACACCAATAGACATACTAATATGGAATGGGAAAAACTCAAGCTCATGATATCTCAACTCTAGACAAAAACTACAGGCAGCTAAATAATGCTGAGTGTGGGAGAAATTGTTTTCCCAATGGAAGAGACCATCACCACAGAACAAAAGTATAAAAACAGATTTCTGAGTAGAACCCCAATAACATAGAAAACAGCCCCAAGATTTGACAAATGGAATTGCATGAAATAAAAAACCCACACAGCAGAAAGAACTTTTAATAGGATGACTAGTCTACAGAAATATTAGCCAACTATATCTCAGACAAAGGAGTTAATATATATAAATTTATAAATTTCAAAAAATAAACACTAAAGAAGCAAAATTGCCAATCAATAAATAGACCAATGACATAAATATAAAGTTTTCAATATAATAAAATATGTAGATGATCAATAAATATTTTCATCAAGGCTCTGTCTATTCAAAAAATTTTAGAAAATAGCAAAACAAAACATACAAACAAAAACAAAACACCACTGTCATAAAGGGAATAAAAGACAGTTTATTCTGGAGCCATTTTGAGTGACCATGGTCCAAGGAACACACACTTAGATTACTTTAAATTCCATGTTGCAGTGTGGAAGCAGTTTAATGAAGGTTTATAGTTTTAGGGAACAAAGAAAGACATAATTCAAAATGAGCTTATAATACATCACAAAAGTAGTTAGAGCAAGATGGGGGAAGCTTTTCTTCAAGTCCAGGATGCAGTCTGATGACATTCTTAGCTTGGGTTGGTAGAAGCTAGTGATTTACAAAGTAAATAGCTTCCAAAGGTTTTTGTCCTTTGTCACAAATGTTAGTTCCAGACAGAGGTGGTGAAAGAATGCCTGTTGAGGGGGTGTGGGGCCTTGAAACTAGCCAAGATAAGGTAAATAGCCCCTGGGCCTGGAACATTCCAATATCTACACAGTACTGCAGTTCTAATCAATCAGTCTTTGCAGACATGGCTTTCTTCCAGGAATTCCTATTCATAGCTCTGAGGGAGGGGGGGTGGGAAAGTAACTGGAAATATTGAAAAGGGAGCGTACTGCTTGTAAACGGGTACACATCGGGAGGGGAGGTAAGGAGAGGGGAGGCTAGGAGGAAGAGAAATAAGCAAAAGGCAGTATGAATGTGAACTATCCAGGGAAAACTATTGCTTTGTAAACTAAATTAAAAATTAATTTAAATTTAAAATGACATTTTAAAAGTCCTTCCATTCAAGAAATTTGCAATCTGATGCCATCATGAGAACATAAAAAAGAAAATAGAATAACATAAAGTCTATGGTATACCAGGGCAGGCATTTGATTTTAGATTAGGGCCTGTGACAAAACCATATACCAACTAATCTAAAGCTTATTTTTTTCATAGAACTATCTTAATTAATGACAGATGAGATGGCAGTATATATCAGATACCATAGCAAATCTCCCCATTCACACCTCTAATCAAAGTTTTCACTCCTATTTTCCCTTAAGAAATGCATTTCTTTTCTGTGAATATTTTAAATCTTGAAATCTACTTGATATATGAAGTGAAAGATTCTTTTATTTTTCTTCTCTGCCATAAAAATGTGTTAGTTTATAGAATTGTTTACTTGGATTAATTTTACTCCATCTCCCTTGAAAGATGAGAACCAAATATACCACAAGCATAATTAATGACAATAATTTCATTTAATATGTACCTTGACATTCATGTTTTCTCACTGTATGATTATCTAGTGTGATCCGTACATCCGTTCTATAGGGTTTATAACATTAATAAGTAATTAATAAACATTGATAAGATAATGAAGACAAAAAGAAATTTGCAAAAATTCATACTCCCTAAAATCTCATGTCAGAGCTTATGTTATATGGAAGTTTCTGTCTGTTTGGATCTAGAATGATAAGAGAAACCATTTCTGACTAATAGCTTTTTCACTTAAGCAAACTATCTCTCTTCTTTAGTTTTAAATGTATCTGACATTCAAAACATACTCTCAATTATACCCTAGCTCAGGTGTTCATTATGTGTTTCCATGACACAACAGGGGTGGCCCATCACATTTTATTGCACTTGCTTATTTTTTTGCTACTAAACTCTCAGCAGGAATCATGCCTATAATGACTTTTTTATATCTCAATAATGCAGTGTAATTTCTAGAAAATAGTCATAATGTTTGTAGGGGGCAACTGATTGAGTAATATCTAAGGAAGTGAAAATAATTGAATGCCTAGAAATTTGGGATAGACATATTGCTTATGTGTTGTAAAATAATTAAAGAAGTTGGGATACGCTAAACATTTCCCCCATTTATTGAAAATAGACTATTTCCTCATATAATATATCCTGATTATAGTTTCTCCTCCTTTTATTACTCCAGTACTTCCCCATTTCCCCTCCCTTTGGAATCTACTCCCTTTGTCTCTCATTAGAAATGAACAGGCTTCCAAGAGACAACAAATAAATATGACAAAATATAATCATAACATGAACTGAAAATATCATATCAAAGTTGGACACAGAAATCCAGCAGTAGGAAAAAGAGACCTGGGAGCAGGCACAAGAGTCAGAGACCCACTTGTTCTCACAGTCAAGAGTCCCCTAATCGTTCTAAGCTAATGGCTATAATGTATATGCAGAGGACCTAGTGCAGATCCATGTAGCCTTGTGCTTGCTGCTTCAGTCTTTGTGAGTTCTTATGTGGCTTACTTAGTTCATTTGGAGGGTCTTGTTCTCCTGGTGTTCTCCACCCCTCTGGCTCTTAAGCACTGTCTCCTGGGTCTTCTTCCAGATTCCCTGAGCTCTGAGGGAAGTGATTTGATAGAGACCTCTCATTTAGACTCTGCATGCAATTTCTGGCTGTGGGCCTCTGCATCTGTTCCCATCTACTACTAGAGGAAGTCTCTTTGATGATGATTAGATAAGGCACTAATCTATGAGTACAGCAGGATATTATTAGGAGTCATTTTATTGATTTTTTTTTTTTGCCACTTATGTTTGGTAATTGGCTATCTCATCTCTGGCTCTTGGTTACGCAGCAGTTTGGGGTATGGGTTCCTTCTTGTCGAATGGGCTTTTAGGCGTCATTGATTGGCTATTCCCACAAGTTTTGTGCCACTTTTTCCCTAGCATATTTTTCAGACAGGACAGATTATAGGTCAAAGATTTTGTGACTGGGTTGGTTTCCATGTTTCACTTTGGGTACGCCGCAGAGTACATTCCCTCTCCTCACCAAAGACACTTGAATATAAAGGTGAAAGCTCCATGTAGGCACCCGCTCAACTTAAGGTGTTGTCCTTAGCAATGGGGCCCCATTGTCAGTTTGCAGCATCCTGGGTTGTTTGGGGATTTACATGGGGCCCGACTGACCAGCAACTCAATTGAATGCAACCATATCCTGCCAGTGGAGCTTTGCCTGGGGACAAAAGGTGACCTATTGAGACTTCATATCCCACATTACTGGTAGTCCTCATCAGGATCACTTTCTTAGATTACAAGAAGTTCCCACTGCACTAGCTTCCAATTCTTACCCCTAAGAGTCCCCAATTACATCCATCTCATTCTGCTCTCTCTCCTTCCACCTCATCTTCCCCACCACCTGATCCTCCTCCCTGTTCGTGTCCCCACCTGCCAACACTCTGCTCATAAAATCTATTCTATTTCCCCCTCCCAGGGAGATTCTTGAGTTCCTTCCTAGACTACTACTCTTTACCTAACTTCTCTGGATCTACAGATTGCAGCTTGATTATCAATTACATACTGGCTAATATCAACGTATAAATGACTATATACCATATGGATATTTCTCTCATGGTTTAGGGTTACCTCATTCAAGATGATTTAATATTTTCTAGTTCAATCCATTTGCCTGACATTTTCATGATATAATTTTTTTGAAGAGGTAAGCAATTCTCTACTGTGAAAATGTATGCCATTTTCTTTTTTCATTCTTCTGCTAAAAGACATCTAGGTTGTTTCCAGTTTCTGGATATTATAAATGATGCTGCAATGAACATAACTGAGCAAGTATCCTTGTGGTAGGATGGAGTGTCCTTTGCACATAAGCCCAAGAGTGGTATAACTGATGTCAAGGTAGATCTATTCCCATCTTTCTGAGGAACCACCACACTGATTTCCAAAGTGGATGTACAAATTTGCACTCTCACCAGCAATAGAGGAGTATTCCCCTTGCTCCACAGCCTTGCCAGCATGGGCTGTCCCTTTTGTTATTGATCTTAGCCATTCTGATAGGTGTAAGATGGAATCTCAAAGTAGTTTTGATTTTCATTTCCCTGATGGCTAAGGATGTTGAATATTTCTTAGTGTTTGTAAGCCATTTTCTCTATTGAGGATTCTCTGTTTAGATCTGTACCACACTTTTAAATTGGATTATATGATTTTTTTATATCAACCTTCTTGAGTTTGTAACATGAATCTTAAAAGGTCTTATTAAATAAAAACAAAAAACCAAAAAAAATAAAAAACACCGGGAGCTAGGTATTGGAGTTAAAGCCTGAGAGAGATCAGAGGAATAGGAAAAGCCACGTTAACCTCACCTCACCAACTCTGCAGCTTCCAACTCTGCAGCTTCTAAAGCAAGCTGCTTCCTATGTACCCACAACTATGCCTTTCTGTTCTGTTCTCTCATTTGCTCTCTTAGCCCATCTACATTACTATCTCTTCCTGCCCAGCTCTGTCACTTTCTGTTTGTCTCTACAGGCTTCCAGACGTCTATGGTTAATGCTGGGATTAAAAGTATGTGTCACCATGCCTGGCTTTGTTCCCAGTGTGTCCTTAAACTCAGAGACCCAGACAGATCCCTGCCTCCCAAGTGATAGGATTTAAAGCATGTGCTACCATTGCCTGACTTCTATGTTAATATAGTGG
Organism: Peromyscus maniculatus bairdii; assembly: GCF_049852395.1. Taxonomy (NCBI): domain Eukaryota; kingdom Metazoa; phylum Chordata; class Mammalia; order Rodentia; family Cricetidae; genus Peromyscus; species Peromyscus maniculatus. The sequence goes on along the minus strand of NC_134869.1, from coordinate 28,932,756 downwards.
CTGTTCTGTTCTCTGCCCCCTCCAGATAAGTTTATTGGGGTGCACAATATATCAACCACTTGAGTTCTTTGTATATTTTGGATAGTAGTCCTCTATCAGAAGTGGAGTTAGTTAAAAATAAAAATTCCCCTTCTATAGCCTGCCTCTTTGTTCTAATGAAGGTGTCCTTTGTCTTACAGAAACTTATTTCTGACAAGTTACTCACATTTCACAAGAAATAATTCAAAAAATGTTGACAATTGCTAAAATGCTAAATATTCAAGTTGGCTCTAATTGTGAATTTTTAATTTGACATTTTGAATTCAAAGTGTTTAATTTATATTCACTCATACAAAACAAGCTCTAAGCCCCAAAAGTTCATGTAATTAATGAAAGGGAAACCTTGAATAGATCCACCCCATAGGGCAGATCAGAGTTCAGGAAAAGAAATTGTGTGTCTCTGTGTGTGTGTGTGTGTGTATGTGTGTGTGTGTGTGTGTGTGTGTGTGTGTGTATGTGTGTGTGTTGGGGGTGTGTGTGTACACGTGTATGTGTGTGTGGCTTGCCTATGTGTATGTACTGGGACATTGAGACAAGGATGGCAGACTGTAGGCTAGTTTAATGGCTGGGTGGTAATGTGAGATTGTTTAAAACCATTCAGCCTTCAATTTTAGAAATCATTTTTAACTTTGTATTCATTGATGTTAGTTTCATCTTTGATTCTATCTTAAGCTTCTTTACATTCTTATTATTCTGGATAGCTAGATAAACTGTTTCTATTTCATACCTGTAAATTTTAATTGAATCTGTATGCTTTATGAATACTATTTCAGAAACATAAGTTCATATATGGATTACCCATAACTTGCACCGAGGTTCTGCCTTGAATAACACATTTTAGTGTGAAAACAGTTTAAGTTATACATAGATGTGACACATCGAACATACCAAATGCCATAGTTTAGCCACATGGTGCATGAGAGTATCAGTTGGCAACCAACATGTTTATCTGGATAACTGGGAGTTGTCATCCCATGCTGTTGCCAGAATAGACTGTAGCTATATAAGCATGTTAACATGTGTTTATAACTTAATCTATTTTGAAATTCAATGTTTCTTTATTTACATCAATAGGAATACTTAGTTTTATGCATTAGTTACTTTTCTCATCACCACATCTAAATATCTGACAAGAAACAATATCATGCAGGAAAGATAAATTTTGGCTTGGAGTTTAAGTGCAAAAAGTTGATTATGGCTGTAACACCATGGTGGCAAGGACAGCTTTTGTAGCAGTTGTAGCATGAGCATGGTGCTACTTGTTCATATCTCTGTGGAAGCAGAAAAAGGGAAATGTGAGTCTCATCTGGTTTCCTTCTTTTCATTTTATTCAATCTTGGACCCCAGTGCATGGCATTCATCTGCCAAAATTCAGGGCACTCTTTTCCACTCAATTAATCTTTTATAGAAATATCCAGACAAGTGTACCCAAGTGCATGCCTCACTAATATCTCTGGTATTTCTTAAGCCAACCACATTAACAATACATAATAATCACCAAAAATCCACCCCTAGTCTCCTTGACATCCAAACATATTATTCTAGACCACAACACCATGTAAGAATTAATTAACTATAAGTCAATCAATAAATATCCTCTTTTTGTGTAAGTAAATGTTGAGTCAACTATTCCTTCTCACATGAATTTCTAAGTGCTATGAAGAAAACACACTGTGCACATTGCTACTGTACTCAGAGGAACAGATAAAAATTTCAGTACTAAACTATTCAGAGTATATTCAGTGGGTACTTAGAGTATTCACTTTTGTCTTCACAATTATGAATGTCTCCTTTCTTGCTTTGTATATATCAAGACCTTGCTGCTCAACACATACATTCATTCCATTTCAGTAGCTTCCTCAATGCTGAATAAACCAACCAGTTTCACTTCAATGATTATTTCACTTCAATGTTATGTTGTATGGTTAAGGTAAAAAGAGACATACTCAAATGATTGAACATAGTTTTTTCCTTAATATGTTTTTATTCCAACTATGAAATTAGTATACATGTTGCAATTTTTAGAGGTATATCTCAGTCAGTTTCAATTAGAAATTGTTTAACTGCTTCTGAAATATGATTTTGCGATTCATTTCAAGCCATGCCCTAAACACGGGACTACCACACCAAAGAAAATCGCTTAATATTTCCTTCTTGTATTTTTTTAATCAACACATTCATAATCTCAAATATTTATGTATAGAATACCAAACTAAATTAACACATTATTATGTAATAAGTTATTTATATTTTAATTCCTTTTACCAGACCATGAATTCTCAAATAAGTTTATAATTTTGATTTATATAAATATCTACTACTTAGAATTGCAAAGGGTCACAAATATTATTCAGTATTTTTGAATAGCACAATAATCATCCTTGCCATTGACATTTCATCATCAATATTAGAGTATGGGAATCAGTTACAGGAAACTCACAGATAGAATGAAGGTTGGAAGATAGTCACACCCTAATCTGCAGAAACAGTGATAACAGTAGGTTAGCATGTAAAGAGTTTGTGGGCCAAGTGTACAGTAGGGGACTTTGGTGGCTGCTCGTCTGATTTTAGTTAGGGAAATTATCCTGGCTCATCAGAATGGAGGTTGTGTTCTCATGGAGCATCTTAAAGAAGACATAAGAGGAAAGTAGCTATAAAATGGCAGCTTCTGTCTTTGAAGACAGAGGAAGTGGATCCTAGAACACAGAAAGGTTCTTGAAGTAGAAAATGTCAAGAGCAGAATCTATCTTAGCCTGAAATGAACTTTCATACATCCTGACATTTTTTTCTTTTATCTCAGTCCAGTGCCAAATGTCTTACTTCTAAACCAACAAAACTCTAAAGGAAAGATTTATGCTGATTTAAGCCTGCAAGTCTGTTACTTTGTTACACTAATATCAAGAACAAGAATACAGAGATGGTAGAGTTTTTGCTGCTTCCAGCTCATGTTGACATCAGGGGAGCACTTTTTCTCCATCTTACACCCCAATGCCTCTTACACCTCTTATGGCTAAATGTTTTCTGTATTGTGAGGCTCCCTTTGTCCTCGAGAGTATAAAGTATTTTTCTTTTAAATTGCCCAACTCTAAGAGCCAGTTTTATATAAAGGAAAAAGGTGGTGAGAAATCTGAAACCTTTCAAACCAACTTAAATTTCCACAATTCTAACAACACTTTAATAACTGACAAATCACATATATTTGATGTGACTAATTATTAATAGCATTAAAACTGTCAAAATCAACTTTATTAACATATCTACTACCTGGCTCATTTAAAACAATATATATGTTAAAAAACACATTCTAATAACAAGTTTTGGCTTTAAAATAATGTAGACAAAGTGAAATTAATGAAAAGGAAGTGTTTTCCACAATTAATATAAAGTGTAAAAATTGCAGCATATTTGGGATATATATGTTGATTTCTAATTCCCATTGTTAATAGCAACTGACTTTTTAGCCCTACCTAGCCAATACCAATTGTCCTTAAAACAAAGGTCTTAACTTCAGTGCTGCTGTTCTTGATGACAAGGGGATTTGTCAGCCCCAGCTGACCAGAATCCACAACTTCTTAATTCAAACTATCACAAGAACAGCCATTTGCTCCCCTCTGAAACTTCACAAGCCAGGTCTCCATCTTCTGTATTCTCTCAGCATTATGTTCCAGGTTCCCTTGGAACAGATTACTAAGTTATTAGCACTCACAGCCTTTCCAACTCAAAATTACAAATGCTTGCACAATCCTACTTAAAATAACATGATCTGTTCTGTCACAGTAATCCCTGACTCCTTGGTACCAACTTCTATTATAGTTAAGTTTCTATTGCTGTGATAAAAGATGGATCAAAATCAACTTGAATGCCAGATATGGTGGCATCCACCTTTAATCCTAGCACTAAGAGGCAAAGATGGACAGATTTCTATATGAGTTGGAGGTTAGCCTTGTCTATATAGAGAGTTCCAGAAGTCAGGGCTACATAGAAAGACCTTGATTCGACTAACTAATAATAATAACAACAACATCAATATTGGGGTAGAAGACAGTTTTTGTTTGTTTGTTTGTTTTATCAGTTTATAATTTATCATCAAGGGAGGCCAGGGGCAGTAGTTCAAGGCAAGAACTGGAAGCAGGATCTGATGCAGAGACCATACAGGAATACTACTTACTGGCCGGCTCCCCATGTATTGATTAATCTACTTTCATATACATCCAGGGGTGGCACAAGCCATAGTGAGCTGGGCCCTCCAGCATCAATCATTAATCAAGAAAATTACCTACAGACTTATGTACAGGCCAATCTGGTGGAGGCAATTTCACAATTAAAGTTTCTCTTCTTATGTGTGTCTAGGCGATGTTAAGCTGACAAATACTAACAAGCATATACATGGTATAAATGTATAATAATGTATATTTATAACTACATGACATTTCATTAATATATATGTATATATATATATATATATATGTTGCATGTTCTTATAATTCAGTTACATATATTTTCCTTTTTTATTTCAAATTCATCTACAGTCTGTTGGGTTCTTTTATATTGTATAACTCCAGTAAGAATTAAATGAAGCAATGTCTCAAGAAAGACTTTATCTGCTATACTTTCTTTCAGATGAGAGAAGTTATATTTGCATTTTAAGGTCATTTCAAATGGTCTTCCTATAAAATATCAGTAATTAGTGCAATGGAGCAGGAAGCTTTTGCTTTTAGTCCTGCAGCTCATTTGTGACCTTTCATGCTGAAAGTTCTAGTTGGAGCATTTAATTCTTTCATTCTATATATAATTATGAAGGGATTTTGACACTTTAGTACCTTTTTATATCATGTTACTGCTGGGCTTTTTTTTTTTTGAGAAGAAAATGTAATTTTAAAATTAAAAATCCTTTCAAATGACAAAAATAAAATACTGAGGTTTATGTGGGATTGCTGCAAAGATTCCTATGATTAATCAATTTTCCAGAATGTAAGGACATTCTAGATTTGGCTTTTCATGGACACGAACCTGGATGTTTCAAATGATGGATTGAAAGGATGATAAATGGTGCTGTTTGCAGCTCTGGTTACCACGTGGAAAGGTCACGGTCACCACAGAACCCAGGTTAGTTTTTAGAGCTTTATTAGAGGGGAAAAAAGGGGGAGGGGAAGAAGAGAGCCAGGCTCCAGAGAGAGAAAGATGGTGGGGCAGGGATGGGGTGGGGTGGGTGGTGGTGGTGAGCAGAGGACAGAGAGAGAGCAGAGAGAGAGCGTGGGGTCTGCATCCAGCTTTTTAAGGCAAGTAAGTAGTCACCAGCATACCCAGTGACGTAAGACACAAGATCCCAAGCTTTGCATGTGCAGGAGTGAGGGCAGGGTCCTAACATGGATAATTCTGCAGACCTACAAATAGAAATCAAGGGTGAAACTGACAATTCTGATAACTTCTTCCAATTTAAAGTGGTATTAAGGGAACTGTGAATCAAAAAGAAGGGTTGAAATTGCTCATGTGAAAGGTTAAAGACATGTTGGGCCACTGGTGTAGTTTCTGCACTTGAAAGGCCATGGTGGGAGGAGCACTTGAGTCCGGGTTCGAGAATAGCCTGGATAACAGGAAGTGCTATGTGAGTTTGATGTCTCAATAATCTCCGATTTGAGTTTCTACTTTTAAAAACAGTTTACTGAGGATATGGCTGCAAAAAAAAAAAGAGAAGAGTGCTGGAGTGCTTTTGTCGAACCCAGGAAACTAATTATCCATTTATAACACCAAATATTAGAGGTCACTGTAAATGCTCAATCATTTCGGGAAAAGGGCTTCTACTAGAGTCTAGCAGAATTCTAATAACTTTAAGTAAGTGAGAAGCAGCCAGTTTTTTAAATTATTGAGATGATAGATAGATAGATAGATAGATAGATAGATAGATAGATAGATATAGATAGATAGATAATAGATGATAAATAGATAGATATTAGATAGATAGATGATAGATAGATAGATATTAGATAGATTGATAATAAATGATAGATAGATAGATAGATAGATAGATAGATAGATAGATAGATAGATAGATAGACAGACAGAAAGATAGATAGATAGATAGATAGATAGATAGATAGATAGATAGATAGATAGATAGATAGATAGATAGATAGATAGATCCTATTCCATCCAAAAATCATTCTAAGTAAAACACCTACAGAGAAAACTGGAGATGTTTGCACGGGTTTAAGAGCTGAATCCAGAGGCTGAATCTCCCTAGATTACAGAAATTTTTAGGTCCTTTTCAGTTACTTACTGGGGTGTGGCTCTGAAGCCTTCATAACAGCCTTGTCTATATAGACTTTTCTCAGCTGAAGTTCAGTCTGGAATGGGAAGCATGATGATAGGTATTTATATTATCAAGAAAGCAGCATCTTCTTGTGAATTTCTAACTATACACCATACAAAAGCAAACCCAATCAGTTAAAGGTGGTCTAGGGAGCAGACATCTGATAATTATCTGCATGCCTCCTGAGACTTCCTGTCACTGTTAGGGACAGGAATTTCAACTTTGGCCAGGTGATAGATGGTTGCTGCAGACAATTCAATCTCAGTAGGAAATCAGTTTCTACTAAAACATAAGTTAATAGGTGATATTTTGAAATTGTTACTTCTGATGAATCTATATTACCACCTCACATTCCATAGTAGCTTCTGGTCAGAAAAGACCATGAAAAAAATAAAAGCAATTGACTTCAATTTTTAGATACAACCAAATCACATTGCAAAAAATTTACTCAGGGAGTGAAATGGGGCATGTGTTTTCTATGTCCCATCAGTTACTTGTAGGTACTTGAACTTTTACAATTCTTTCCATTCTAGCCTTTACTTTGCTATATGGGTCTCTAATAGGTCTAGAACATTAAAAGGAATGTGAATACAATGTCACAGCTGACTTTCACCCAATTACTATTCATTTATCCTCTGTATCAGTCATGAACTAATCACTTCTGCCCACATTTCTCAAGTTTTTTTCTAATATTAATGAACTATTTTTGTATCTTCAAATAATCAGTATCTTATATAATGTAGGACATATAATCATTTTGTTACCAATATATTACTTTCATTACTGATCCACTACTTCAATTGTGATATAGCATATCATTTTTCCTAAAATTTATGGAAATTTATTTTCTACCAATTTTCACCCAATAGCATCTTACTAAGCACCAGGATTTTCAAATATGTATGATATGTAAGTGTGTGTTTCTGTGTGTGTATATGTGTGTGTGTGCATAGGTATCTGTGTGTATATATATATGTGTGTGTGTATATATATATATATATATATTGCTAATTGAGCTATAAGTGATCTAAGTAACATCAACAGTTATTAGTCACTTATCTGATCTTTATGATTTGACTCAGTCATTAGAGCTGTTATTTATTGGTATTTACTATTTCTATTTCAAGATAGTATTAGAAAACCTACTATGAATGACTAATAATTTCTGATGGTGTCTATTTCAATAAATCTTAAAAACATATTGAAAAGAACATTAAGTCTATCAATTAAATAGAGACAAGAGGCAAGTATATAAAATATTTCAGTGGAATGTATGCAACAAATCTTACCAGATGGTAGTTTTTAGTTGTTGTGGTTCAAGTTACAATATGAGTACATGAAACTCAGATTCTGAAGTTCTATTAAGATATGACAAGGCTTAAAATCCTGATGAGATTCCTAGGCAAAAAAAAGCAGTAAAAATGATACCCAAGCATGTCCCTCTGGGCAAAACTGTGTTGTTGTAGCATCAAGAAAATGGTAGACAGAAATTTTAGCTACAAATGTGAGAGAGACAAACCTCGTTGAAATGTGAAATATCATATGCCATCATGAGTACCTCAGACTCCACAGGCAAGAGCAGTAAATGCCCAGACTTGTGAATTTGGTTCAGGTCTTTAAGTTCCCACCCATGACCATCAAGATTCGAGAGATCCAGTCTGAGTTTTCCACAAATATTTCCTCCTTGAGATAGAGAACCTACATAGACCCAAGACATTGCCTTAAAAACTCTTGTTTTAATGATATTCTAATGCTTCCAAAAAGCCCAAGAAATGTTTACATCTGAAACCACATCTCCATATTCCAACTACTTATTTTATTAAATTCAGGCCAAGTGTTAGTAATACATAATTTCCAGCAGTTCACTAAAATTTAAATGTTCTTTACCATTTATTTTAAGGAAAGGATTGGATGTTTATTAAATATTAATTTTTAATGGGAAATTAATTATTTTCATATATCTTAAATGTCTTAAAAATTGAAGGTAGGTAAATGTGTTTTAGGGTGCTTTGCCATATCTTGTTAATTTACCTAAAAAATTATCCCTTGAGGATCCTAAACATGTGTTTCCAACTAAACTGATTACTATAACAAGAAAAAAAATTTTGTGAATCTATAGGCTAATTGGCCAAAATTGTCCCTTGGGTCACAAACCACAGCTGCGCTTATGCATTGAGCCAAAATATGAGGCAAGAAGAACAGATAACAGCAAATAAGTCTGTCAGTTTGTGTGGAATGAGATGAGAACTTTTGAATGTTTCCTTTCTCTTCTTCCTTCCATTCATGGACTCATACGCTCCGTCAATGAGTAATGAGTTGTTATTTCTTAGACTTTCATTTTGCTTTCCTATTTCTCTTGCACTCTCTCATCATAGTTCTTCCCAATGTCTACTCATGTCCTTGACACATTTCATCCTGACATTTGTAGGAAAATCAGGGGAGTAAAGACAATTCTCCTGACAGAGGGTTTCCATTAAATCTCTTAGGTCTATTGGTTTTTAAGTTTTGTGGGGTTTTTTTTTTTTTTTTTTTTTTGGCTAAGATTTATTTTTACCTTTATTTACATGTGTGTGTGTTCCACATGTGTGCCTACACCCAAATAGGCCAGAAGAGTATACTGAATGCCCTGGAGAAGGACAGAGTTGTAGGTGGTTGTAATCTGCCTGACATGGGAACCGGAAACTAAAGTCAGGTTACACGGAGGGGCAGAAAGCACTCTTAACCACTGAGCAATCTCTCCAGCTGCTTGGTCTGTTTTTGAATCTGGATTGCTAGCTCTTTTTTTCCCCACCCCTTCTTTTCCTTTTTCTTTTTCTTTCTTTCTTCTTCTTCTTCTTCTTCTTCTTCTTCTTCTTCTTCTTCTTCTTCTTCTTCTTCTTCTTCTTCTTCTTCTTCTTCCTCTTCTCCTTCTCCTCCTCCTCTTCCTCCTCCTCCTTCCTTCTCCTTCTCCTTCTCCTCCTCCTCCCCCTTCCTCCTCCTCCTCTCTCTCTCTCTCTCTCTCTCTCTCTCTCTCTCTCTCTCTCTCTCTCTCTCTCTCTCTCCCCTTCTTTTTATCTCTCTCAAAATACATCATATTCTTGTCTCATTTTATACCTACCTACAATTTTGGTACTTATGTGTGTGTATATATACATTTACAATAGTGAGTTGATTAAAAATTTGTGTAATATTCAAAATAAAATGGCTTCTCTTTTTCTTATTATTTGCCAAAGAGGCCTGCTCCTTTCTGAAGTGAAATGGAAGGTGCATGGATCTGAGGGAAAGGGCAATCAGGAGAGCTAGGAGAAGTGGAGGGAGGGAAAACTGTGATCAGGGAGTATTTTATGAGAGAAGAATCTAGCTTCCATAGAAATAATAATAACTCACCAAAGCAATCTAAGTTTCATACTTTTTTCTTGTCTTTAATGTTTATTGTTCCTGTCCCTTACTTCTTCCTGTAACATCTCTCATCTTCATTTCCATCTCTTCCCTAAATCCAGTACTTCAGCTACCCAGTGTCATTTCCTTCTTTTCTTTATGTCAATAATTCATGTGTGGATATAAGCTTCTGTGTCTGCCTGTGTTTGGAGGCCAGGATGGACCTCAGGTATCATCCTCAGGCATGCCATTCATATCTTTTGAAATCCAGTCTCTTACTGGCTTGAAGCTTACCAATTAGCATAGGCTGAATAGCCAGCTATCCCAATAAATATTTTTATTTCTGCTAACCCACAGTCCAGGATTCAGCTTACTAGTATTAAATACTTATATATGGCCAGGTGAGGTGATACACACCTTTAATCTCAGTACTTGGGAGGCACAGTCGGGTGAAAGCCAGCCTAGTCTACAGAGTGGGTTACAAGATAGTTAGAACTGTTACACAGAGAAACCCTATCTTGGAAAACCACAAAATAAAATAAAATAAAATAAATACATGTCTGACAACAGAAAAATGAAAGGTTTATTTTTCTTAAGTTTTGCATTTTGAATTTCAGTATTGAGTGATACTGAGTTATATAAATATGAAAATACATTTCCCTCCATAAGTTGGCTGTTCAATAGAGATGAAAGTTTTCCAGCATGCATTTGTCCATTGGGAAATTATCAAATAAATTAACTGGGACTTAATGTAAATATGTGTTCACCGAAACAAGGATTATAATCTGAATAAATTATCTCGCACACTGACATTTTAAAAGCAGTGTTGTTGCCCTCAATGAATTTAGAATAGTTTAAACTTATAATTTATTGCAGAGAAGATCTTTGTCATATGAAGTTATAAGACAGTAGAAGAGACAAAACTCATCTGGGCTGATAGAAACATTAAATAGTGCTAGCTTTGACACATTTTGTTGAGATGGATTAGGGAAGTAATATGATGTAACTCATTTCAGAGTGAAGAGACAGGGAAATTAGATAATGAATGCTTTACAATTCTCATTATGGAAAACATCCAAATTTTGCTTAAGGAATGACATATATGAAAGGTCTGACCAAACAAAGCATCTTATAAACTCTCAAACTAATAAGAATGAGCCAACTTGGCTTATTTTTTGTGTAAAAAAGAAAGTATTTTGTTAAATTAGAAATAGGCAAATGATGTGAGATGTTCAATTTCTACTCAGGGGAAATTGCTTATTATACTCCTTACAGAAGATACCATAACAAGGCCATAATTATCTTCATCAAAGTAATGAGAATTGAAGTGAGACTTGCCAGGAGAAATTTGAGTATGACTGAGAAATCAAAACATGCAAATTCTAACTTTAAATGTACAAGATATATTCAAGAGAATGTAAGTATATTCTACCAAAAAGAGTGGATGCTACAGCTTAAGAACACAGTGGCATTAAGAAGACAGCATTTTTTAGGAAGAAAGACAGAGGGTATAAGCAATCAGTCATGGGGCAGACAGTGGGATCTGATCATGGAGAATGAGCGCGCTTTTGGAAGTAGATTGTCAAAGATTACTAAGAATAAAAGGATCAAGGGATGGAGATAATACTCAATGGTGGAACACTTTGCTGGAGTTCTTGATTCTCCAATACCGTAAAATAACAACCAAACAACAGCAACAGCAAAAAATCAAACAAACAAACAAACAACAACAAAACAAGAAAGTAACTTGAGTAGAGGCCATATTTTAAAAACTCATTCAAATACTTAAAATTTTAAAGAAGAGGTAATGATTATTTAGTCTAGAGTAAGATAGAAAAGAAGAGGCAAGAGAAGATATTTCTTGATTGGACATGGTATTTATTCTCTGCTTAAAATATATTTAATGTCAGCTGCCATCTTGGTATTTTTTTAATAAATTTTAAAGGAGAAATAATTCCTTTCCCTGTTATTGGCAAACTTGTGTTTTGAAGTATTGTGGGCATGGGGACTTCTCTAAAAGAGCACATTATGAGATATATAACATTCCAAAGAGAGAATGTATAATTAATGAAAAGGTACAGAGGGAGAGAGTGGGTGATTTCATAGAACTTGATGGTCTTTGTGTCTGGGTTGAGCAGCATAGAATGAAATTTAAAGAAAAAGAGAAGATGAAGTAGAGCTGTATGAATCAGCATTCAAGATTACTATCTTTTTTCAAATAAGATTGCAGATCATTTGACAACAAAATGTAAAATTTTAATTCATTTAAACATCTTAGGACAATTATTGAAAAGCTACTTTATGAGATAAAATGTATAGTAAAGGTATCTCTTGGACTTCAGGGATTTGCAGATTGTCTTGAATCACGATTCCATTATGAAAACATAAAATATTTAGGAATGGAAATCAAGACTTTTGTTGAATGATTTTGGCTGTTTGGACTAGACCGGCTGGCCAGAAAGCTCTTAGGATTCTCATCTCTGTGTCCACAGTTCTGAGCTTACAATCAAATGCAGCTGTACCTGGTTTTAGATATGGGTGGTGCTGGCAATGGTTGCCAAGTCCTCCTGCTTTCAGAGTAAGCACTCTCATCCTCCTAGCTCCTATAAATTTCTTTTTAATTTTTCTCTGTGTTAGATTTTAGAAAGCTGGGAGATCAGTCTTGCCATTCTGTGGGAACTTACTAACTAAGTAATACAGCATCATTATTTTACTACTGTTTCCAATTACCTTCACACAATTAATCTAATTAAGATTCATCTTCATTACTCAATAAGGAAGTTTATAATCTATAAATATGAATAAGATACTTATAAGTAGTGAATGAAAGAATTGGTAATTTCTGACATTGCCCCATGTTCGTTCAGAGAAATATATTTAGGTGAAACTGTTTTTAGTAACATATTGCAGTGTGGCATTTATTTATTACAAATTCACTAGCAGCCTGTTAAACATATTAATGATTGTAGAATGTGTGAAGTGTGGTACACAGAGAATACTGAGGACCGATGCCAAGGGCGGCCATCTGGTTATTCAGAGATGTATTTTGCCAGATGCTATTACCTTAGTAACATCTTTTTGGCTCACTGTGGAAACATCTAAGCCTTGGATTTAAAATCTGGTTTTGTGCCCACTTACAGTAGCTCCATCTTTCAAACATGAATATATAATAGAGGAGCATACAGTAATAAATACAATCAATAACTACTTGGGTTTATCTATTGCAAAGGAGAATACTTATTTGTTGCTAAACATAAATGGTTTTGGTTCAACATTCTTGATTTAATTGTTTTCCCTGGTAATTGCAAATGATCATCTGGTAGGTGAAAAAAAGTAAAAAGGATCTTCAAGAATAAAGATGTCTTTGAGGAGTAGGCAATATAAGCATATTTAAATGATAGGTCACAAAATGAATATTTTACTGGGAAATAGAGTAAAAAATGTAGACTTATAGAACCCATACAACCTACTGTTGCTAATCAGAAAAATAATACGTTAAAAAAAACTATGTACCCTTGGTAATTTAAGAATACAATGTGTAGGGTATTAGAGAAATGTACATAGATGGCCTATTATAGCAAATCACTGAATCAGTTCGAATAAGTTTGAGGTAATAGATATGAATTATTTCATCATACTGCTAAATATAGTAAAATAAAGTTTTGACTCTATTTCTAATTGAAAGCACTAAATTATCTTCACAAGAATACAGTATTGTAAAACATTTGGAAAAAGTAGTTACAATCTTTAGGTTTTCAGGGGAGAGTTCACCTCAACTGTAAGAAAAGGCTTGAAAAGTCCTTACTTCAGTGAATGCCATTCTCTTATGTTAAAGAAGGAGCAGGAGTCTCCTGGGTAGACACAGTTTCCATTAATATTTTTTATTTTCTCTTGCTCTATTGCAGCAATGTCAAAGGAGTCTTTCTACTGGTTGTGCGTGGTGTTGTATGCCTCTGGTACAATCAGTTTTGAAATAGTACCATTAATTTGGTATCAGGTAGCAATTGTTTTGTTTTTCATTTTTAACTTATAAGAGATCATGTCTGCTCTTATGTAAATCTATGTTAAAATACCAAATTAGGATTAAATTTAAAGTTAAAGTAAACATTAAGTAAAGCTAAATTTGAAATCACTATATTTTTCATAAGAAAAATCTTTTAGTAAGAAAAAATATTGATACTCAATCAAAGGCAAAACAAAGACTAATTCATTATTCCTTAATCTGATTTCAAAGTTACTTATAATTTTATATTTTATTACAAAAATTAATATCTACTTTATAATGTTTTCCAGCTTTATTATGTAATTTAATATCATTTTTCAGTACTCATTTATATACACTTTATATTTCTCATCTGATTAAGACAATAATAATGAACTTCTATATCAAATACACTGTGTTGAACAATATAATTTAAAAATTTAAAACTATACAGACAATATAATTTATTCCTTAATAATCTCCCATAATTAAATATTTTTGAAGTAATTTAAAATACTTTAAATTAGATTCATTCAGAACTGATTCATCAGTAGAATAACTAAGATGATTACTAGTCAATGTTCCATATACTTTTTTTCAATCTTTTGAACTGTCTTCTCTCACTGAACATGTGCCTATGTAGGATTCTCTGGAGGCTAAAGAAGGGCATCATGCTTCAAACTGATTCTAGTGTATGCCATGAACTTTAATATCTATATGTACATGGCTATTCCCAAACATGAGGCTGATATGAAACTAAAGATTCCTGTCAATGCGTTACATATAGTCATTTATCAGAAGGGGCAACATGCACAAAATGTTCCTTTTCCAGCAATTAAATTATCGAATAGGAAAAATTAATTTACCAAAGATAATTTATACAATGACCATGAGTACAAGTAAGTACAAATAATAAACATCTGAGCATAGTGTAGTCTTTAACTGATAGAAACCATTATGTTTTGGTTTTATGTGGTGACATAATGTTATTCATTAAGCAGTGCTGTTACCATGTGAGAAAAGCTGTGAGGCAGGACAAAACCCACTATCAGGGTTTTATTAGGGGGAGGGAGGGACAGGACAGAATGTGGTCAGGCCTGTTGGAAAGACATGTGTGGAGGGGAAGGGAGAAGAAGTGAGGAGGAGTCTATGACCTGCTTTTTATGGATCCCCCTGCATATGTGCATAAGGGTTTATGGAGCTACGCACATATGCACATAGATTATATAATCACACTGCATGCAAATCATGAGACCACAAAGTACAAAGATTACATAGGACTTAAAGCCCTGGAATGACTAAGCATCTGAACAGCGCATGTACAGTCATGTAGCTGAGGGAGTGGCCAGGCATTCCAACATTCCAGACTCTTTGCTTATTTTATATATATAAAGGGCAGGTGAAAAGGAGTGGGGATGCTGTGTCTCTTGAAAACTGCTTTCCAGCTGACTTGGTGGGTGTTGATTGACTCTTGGGGGGATAGAGAAGGGGGCTTTTGAAGGAGGCCGGTGTCCTGGGATGGTGGATTGTCATTTGCTGCTTTGCAGACGTCTATCATCTTTCTCAGCTTGGGATTCTGGCTGCTTGTGTCTGAGAGGGTGCTGGTGAGACAGAGAAAAGCTTAGAAAAAAAAGGAATTTTATTTTTCCTTTGGGGGCGGTCCCAGGGTGAAAGAGGGGGTTCCAGGACCAGGGAAGTTTGGGTTATACTTATCTGAAGCAGATCCAACCTGTCCAGATGGATTCAAGCTGTTTCTGGAGCTCGGAAGAATTTTTAAACATATTAAGAAGCAGCCACGGGAATTTTAAAAAGTTGAGCCAGTGACCATGATATTGTAATGTTTAGTAATCTACTCTGCTATATTGGTTAGTGTCAGTGAGAGAAAGACATGGGCGAGGGGGGATATTTGGAACATGCTTTTAATTTTTACCTGAGATAAGCCTTATCGGAGACAGATTATTTTAAGGCATCTGTTTCCTTTATTAGTTTAGCATTCAGGAGACACAAGTGGTCAGCTGCTGAGGGCTAGCAGTAATAGATTGTTATAGTAAAGTCTGTTTTTTTGCAGAGCCCAGACCCTTTTGGGTCTGGGGGGTGTAAATACCTCTGGACTATTACTTTTCCTTACTGCCTGGGTATACTTGATGGTCTTTGGCACCTTGCTCTGTGGTGGTCCTGTAACAATTAGCTGAGCAGTTAATTAGAAGAGGGAACCAGGAAGGAAGAGCTTGTGGGGTGAGACCTCATTCTTCTGGAATTGGTGACAAGGCAGTAGATCCTTGTGTCCTCTGGAACTTGAGAGAGAGCAGGACCCTGTCTGTGTCACTGTGCATGAGGAGAAGAGGCACTGTTGACGGGTCTGGAGTGAGGCAAATAGGGTGAGAAAATGAAATAAAATCTCCTATCTTAGCTGAAAAAATCGCTTCCCTTTAGGGGCACAGGGCAGGTTGGCACCATTAAAAATGTGTGGGTGAGAGGGATACCCCTGAAAGTACAATCAAGTGGTGGGGTCTGGTGAGGTAGTTAAGGCTGTCTGCCTTCCCTGATGATGAAGGGAAATGAGAAGGAGAGGTGGGACCCCAAAACTCCCTCAGAACTGAGTAAGTGGCTCTGTGTCCAAAAGGAAGAAAATGGGTCACCCCATGTTGCAGTGGCTATCCTGGGTTCCCTGTGAACCTATGGCCAAGCCTAGGAGGTCTGTGTTTGATGTTAACCACGCCATGAGGTGCACAGGGGCAATCAGCTGACCAGTGTTCCTCTTGGTGGCACTTCGGACAAGGCACAATTGATGGCACTCACTGGGCAGGGCACACACAAGCCCAGTGGCCTTCTCCACCACACTTAAAACAGGGACCTAGAAACTTTCAGGCAGCCGGTCAGATAGCCCTGATGTTGGGGAAGCTCTATGAGACAAAGTGGGTCATAAGAAGCTGCCTGCCCTCTGGGCTCTCAGGATCTAAGAGAGCCTTTGTAAAAAGCCATTCTAAAAAATGAGATGGATTTTATTCCGTATCTTGAATTATGTTTTTTTTTTGTTTTGTTTTTGTTTTTGTTTTTTTTTTGCTTTTGATAGTTTAGTGCTTTGAGGGAAGCCTCAGAAAGACCCACCAGGAGGTAAGTTATAAAGTGGTCTCTAGCTAGAGAGCCATCCGGGTTATTGTAATCCCAATGTGGGTCCTAATGGGAAACTCATTTGCATGCATCCTAGCCTGCTTCCAGATCCATCTGTGCTTCTTAGGGCAGTTCGGGAAAGTGTAGAGCAGAGGTCAGAGAAGTGGAGGTTTTTTTGGAGATTCCTCAGGTTCAGGTTGCACTTGGGTAGGAGAGAAAGAATAAAAAAGGGATGGTTCAGAGTTTAGGTAGAAAGCTTGGCTATAAGATAACTCTTTTCATTTGCCCATTCGCTGGCAGAAGTTAGATAATTCCTGTGAAATATAGGGGTCCAAGCAGCCACTATGTGGCCATATTTATTTGTATCCCGGGGATATTTAAGGCATTTCCCAGAGGAGGAGTGGGACGAAGAGGAGGAAGCCTTTATGTCCCATGACTGCAGTTGAAAGAAAAACAAAACAAAACAAAACAAAACAAAACAAAACAAAACAAAACAACAACAAAAAACATGATCCAAGACTGGAGTCTCAGGTGTCCCCAAGATTAGGGAAGGATCTGTGAATCAGCACAAGTTACCTCACCCTTCATCAAGAGAGGGGTAGGGGCTGGGGGCATACATGGCACAAGGACCCTCTGGGGGTCCGACAGCATTCAATGCTTTGTCAAGAGAGAATGAGGCATGGTGTACACAGCCGGAGAACTCCCTTGGGGTCTGCTGACTGTAAGAAATATATCTCAGGCTGCACTCTTGGCAAGGGATTGGAAAGGGGAAAATTCACCAATCTGAGCAGCCTGTGTTGTGCAGAGCACTTCGGAGGCTGGGCAAATGAAAAAAGCAGACAGTTGTAGATGTAGCAAAACCTCAGCACAGATTCCCATGTGTGGAGCGCCTGGAGGGCCTGCTTGGTCTTGGCACCAATGTTGGTTTTATGCAGCTACTCAATGCTATTAATTAAGCTGTACTGTTACCATGTGAAAAAAGCCATCAGGCATGACAAAGCGCACTATCAGAGTTTTATTAGGAGAGGGGAAGGACAGAAGAGAATGTGATCAGGCCTGTGGAAGACATGTGCAGGGAGGAGGGGGGGAGAAGGGGGAGGAGTCTGTGACCTGCTTTTTATGCATTCCCCTGAATATGCACATATGGGCTTACAGAGCTATGCCACACATGTGCATAGATTGCAAGATCACTCTGTATGCGAACTACTTGACCACACAGCACAGGGATTATATAGGATGTAAAGCCATGAAATGACTAAGCATCTGAAGAGTGCATGTGCGGTCAGCATGCTGGGGGAGAAGCCAGGAATTCCAACACTATTTCTTCCAATGCCTACTAAATACTGCACTGCCTTGCAAAAGGCCTCTAAAACATGACTCAGTCTACAAGTTTCCCTGGAACTCCTAAGAAAGATAGACTTGGAACATTACTCCAAATATATATTAATATTATTTAAAAATGGATTGAACAATATAGTGAGAGAAAATTCTTGGGTGTCAGTGAACGAAAGCTTTATAAACAAAATGAAAGCAAAAAGGGAAATTTAAAAGCTAAATAGGACATTTTAAAGGAAAATCAAGGGATGAGGTATGTTTCACGATGAAAAACAATCAGAAAAAATTCATATTTCCTGTTATTTTGATTATTGCTCAAAGAGGAAAAAGTAATTCTGGAGGTGAGATGGTTGTAGGTGAGGGCAGTTTGCTGAAGATGTTGATGGAACAGTGCAGGATAGCCCCCAAGTAGAATCTATCTGAACCCATTCCCTGGGCCACAGTGTCTCTAGTCCTTCCAGATTCCTTCCTCTCATTTCACACAGAAGATAGATGTATTACCTAGACGAAAGGGAATGCCATTACGGCATATCTTACTATGGGACAACCATATTGCCCTATGAGTCACAGGGTGCTGAAAGTTTATCTTGTTTGTGATGGAGAGACCATTGAAAACTTAAAATAAGGGGAAGGACAGAGAGAAGACTCAGCAGGTAAAGTTGTGTGCCACCAAGTCTGACACCTTGAACTAGATTCCCAAGACTCATGTGGTAGAAGGTGAGAGCT
Source organism: Peromyscus maniculatus bairdii (assembly GCF_049852395.1). NCBI lineage: Eukaryota > Metazoa > Chordata > Mammalia > Rodentia > Cricetidae > Peromyscus > Peromyscus maniculatus. Next base: position 28,913,896 of record NC_134869.1, on the reverse strand, counting down.
GACTTCCACCACAAGTTATCATCATACACATATTCACACACACACACACACACACACACACACACACACACACACACACACACACTTAATTTATCAATTAATTTAAATAAAGTGAAATATTAGCCATGCATTTCTGATTATCACACGGTGAGTTCAACGGAGAATATGCTATATTGTTATTGTGACAAAAAAGATGTAAGAATGTGGTTGAAATATGCATCATACATATTTTAAAAACTTTTAGTTGTTAGTATTATACATAGTTTATATAATTACATATAATCACTGTGAATAAAAGCATTTTACATATTTAAAAAAATATAGCCTATTTCATCATTTTTCCCCAGTCAGTCAGGAGATACCTTGCATTTAAGCATGGCTATTCAAAACTGGAGAAACTTCTAACTGAATGAGAAAAGTTTGAACTGAAAGATTTTTCAAAATGATTCCAACCTGTGTGTGAATTCTACTTATTGTCCTTTGCAAAGTTACTACCAAAGCCTGGGGAGACAGCTCAGCAAGCAGTCAAATGTACCTGATGCTCTAACAGAGGATGTGTTCAGTTCGTGATGCATATAGGGTAGTTTGCAACCGTATGTAACTCCAAGGTAGTCAACACAGTGATGATAAAGTAATTCATACCTAGTTGATTTTGATTGAGTTCAGCCATAACTTCTATAACAAACTTCAATATATGGAAAAAAAGAATCATAAATATGTGTGCCTAGCATCCTTATGCTCTCATTTCATTTTACCCAAATGCTCATAAATTGTATCATAAAAATCTGATCAAGCCAATATTATTAAATTAAATGCTGTAGCTATATAAAGGAGAAAGTGCTTCAGAAGTAGAACTGATTGGTGTATTTCAAGGTGTTTTAAAGAAAAACATGCCATTAGGGAATATTTCAAATGTCATGACCCTGAGCCCATATACCTAAATTCTGATGAACTTAAGAATTCTAGTATAATAATTTCGTTGTGGCTTTGATTTTTGAACACCTGGATTTAGTTGATGGCTTTGTAACATGGGATTTTTCAATAGCAGTTTACATTTGTTTTCATAATTTTCATCCTAAGAGCTTTGGAGTAGGGCTAGTGATGAGCACATTGTGTTCTATAGTGACTCATAATGACCTATACTTCCATTTCTAGGTGATCCAATGTCCTTTTCTGGCCTCTGCCGGCACCTACTCTCATTTTCTCACATAGACACACATGCATACATATTCTTTAAAAAACAGTGGAATAAATAAATATTAATTTATTTCTTAAGGAGAGATGTGAATAAAATTTGGAGAGTGGAGAAATAAATTACTGAAATGGAGCTTTCAGCAGGAACAATTATCATGTATAACCTCTCATAGCCCAATGAAACAAAGTATTAGTAAATGTTTATCGAGTATTCAGAGAATCAAAAATATAGAAATAATGATGCTCCTTAAATTTGCCAGATAATCTTTAAAACAGAAAAAATGTTAAGGAGAATCAGTGAAAATAACACTTTAATCTACAAATATAATTTGGAATTCAGGTGTTTTTATATGTATTTAACCACTTAGATGTACGAACTTTGTTCTTTAGTCAGTCAAATCGAAGGGAAAAACTGAATACAAGCATTAGATGCTGAATTACCAAGATGTGCCGATTATCTACCCAATGGTTGGGAGAGTCCATTTTTATCATCACTCATTTCACAAGTGGGGAGACTGGAATGGAGGAAATGACCTTTTACCAAGTTCCATTCAACATGCCTTGGTATTCTAAAATATATGTTCTTTTTCTCCTTTTCCCAAGAATGAATTTTTATTGTTTTACCAAACTGAATGTTATCCTGGTCTATTTACGCAGGTTAAGAAAGACTATTTAAATTTAAATCTGTTTCAATTGGGGAGAGAGATCTAAACTAGCCTGAACTCTCCTTTGCCTGGAAAAAGAATAGAAGTGATTGTAAATCTGGCTGTAAATCTGACTTGTGATGTGGGGGTTTTCCATTGTTTGTTTGCTAAATGTCTTTCCCCACAGGAAAGGTTTCTATTCATGACAGAGGTCATGTTACACCTCAGAGGCAGATGACCTCAGCACAGTTAGGCTGTTTCCCTCCTGCTGAGCCTGGAAGACAAGTACTATCTATCTTCCCTGGGGCTCACATTTCTTGCATAGATTCTAGGAAGGCGGAGCCCCTAGATGACTAAGGAAGATAAGGACATGCCTGAAAACTAGCAAGAGACTTTCCAATAAAAGATTTACATCTAAAATGGTAGAGAAAATGATTTTATGTATAAAGATCTGGGAAAAAAAATGTAACTAATGCAGAGCAGAGATGACATGATGGGATGCTGAGGTCCTCAGTGTACAAGTTATGTTTTTCAGTGGCTGTCCAGAGGAATCCCGAAGTCTCCAGTTCTTGGGGATAGAGTGTGTTGAGTAACTGCTGCCTTTCTTACAGAGAACTAGACCACGGGCAGATAGCCAAACAACAGTACCATAGGTGTCTTAGGTATTAGAGGTAGAAAATGTCTTTCTTTCTTTTTATTCTTTTCTCTTCCTTTTTTTTTAAGCTCTTAAATAGAATCTCCTCAGGTGACCCAGGATATCATCAAACTCATTATTCACTGCCCCTGCTCCCATAAGACTGGACTTAAAGGTCTGAGACACCGTGCTCAATTGATTTTCTCTCTTTAATAATATATGGTTGTGTTTTGCATCTTTATCCTTTTTTTCTTTTTTCCTCCTTCAGCTCCTCCTCCCCTCTTCCTTCTGTTAGAATTCCTAGCCACTCCCCCCAGCTACATGACCGCAGATGCACTGTCCAGTAGCCAAGCAAGAGGCTTAGTTATCCCAAGACCTTATGACCTACGTAATCAGTGCACTGCATGATCATGTAATTTGCAAGCAGTGTGATCACGCAATCCATGCGCATGCTGCGTGGAATAGCTATTTAAGCCTATATGCGCATGTGCAGGGTGAACCTATAAAAAGCAGGTTCCATCTATCCTTCCCCTCTCTTCCTGCATTCCCATAGGCTTAAGACTCCCTTCTCCTCCCTTCACTTAATAAACTCTTATAGTGGGTTTTGTTGTATTTTTTGGCTTTTCTCGAATGGTAAACAGTGCCGCTTAATGAGTAACATTGGGACGCTTAATAAATAACACCTCCTCCTTTTCCTCTTCTTCATCGTTGTCTTTTTTTTTTTTTTTTTTTTCTGTGTGAGACAAGGCTATGGAGGGAGATATTATCCTTCTCAATTTAAAAGACTTTCTTCCATTACCCATCTGTTTTGTGGTGACATGGGTCGGGGAGAGTTGCCCACCTCCCATCAACATCTGTGGCAGGTGGAAGAGCTGGCTCTGTAGCCATAAAAGTGGGAGAGCCAACCCTGTTAATGCAGGCGTGGGTGTGCCAGCCCCAAAGATGAAAGCATGGGAAAGCTGTCCCCATTTCACATCTGGAGGACCAACCTTACGGCTGCCCAGGCCCAGACTCAAGGTTATGACTTGGCCCACCCCATCATCCACCCCATCTATGGTCTGCTGGAGCATGTGAAGGGACCTGACCTGCAAACCCAAAGCTTTGGGATCTCTACAACCCAGGACAACACATATCCAGGAGGACTCCTAATGAGGGCCCAGCATCCATAGTATAGTAGAAAGCAGAGGTCTGGAATCAGACCAGTGACTCTTTGCAATAAACACCTGGAAGTAAAGCTACAGGGACAAAGAGATTTACAGCATGACTTACTGTGTCACACTGCAGCTTCCTAGATGAGATTTTTAAGTTTTCACCTTTTTTAAAATCTATCTATCTATCTATCTATCTATAATCTATCATCTACCTATCTATTTTCTTTTTTCTCTTAAATTTTGTTATATTTTGGAAATGTGCAGGGGCAGAGGGTGAATGCAAAGTGTCGGGGAAATGGATGGATCAAGACACATGATGTAAAATACACGTATAATTAATTAATTAATTAATTAATTAACAAAATAAAACAATTCCAAGAGGCTGAACTCAAGAGGTAAGGCCCATAGCCCAACTCATAGAACGTTAAACATCTGCAGAGATCTGTGAGAGAAGAACTCAGTGACTACACTTCCCTGGGACTCTCCCTCTGCCTCTGCTTTCTTCTGCCCTGCTGGTCCAGTCTTCATTCCTGGGTCTCCTGACCTAGTGAGGCAAGCATAGGCTAATATAGTGTTTATGTGCAGTGAGTGGATGAAACACATCTCTCAGATAAAAGGCTGGGCTGCTCGTTTATATGGGTAAAAAACATTCTATGTATGAGCAAACAAAGAAAAACAAATTGCAATGGAAATGATTTGTAATGGTACAAAGTGAGGTTTAATGATGAATGGAGTCATTTAGAAAACCATTTAAGTGGATATTATGTTTAATGTACTAACCAATATGTAAACAACATAGATACGAATTAATGCAGAAATATTAATGAACTGTATATTATGATTGTGTCAATATATGATAAATACATATGCCATATATTGGCTTATTCTAATTAAACAGAAGAGTAGCAATAACAGTCATTCTTTAGTTAAACCAATTGTTTCCCAAAATCTATGTGTAATTTCACATCACTTTTTTTTCAAAACTGTCTTAATCTTTCTAGTGTCTAAAGGTACTTCTTTTCAAGTGACAATTACAGAAAATAGTAAATAATCAGGAATGCAGAGCAGTGTAAAGGAAGCATTGCTACAAACATCATAGGCCAGTGGTTTGAAAATTTTGGCATCTATCTATTTCTAAAACCTGTTAATCCTTAGCATTTCCCAAAGTTTCAGCCTCCTGGATGGTACATCATCACTAGAGACTAAGCGGCATGTTATTGCTACTCTTCCAGCCCAGAATAAGATCCAAAGTCTGCTGTAATCTGGATCACTCTGGAGCAGCCATTTGTATTTATAGGATGAGTTGTTTTCCTCGCCTCAGCATTTCCATCTTAGGCCAGGTAAAAGTCATCAATTAATGCAGATTAAGTAAGTATGTGGGGCTAGAGGTGGGTCAGTAAAAACAGGCTGAGAGTGCAAGAATAAAAACTAAGTTAAATCTTCCATCTCCTACACACCATGTAAAAAAACCCAGGCATGGGTACAAGCATATGTAATTCCGGTACTGAGGAGGCAGAGGCAGGTAGATCTCTGGGACTTGATAACCATCCAGTTTAGCCTAGTTGACAAACTCTGAGTTCATTGAGAGACTCTGTCTTTAGAAATAAGGTGGGGAGTGATTAAAGACAACAGTTGACTCTTACTTCTGACCTCTACAATACACTTGTACACACATGTGAATGTGCTCTTATGTGTGAATGCATACCCACACATATACACAAACACATGCACATATATATACACACACTTGTAGCAGGAATCTTAAAAAGTCTTACTAGTAGAAACAAACCTGGAGCCAGGTATTGGGGTGAATGCTGGAAGATCAGAGAAGCAGAACAGGCTACAACCACCCCACCTTACCAACTCCTCAGCTGATCATGTTTCCTCAGACTGGATGCCTTTCAGCTGAACTGTGCTGCTCAAAGCCTAAAAGCTTAACTAGCCTAGTTCCTGGTTCTCACACCTTATATACCTTTCTGCTTTCTGCCCTCACTTCCTGGGATTAAAGGCTTACTTTCTGGGATTAAAGGCTTGAGTCACCATGCCTGGCTATTTCCAATGTGGCCTTGAACTCACAGAGATTCAGATGGATTTCTGCCTCTGGAATGCTAGGATTAAAAGCGTGAGTGCCACCATTTTCTAGCCTCTGTATCTAGTGGCTTTTCTGTTCTCTGACCCCTGATAAGTTTATTAGGGTACACAATATTTTGGGGAACACAATACTACCAAACATACTTACAAAGAAAGTTTATGTACACATGCACATGTCCACATAAATACACATCCATATGAATACAGAAAAACATTTAGAGCATGTTTGACATGACCAGCACAGTAAAAGATACTTGAGGCCGGGCGGTGGTGGCGCACGCCTTTAATCCCAGCACTCGGGAGGCAGAGGCAGGCGGATCTCTGTGAGTTCGAGGCCAGCCTGGTCTACCAAGTGAGTTCCAGGAAAGGCGCAAAGCTACACAAAGAAACCCTGTCTCGAAAAACCAAAAAAAAAAAAAAAAAGATACTTGATGTTATTTGTAAAATTTAAAAATTGTCATAATTTGCTGGGCAGTGGTGGCGCACGCCTTTAGTCCCAGCACTCGGGAGGCAGAGGCAGGCAGATCTCTGTGAGTTCGAGGCCAGTCTGGTCTACCAAGTGTGTTCCAGGAAAGGCGCAAAACTGCACAGAGAAACCCTGTCTCGAAAAAACCAAAAAAAAAAAAATTGTCATAATTATCTGTACATTGAAGCTCAAATGGTTTAAACCAAATTGAGTGTTTCACATGAAGTATGGATTTATGCCGCCTTCTCTTGTTCTGTTAAAATACCGGTAGTTGCTCTAAAGGAGTTATATGAACACTGAAATTGTGTTTATTATGAAAACTGAAGTGGTCTGTTTAAATGGTTAGACAGACCATCACTGCATGTTGTAATTACACTTAAAGTACAAAAACCCCTGCAGTCAGAACAATTTAAAGCTCTTTCCTATAATCACCATTATTTAAAATAGAAAATGTCTCTGATTTTCACTAGGGCATGTATAACAATCTTTTAAAACTTCCATCTCATTAGTCAGAAATTATACCATCAGGTTTTGAAGAAACTAAGAATTTGTCTACCTCTAAAACGAGGGAAGAAAAAAATGTATTGCTTCCTCAAGCATATGCTTAACAAAAACTTTGGGGATCGATGAGGATGTGTAGAAAGGCTGGTGGGATTGTAGGAAAGAAAAAAAATTAAGGAGAAATAACTAAAATGAAATTTGAAAACTACATCAAAAACTTAAAATCTGTCAGTTATTTTTATCTGATTAACAACCGTGACCCAATATTGAAAACACTATCTAGAGTCTACCAGAATCTTTAGCTGCTGAGTGCAATCTGTATGAAATTTAATTAAACATATTGGCTAGTCCTTGCAGAACTGAAAATTAAATTTTGAAAAATTGTTTGGAATAAAATTATAATGACAAACATAAATAATTAATGTAATTAACAAAAACATAGCTTTAAGCCAAATATGAGGTCTAATCCTTTTACTTATCTAGGAGTTTTAGGATAGCCAGGTGTACATAGTTATAGATTTTTGTATCAAATATTTTTATACATATTTTAAAATAGTTAACAGTCAGGTGTTTATGAATTAGTGATATTATATAACCAAATAATGCACTTGAAAATATTCCAAAAAACAAACAAACAAAAACAAAGCCAGGCAGTGGTGGCGCATGCCTTTAATCCCAGCACTCAGGAGACAGAGGCAGGCGAGTCTCTGTGAGTTTGAGGCCAGCCTGGGCTACAGAGTGAGTTCCAGGAAAGGCGCGAAGGTACACAGAGAAACCCTGTCAAAAAAAAAAAAATTCCAAAAAATAATCAATTTCTTTTTTGAGTTTAGGCACGCTAAGGCCAATAATGTGACTTGTTAAAAACATTACTCAGAACAAATGTTATAAACAGAGCAAGTAGTCAATACATATGGCTTACACAGGCATTACAGGTTTGAAGAAGCTTCTCTGCTATTATATTCTGGGATAACGGCCTTCTACAGTTATAGATAATGCCTAAAGGTGTGCTTCATGTTGGACTACACCATAGTTGTGTATTTTATGTCCCCCTGTGGTGTGTTCCAGCCCACATGTCTTTCCCTGGAGAAAGATTGATCTGTGTTCACACCAGTAACTTGAAACTGGCCACGATTGGCGTGTTGACACCACAAAGAGGAGCGAATGAGAAAAGTCATAGTGCCATTCATTGGTTACTTTTCTCCAGAGAACCCGCTCTGAAAGCATATCACGAGTCCCAGATGATTTTCATTTTGTGTGAAAATTTAGGAAATTGATTTCTCCTAAAAGAATCTATGAGGGACTTGAAGACAGTGGCTCCACACTACTGGAGGTATCCGTGTACCAGGCATGGGAGTTCATTAGACAGCTGAACTGTGATAATTACTGGAAGGGACTGAAATGAACCACGTGTCAGCATTTTAGTTCCTTGTCTTAAACCCAAGAAGAAAGGAGATGTCAGAGTTTCCAACAGTGTTGATAGACTAAGACTACTTACTTTTGAGAGAAGAAAAAAAATATACTTTCAGAGATATGTGTCTGAAAGTGAGAAGAGTTTTGGCATAGTCTCTTGAGGAAAAGGCCAGGCATTATTAGACTATACCCCAGACTTGTTTGAAGAAAGTTTAGTATGGTTCTCTACTCTGCCCTCATCTAAGGGTAATCTTGAAATGTCATTGTGAATATTTATCAACTCCACACATAACAATGTATTGGAACTCTATCTCAGGTTAAACCAATGTGTCATCCAGAGAAAAATACACTGTCAATGAAGTGTCACAATGTGGCTGGCTCAGCTGAGATTCTGAGTGAAGGCATTTCTTGTCAGGCCATAAATTAAATACCGGAAAGATAAGGTAGGGCAACAAGCTAAAATGGGTTACTGCTACTAGAAAGGCAGTAAATGACAGATCTAATTCTGCAGGCCAAGATACTCCACTTTCGGTTCTGATATCAGTAGCAGATAGGTGACTGAATGGATGAATGGAAAATGAGAAGATACCTTCTGGAATATTTTATCACTTTTCTGTTTCTAAGGTATTTGGTTCCATTAGGAACAGCACCACTGGAGGCTTTTCATTATGGTCCAAACCCTGTTAAGTCCCGTCCTCCTGAAAACAAAATGAGGCTGTAAATCTATCCTCAACTTTTGTTTCCAGAGTACTTCATTTGTGACTTTTGTAAGGAAAACAATTGCCAGAAGAAGTCTCAACAGCCTTTTAATGCTGTTTTTTAAGAGGAAGAGACAATTATATTTTTTTAAGATTAACTTTTTATTATTATCTAAGTGTATATGTGTGTGCTTGCCTATGTACATTTGTTCAGGTGTCAGTTCAGGTCAGAGGAGGTCACCAGATCTACTGGGCTTGAATTATAGGCAGTTGTGGGCTACCTAGGAAGGGGTCTGTGAACTGAACTTAAAACCCTTTGTACAAGCAGCAAGGATTCTTAACTGACAAGCCATCTTTCTATACCCCCCCGCCCCCCACACAAATTATTTTAATATAAGATGCATACTACAAAATATTTTATAGAATTCCTGGAAAAAAAGAAAAGAAAAAAAAACAGAATTATGAAATGGTAAAAAAATCCGCCCTTACGGAATAGAATGAGGCTCCATTGTCAGAAGCCTATGGAGATATAAGACAGCAATATGATGTGGATCTGTGCGAGGTATGCAGGGCTTGATGTAGCCTGAATCCCGGGGTCAACTGAGGGGCAAGACAGGGCTGGGTTTCCAGGTTAAAAGAAATTGTAGCTGACAAGATGAAGAAGCGTGGCTGTCAGGACCCTGTAAAGAACAGGCATGAACAGGTGGGAAGGCTCGTCTTCCTCGTCTTCCTCCAGACTCTCAGGCTCCCTCTAGCATCTCCTCTGGCAGAGACTAACAGAGAGCCAACTGGCAGATCCCATGCTCTGTGTTGTCACAGCCCCCACATCTCAGGGAGGTGGAGAAACACCACGTGCGAGGTTTCTGCAGAGGAAAGAGAGGAGCTCGGTGCCGATAAACAGAAAGACTGTGTGTACCAACTCAGGAGCCCCAGCAATGAGTTGGCCCTTTAATCCAATACGCCTGATGGGATTCATTCTGTACAACATTAGATAGTGAATGTTCTGCTTTTCTGGTAAAAGTACCTTTTGTTTTCAAACTTAAAGAATTCAAGGATTATGTTCTCCTTTCTTCCTCTCTTTCCCACTCTTTTGATTCAACAAACTACGTGTCCACAAACTTCTTTAACATAACGGGATGGATTTTCACTGTATATAAAATTATAACTAGTGACCAAAACAACTAGACAAACTATCATCACCAAACAGGACATAAACTCTTTAAACAAGCACACAAAATATGGCAGTAATGTGTCTTTAAAGAGTGACAATAGAAATGGGTTGCAGTAGATGTCTATTAAGCTGTGCACACGTTTGTATATTTTCTCGGCAGTTGGCAGTGCTGTGCTGCGGGCTATGAAACCACGTAGAGGTATGGACAAGCTGCAGAAGGGGCTCACTAGAGACAGGACTTCAGGTTTCATGTCCAACACCTAGCTCCCCCTTGGCTCTTTGTGTCCTGATCCTGTCATTCCATGATGGAACTGCCTCTGCCACCTGCTACTGCCAACATGGTGCCCTGAGCTCATTGACCACTGACTGTGACCTTTTTAACTATGATCCCCAAAGGTCCCCTGAAACTGTGAACTAATTAATATTTTCATTAACTTTCTTGCTTATTGGAAGCATTGTGTCGTAGTGGTGCAGACCTGAATAATATAGTGGGATATTGCCAGAGAAATGGGGTCATGGCCTGTTGGAGCCCACTGAGGTTTCCTGGTGACTTTACCCAGCAGGACTGCATAAGAGGATGATTGGACCACAGACCTGAGTACCTGGTGTTTCAAAGGGTCTACACTTGGCTGTATCTAGCAAAGGGGAGGCATTTTGCCCCTCTCCTTGGCATTGTTATAAAAATCCCTTTTGAATAAATTTCTGGGCTGGTAAGGATCCTGGCTCACCCAAGGCTATCCTGTGTTTCTGTTTCTCTCCCCTCTACATTACTATCTAAATCTCTTATCTCTCACTCCTCAAAAGTCCCTGGGGTAAATAAATGTGGGAGCTGGCTGTGAGTAAACCTGACTGTGGGTTATTTGGATCTTTGAAACTAGTTCATACAAACAATTTGAAGAAGTTAAAGATGTGGGCTAGACAAACTCCATTAGTGGTACAGGCAGAGCTTAATGACCTGTGCTGCTGGGCATTGAGTATACCATTACGTTGATGTAAATACAGATACGGAGGACTATATTCACTACGTTTCAGGTAGAAACAAGCCTTTTATTGTGACTTGAAAACAGATTAGCTGTCTCATTTTTCGGGCAAATAATTTGTCTAAGTTTCCCCATACCCCAAAAATGGGAATAAAGCTGAATTGAAAAATGATGAAAAGGTTAATTTAACCTAGACAATTTCAAGCTAGGCTAGAATTCTGATGGCGGCATGGATATTACTGGCTGCTTTTCGCAAATTTACAATGAAAATTGATTTTTTCCCCCCTCTATCCTGGAAATTTGTGAGGTTCTGAACTAAAACTTAACGGGAAGAGGAAAATCAAGAGAGTGTAGCATTCTGTGCTTATGTTTTTCCTGGTTGCTTTTAGCTCGGTTTATATTGAAAATTGAGAGCAAAGCACTGAAAATGAAAAATGGGAGGGAAACAGAAGTCGAGCAGGTGGATTTTAACAGTTCTGAGGGTGAGGAAATTAGGGTGCTACAACGTGTGGACAGAGAGGCCTATGTTAAGGGATATTAGAGACTTTAAAGAAAGGCCAAACACTATTCACTGGGAAAAGTGCAGGAGAGAGAATGCAGCAATTGGTGAGGTACGCCAGGCATACCAAAGACAAGCCATACTTGTCTTTGGTAAGAAATGGCCGTTAAGTACTTTCTGAAGAGGAATCTGTAATGTCAATGTGTCCTTAGAGCTCAAGGAAGTTTCATTGTGAGTGAATTCACACAATTATAATTTAGAAGTAGCAGTTACCAGGATGTGATAAGCTGAGACTAATTTTGATAAGGAAGGTTTTGTATTATATACATTATGTGCTTTGTGTATGCATTATATATTATTATATGTATTTTTTTTAAGAAAACAGTATTTTCTTGTTTTGTTTTGTTTTTTAATTGCAGATAAGAGTGTCCAGTCAAATGGGTGTACTCAGATGTTAACCAAGCGAAGATCAATTGGCCTGCTCAAGTAACAAGCCTGCTCAGCAGTTACATCCGTGCGGATCTGTGGGTACTCTGGAACACCCGTCTTGTGCTCTGACTGTCAGAAGAAAAGGTGAGCAAAATGAAATAAATCCAAGTGCAAATTATTCAGAAAGCAACAACGATGGAGATCTGTTATCTCTGCTGACCTCAAATTGGTACTCTGATCAAAAACATTGAATGATATGGTATCATCTCCTCCCCGATCCCTCACAATAGAAAAATACTCTTAAAGATACTGACATCTCAACATTGACCTTCTTAATAGTGCTTCCTGACTGGACACTTTGATTGATGTTTCCTATTCAAGGATGCACTCGCTTGAAAATGCAGATACTGGTAGAGCAAGGAGACCCTTGAAGCATCAACTGATGGATGCATCCATTTTTATTTGTCCCCTCCATTAGCTGTGTACTGTGACCAGCAGGTAAATGCATAAGACATTTGTCTTTCTCGCAAGCACATCACTCAGCTCACAGTAACAGGAAAATATCAGGAGACTATGACTTCACATTGGGTTTTGCTCACTAACTGGTACAGAGCAGGAGAGAGTATAGGAACAAAGACTGTGTTGGGAGTGGATGAAGGATCTCAGCACATTCTATTGCTGAAACTCATGCTGTGATGCTCCTCTTTATTTTGAAGGATGAGTCGAAATTCTAAGAATAGATTAACTCATCTCTCTGGTCAGAATTTACTAAAACAATAATAAAATATCAAGTTAAAATGATTAAGAAGCCATGAGTATAAACAGCCTCCAGCCTTTGAGCAGCATAAACATAAATTATTTATTTTGTTTGTGCACCTTTGAGTGTACTAATATAAAAGCTTACAGACAAAAGAAAATTTTACATTCATATGATTAAGTAAATAATGTCAGATATGAAAAAGAATTGTAGGTAGAAAGCTGAGGCTGCTCTTTAAATAGTTTCTGTTTTTATGTTGAGTTACTATCTGAACTTTCTCCAAAGAACATTAATATTAAAAGTGCTAGGGGATTCAACAGTGGTTGAGAATACTTCTTTGAATCAAAAATCTTATCTAATAAATTTAATATACTTGGACCACAGAACATATCCCTCATTCTTAAATTATTCCCAAAGCATTAACATTACTAATTCAAGTGAAACTTTTCTAGGAAAGACCAATATCCTTTAGCATGTTAACATTTAAAAAAATGATGGCTGTGAGATGCATATTTTAGAATGAAGTATCAACGCAGTACTCATGGGTTCCAGAGAAACCACTGCCGTGATAGCTACAAGAATCCTAAAAATAGCTTTCTAAAGTAAAATTTATTACATGTGTTGATGTATTTCTGTGTCCTAGAATACAGAGATAAATAGGAAAAAATAGCAGAAAATGAAGAGTGCACTCTTGGCAGTGGTACAGGAGATCTATTCTAAGTTACTGTTTTGTGTGACATTCCATTCTTGTTTGTTCATTTTTAGGTCCATAAAATACCCAGAAAGCATTATCTATCTGATGATTTATCACAGTTCTTTTCCTCTCTACTTTAAATCCTTTGAAAGCATGCAACTCTCCAGACGGAAACCATGCTGAAGCATATAAGTGAAGCTATTTTCACTCACATTTTTCAAGACAACTGAAAGAAGTTTAATCTTCACTATCAACACTATTCTAGCCAGCATTTCTGACTTCTTGCCATCCTTCCTCTTTTAATGTCCTGCTTTTAAATAGCCCTTCCCTGTATGTTCTATAAACTCTTTCTTTACATACATGTACTATTCTTTAGGAAATAAATGTGTGCTAGTTTTGCAATGCATATGCATATATATAACCATGAATATCTTTAGCATAGAAGATACTGGGTTTCCTTATGATATCTTCATAAATCTATATCATATATTTTCATGATATTCTCTTCTCCATTACTCTTTCTCATTTTTTCGACACACATATCAGTCTCCTCCAACTCCCTGTCCCCTCCCATAATTTTTTTTTGCTTTTTATTGAGAAGTTTAATCTATCTATTTATATTCAGTATAATTATATTCAAATAAGGAACATTTTGTTGTTATTTTAATGTCATTCATTTTGAAATGAAAGAAAAAAAAAAGAATTAAAATAGTCTAACAAAAGCATAAAACAAGGGCCAACTAATTCCTGAAAGTATTTTTGACATAATTAGTTCTTTGTTAAGTTAAAACTACAGTATGACCAGTGTGTACTCATTAGCACTGCAACAGGAATGACCCAAAAGAAAACAAGTCTTGACAAAGTTCTTAGGACATTAGCATATGAGTAAACTATTGTTAAAAATGCAAAATACTGCATCCTTGAAGAAAACACTTTGGCAGACCCTTCATAGTAAAATGCAAACTATAATATGATTCAATAATTACAACACTGGGTTTCCAACAGAAAAATCATATAGAAATGATTGTGGCCTCATTATTAGTCAAACAGTATAAACAACTGGAATGCATATCCACTGCTGATAGGTAAACAAAACTAGGAACATGGACACTATGGAGCAATAATCTGGAATAAAGAAATGAAAGGTTAATACGTGCATAATATAGGTAATACCTTACCAGGAACAAAACTACATATGCTCGAAAGTTGTTTGTAAGACATGTTCAGAATACACATATTCATGGAACAGAATGCAAGCTAGTGTTTGCCAATGTATGGAAGAGATAATAAAAGAATAGGTTATTAAATACTCAGTTTCCACTTGAAATAGAGGAATTCTTTTCCTTTTTATATACAATTTCATTATTTGATCATTTTACTTTCTAAATATAGATTATTTAAAAGTACATTTTTATTAATACATATTAGCTGACACATGTTTATGTGATTTAGGGTAGTATTGTTACACATTTGTACTTGCATGTTGATCAAATCCCACCTCTTTTGTCCACAGCCCCCTTCCAAACACATCTCGTAAGTAATTATTATTCAGAATTCAGTTTTCCACTTTTAAGTTCCACATGAGAGAGGTTGTGCAGTGGTCTTTCTTTGTTTAGTTTATTTCATTTAGTAAAATGCTCTTCAGTTCAAGGTTTTCTGTAAACGAACTTAAGTATTCTATGCATATGAATGCAGACAGACAGACACATACAGACATACAGACAGACAGACACACACATACATACACACACACACACACACACACACACGCACACACACACACATACACACACTTGTTATATTTTCCTTATTGGTTCCTTGATGGTTCCTAGATCGAGTCTCCTGATTCTACCTTAGTTATATGTAGTGCCCATAAAAAAGGGCCATGCTGTAGTTCTTCAGTTTGCTGTTTCTATTGCCTTCATATATTTATCTGGAAGGAGAATAGCTGGGTTAGGTGGAAAATCCTAGATGAGCCAGAGGCACGGGAGACACCATCTGAATTGAAAACACTAAATTCATAGCCACAGCGTTGTTAGTGCGCCTTGGCAGAATGCCTCAATTGTAAAACAGGATTCTATGGAGACTCCAGAGAACCTTGGTCAACCTTCGGGGTTAGCAAAGAAAGGACCATCTAGAGAGACAGCTTGTCTCCCAAGGTTATCTGCCTTGGCTTGGGCAAACAATTTCAGAAAGGAGAGAAACATCAGATACAGCTGCAAGAATTTCCTCATTCCCAAGCCCCTCACCTTGTCCATATAAAAGGCCACAGCCAATGTCTTCCCTTAGCAGATCCCTCAATTTCCCGGGTGGGGAGAGTCTACCTCTTGCTTGTATCTGCTAGCAAACACAGTCCTGTCTGTTGAAGGTCAAAACTTTCTCTTTATGTTGCCTTGGAAATCTAACATAGTTGATAACAATTATCCCTGATTTGTAATCCCCCCTGAGTTCTGCCAGTCTGCCCCCTTACTCCTATGGTTATTAATTGAGTGAGAAGGTTCCATTTCTCAGCTTTCCTGACTCAACAGCAGCAAGCAGTGACAACAGTCAGGAGCAGCAGCAGGTGGCGATGTTTAAGGCTCAAAGCATGCATTAAGTGCACAGGCAGTGGGGGCTTTAACTTTACAAACAATCACAGACCTTGGTGAGCTTAGTAAACCATCATCCCTCACACTCTAATAGTGGTCAAGCCTGGGCTGCCAGAGATCCTTATCCCTAAAGACTTGACACTCCTCCAGAACTCTTCCGGTGCCCAGGGCCTGTATTTCCCTATCCCTCTTTTAGATACCTATAATCGTTTATTTCAGTTGCCCACCTTTTTTTCTAGTTCTACTACCCTGACCCCCACTATAACTGCCCCTTGCTGCTCTGTTCTCCAACTGCTCAGCTACCATGAACACCTATAGCTGCTGTCACAGACACTGACACTTGGGATGTAGTTGCTGCTAAGTCCAAAGACTGGAGGAGAAAGACCACCAACCCAAATCATCATGGCCCAATTAATTAAAGCAAGCTTTTTTTTTTTAAAAAAAAAAATGTGCACACAGGCACCCTTCCCTTAAAGGGAGGGTTCAAGAAGTCAGCATTGGATATGAGGAAGACAAGGTTTTTAATAGCTCAGGGGTAGGGGATTTCCAAATGGGGGGAAAGAGGTAGGGTACTAGCAATAGAATGTACATATTACAAGTTAGTCATAACGACCCCCTAAAATAAAGGCATGGTTGCAAAATAGTTATTAATTTTGAAACAAAGATGGGTTTTCCTCAAACAGGCAGTACAGAACCATTTGTAGTTAAGTTTACAGGTAGGCATAGCCCAGTCTTTGAGAAACATGTTTATTCACAAACAGAAATGAATCTAGTGTGTCTTTACTATAAGATGGCTTTTAAGCAAAAGATAGAGGCAGACACACACACACATTTGCTCTTATGGTGCCACCACCCAGCTCTCAAATAAACACATGGAGACTTATTCTTACCTTTGAATGTCCCGGCCTTAGCTTGGCTTGTTTCCAGCCAGCTTTTCTAACTTAAATTATCCCATTTCTCTTTACGCTTTTGTCTCTGGGTTTTTTTTTTTTTTTTTTTTTTTTACCTTTATTTATTCTGTATATCTTTCTTTCCTTCTTACTCCATGGCTGGCTGTGTGGGTGGGTGGCTGGCCCCTGGGCATCACCCTCTCCTCCTCTCATTCCTCATTCTCTTCCCTAGATTTCTCCTCTTATTCTCTCTGCCTCGCAGCGCCGCCTATTTTTCCTCCTGCCTAGCTATTGACTGTTCAGCTCTGTATTAGACCGAGTAGGTGTTTTAGGAAGGCAAAGTGGCACCGCTTTACAGAGTTAAACAAATGCAACATAAACGAACGCAGACTGCATCTTAAACTGATGTTCCACACCACAGGTTCTATTGCCAGCATCCTATTGCTGATGCTGTCGTTGGCCCTTGTTTTTGAGGCTCTGCCTCTTCCTCTGCTTTCTGGCCGCCGACTTACCTTGCTGCTCTTGTGGCTTTGCCTGAGCTTTCTCAGCTGTTGCTGCAGCTTGGCTGTCTGTACTGTCACTGCTAATCTGAGGTCTCTGCAGCTTCCTTCTGATGTGCTAGCCAGTCTTGGTCTGCTTTACTAAAACAAAAGAGACAACTCTAGAGGAGAGAGCTGCAGGGAAACTTACCTCTCAGCATGCTTACCAAGGAAGCCAGGCCTCCTGCCTCATAGCCACAGAGGAGGTGTTTGCACAAACCACAGCAAATCTGACATGCAAATGAAGGTTTGAGTTTAAGCCACGCCACTCATGGCATTTCTTTCTTTGAATCAGTGATGATAGCAGTCCTGAAGGACAATCAGATGTAGCCAGAAGTTTTCCAGTGTCTCACCTGGCTGGCGGTCAGGACAAATCTCTCTTATCTGCTAGTCCTGCAATCACTTGGACCCAAATAAACACACAGAGGCTTATATTAATTACAAATTGTATGACTTAACGGCTCAAACTTCTCACTAGCTAGCTCTTACATCTTAAATTAACTCATTTTTATAAATTTTATAAATCTATACTTCACCACGCTGCTTGTGGCTTACTGGTACCTTTACATCTTGCTTCTCCTGGAGGCAGCGAGCAGTGTCTTCTCTGCTCTGTCGTTCTCTTTCCTCTCTCTCTAATTAGAACTTTATTCTGCCTCACCATTGGCCAAACAGCTTTATTTCAACCAATCAGAGCAACACATAATCACAGCATAGAGAATGACATCCCTATCAACCAAAGAAAGTGTTCTCCTCTGGTCTAGATGGAATGTTGTTTATGAGGATATGGCACATAGTTTTCTTTTATTCTAATTTATTTGTTTGGGGAACTAAAAATGTTAAATTCATAGAATGACTTTTGAAATACCGTCTTTGATTGTGTTTTATCTATATTTGGCAATCCTAGACATTTCACTCAGTGTAGGAGCACAAATAATCAAAATAAAAATGTTAGATTATATCCCATTCTTCTACACTCAATAGCTGGCCATTTCATTTATCTCTCAGTAGGTGCTGTAATATCAGCCAAAAAGATTTATTTTATTTTTGGATAGAGTAGCTGCAGCTATATTGATAGTAATTGCTCCAATATTTAAAGGTAAGTTTCAGAAAACAAAACAAAATACAAAACAAATAAGCAAACAAACAAACACCCAGATCTTTCTTGCAAGAATTATTGTGTCATTTCCAATGCAGTTTACCAACGTGTGGAAGTTCCACCATGATATATTTTAGGTCAAGCTTCCTGCATTAATGATCATTCTCCAGTTATTCAGATACTTGCATAATCCCATGGGCTGTTATTAATGCCTCAAGAATCCCTTCATCAATCTTCTTTGATTTTTATCATGCTTAAGCAATTCTGTTTCTAAAGCCAGAGAATGTGGAATCTACATAATTTAGAAACTATCTAGCAGCAAGTGTGTATGTATGTATGTATGTATGTGTGTGTGTATGTATAAATTTGAGTGTGTGTGCATATATATATATATATATATATATATATAGTTGATATTTTGTTTATTGTTAATTTTTAAACTAAAAATGTGTGCCAAATAAGTGTTAGGTTGGACCATGAGTGACTAAACTTCCAAATGGCACCTCCTGAAAATGGCAGGTATGGATTCATTCACTGAAGCCTCTGTACTCCAGTAAAACAATACTTTCTTCCACAATTTATCTATCTATAATATGCATATATCAAAATTAGTATATGCAATGGTTTTTAATACAGACATTAAGATACATATATGAAAGATAGATGTACTATACCCTCCAGATTTTTTAAACCCAGTATAATATTAGAGGTAAAGAAAATAATTAAGATTTATATTTAATTTTAATATAATATTTTGTAAAATTAAAATATTATAAATTGAAAATAATAAGGTAGAGAGACAATTTAAAAATCATGATTTACTTTTACAATAAAATGCTGGTCATTTCATACGTACTTGAAGATAAATTTTTGAAGTATTAGTTCAACTTTCTTAGCCTCTGAGAATGCTACAGAAATTTGGGTGAATAAATTATTATATTGAATTAGTATTTGATATATACATTTACTTCAAATATCATTGAGGCCTATTAAATTTGGGTAATATGTTGTTTATTTATTTATTTATTTATTTATTTATATTTTATGAATTATGTGTGAATATATGAGTCTGTGTGTGAATGTGTGCATTTGAGTGTAGCTGTCTACAGAGGCCAGAAACAGGTGTTAGAGCAGTTGGAGCTGGAGTTACAAGCCATTGTGAGCTGCCATGTTTGGGTACCAGAACCAAACTAAGGCCCTCTGCAAAAGCTGTATGTGCTCTTAACCCATAAGCCATCTCCTCAGCACTTGTTCATTCAGACATCTAATATCATAGGTTATATCACAGAATAAAGTGATGTCAGTGTTTTCTAATGAAGAAGGAAAGCATCTTACCAAATAGTAATGTATTGCATCTTTTACTAAATAAGAGCACAAATTATATGGTTTGGATGCTCTGACAGTAGCAAAGACTCTTGTATATTTTATAGATAGAATATTTGGGGATAGTGGCTTTTGTCATTAAACTTAGTTCTGGTATACACATGTACAAACATACAGGTACATATAAACACACTCACACACACACACACCACACACCACATCATGCACACCACACACACACACACACACACACACACACACACACACACACACACGCACACGCGCGTACAAGTATACAAATTGTCAGCCTGTGTATTTCTACTTCAGAGGCAAGATTGAAAAGAAATATTCCCGTTCTAAAACCACCATCCAAACAATTGTGTACCTAGATTTCCACTTATCTTTTCATGGCTATGTTGATTCATTTCAATGGACCTATTTTTACATGACTACACTTTAGCATTTCTTTTATTTTTATATATTTTCTTTTAATGTATACTATTTTCTAGAGTGTGAAAGCAAGTCTGTCTTTCTTCACAAACCTAAAAGTGGCTTATTTTAACACCTACATTACTTTTGGCGTCCATATATATATATATATATATATATATATATATATATATATATATATATATTGGTTTTTCGAGACAGGGTTTCTCTGTGTGGCTTTGCGCCTTTCCTGGAACTCACTTGGTAGCCCAGGCTGGCCTCGAACTCACAGAGATCTACCTGGCTCTGCCTTCCGAGTGCTGGGATTAAAGGCATGCACCACCAACGCCTGGCCTCGTCCAGCTATATTTTGGTCATGTGAAATTTAATAAGGAAATAATTTGACACCTCAAACAGCATTAAGTAATCAGGTAAGATTTATGAGTAAATTTTCCCTTTATCAATTGACTAGTTCTAAAAGTTATTTAAAATTCTCTGCCTGTTTTTAAGTGTTCTTAATTATTCCAAAAGAAAATTCTACAAGCATTTCTAAAAGCATGTTGCCTACACTTTTTGATTCTTTGGATTCTAAAAATTACTAATGTTTCTAATAAATAAGGAGTCATTCAGGATAAAGTCATCTGTGATGAAATACTAATAACAACCATCATGTTTTCTGATCACAAAATGATTTCATTAAATAAATCAGCTATCAGATGTCTAAATTGTGTGAGTGAAAAAGAGGTTGCATCTTTGAATCAGTATTTGTTCCGTTAGGCGTGAAAACTGTGCTGTACCTTGGAACAATGATCTTCCATCCTCACAAATGGACACACTCACCAGGAGGCAAATAGTATGTGGAATGTATATAAGGGTTTATATATTTTGGCAGAGCTCATTATCTGGGTGGAATGTATGCAGAAAAGTCTCCTGCATACATTTCAAAATTTCCAGAAGGAATATTCTACCATTGTTTATTCACGCTGGATATAATGGAATTAGTGGATAGCAAAACCACTCAGAGTCCATGGCTTGAAGCAGAACTTGGAAAGGCATCACAATTACTAAAGAGCACATTGATAAGTATTTTCATACTATCCTCTGGGTTATCAGGATTTAGTGGACAGCTTCTCAACTCTTAAATTTCTACACATCTGCCCCTATACTCTTCACTAATATAATTAAATTTGTTTCACATATAAATTTCATAAAACTAATTATGGGATATTTACATGAATACATTTAAGGAACATGGTTTTTCTGTCAAAATCATATCCAAAAAATGTGCAAGTACTTGTGTGGATCTGACCACCAGAGATTATTACAGGAAATGATAAAATGCTGCTTTCAGGAGTTGCATTACTTGCTGGGAAATGAAAAAAAAATGTAACTCATCAATTATGCATATGGGTTTTCACACTGTAGCAAATCTAAAATTAGTATTTATAATAACATCAATAGTGTATTCTTCTCTCAGCCTGTTAAGGAATTATTGCCAGGTAGCTATTACCATGTTTACATGCAATCTGGCTTGTTCTATTAGAGTCAGAGAATCAAAACATATACATGGGGAGGCTTTACTTAGGAAGGAAATCTCAAAGACAGAGTTGAAATAGTCTCTTGAAAAGCAAATTACCACTTGCCTTGACAACAGAATAATTCTGATTAGCAAACAATGATACTCTGAAGCTGAAAAGTATTTTAGTAAAATTCATGCTGGAATTTGTAGCAGTTTTAGAAACATTTTGATTTCTTTATTTTACTTTCATTTTCTTTATTGTAAATTCACAGGTGTGCTTCTTGATTAAAAACAACTGTGCTTAAATAAATTTAAAGGAGATGTATTGAAGAGTGTCTTTTTTGTCTCACATATTATGGCAAACATATTATAATTTGAAATTTACTAAACTACTTAAAACTATGAAGAGTTATATACCATTAATTAGTATAATGAGTTAGCCCAGCCTATAAAGTCTGGGTATATTTGTAAATGAACAATAGTGAAATTGAGTCTGTAGCTGAAGTTTTCTCCAGTCCTGTCTGGCCCACGGTCAGGACAAATCTCTCTCACCTGCCAGTGCCATAGCCGTTCAGACCCAACCAAGTAAACTCACAGAAACTTATATTGTTTACAAACTGTATGGCCTTGGCAGGCTTCTTGTTTCTAGTTCTTCTTTCTTAAATTAACCCATTTTTATAAATCTATACTTTGCCACGTGGCTCGTGGCTTACCAGTATCTTACATTTTGGCCATCCACTTCCCAGAATTCTCTTCTTTGCTTGTCCCGCCTATACTTCCTGCCTGGCTACTGGCCAATTGGCATTTTATTTATACAGAGCGATATCCATTGCATGAATCCTTAATAAGAAGACATTACATTAAGAGAAACAGGAAATTCTTCATAAACAGAAAGAATGAGAAGACATTGTACAGTGTCTAAAAACAAAATGCAGGGGATCAAAAGTACTAAAAGTTCAGATGTGAGAAAACTGTAATAGCATACTCAAGTTTAAATATTACTTAGAGAAATACTTCTTAATAAAGTTCTCTTTGGTTAAATAAGCTTACTGGAACCTATTATTAGTTTTATTCCTGGAGAATTATGCGCCATTAATTAGTCAACAGAGAACCCTTCACAATTTAATTTTATATCTATCTATCTATCTATACCAAAATTTGATAAATGTAGTGAGATTTGATGTTGGAATCTTAAGAAAAAAATCAACTGCATGCTCTAGTTATCTTACAAAATGGTGGCCTAATATAATAACATGGGATTGATAAGTATAATTAAAAATAAAATAGAGAATTATCAGTATCAAACATCTCATTACTCTCCTATAAAATATTTACAGCTAATTTATATTTTAAAATAAAATGAACAATAAATGCACATAAACACAACTTAATAGTAACTAAACTACCGAAAACTCAAGACAAAGCCAATCAGATTGGTTGTGCAACTCAGAGGGGTCAGCCTCAAAACCATATACACACCACCAAAAAAAAAAATGGAGTAAACAGATTGTATTTATGTATATTTATGCATCAACACACACAGATTCACATGTATATGTATACAACAATAATCATCAAAGAGAAAGAAGCTATCAATACTAGAGTGGGGCCATGGGACCTGTTTGAAGGAAGTAGCTGAGGGCAGTTGGAGGGAGGAAAAAGGTGGGAAGTGACATGATCTTATTTCAATTAAAAACTTTTAAAATAATACTGTTTGACTGTACAACCATGTTTAAAGAACTATCCTTAAGGTCCATATGCATAACATATCTAATACACATGAAATTTGGTAATTTATTTTCTAAAATTTAAAAAAAGTTAAAAAAAACCAACTTGTTAAAATATATACTAGAATTCTCTCATTGGTTATCCTCCTTAATATGCTTCATCGAGACACTGCCAGGTAAAACATAATGAATATTTAGTTAAATCATGGTAAAAGTTATCACGGTATGTTGAGTAGCTCATCATGAGATCAATGCATTCTATAAGGTCTTATAAATCATGAGTCTCAATCTCTGTGGTTCTTTCTCCTCCATAGTTGATGCTGAGTGCGTTAACATCATGAACATAGAGAGAATTTATTGTTTGTGTGTAAACATAAGGATTAGGCATGCCTTTTCATTTCCTTAGGTATAAAACTGAATAATGATGTTACAGAGAAAGAGAGACTATGACTTCACAACAATAAAGGAACATACTGAACCTTGGCAAGGGCTGAAGATATTGTATTAAACTCAGAGATGGAATTGATAGGTCAGTGCATTTTTTTTATATTTTTTTTCATGATTTCCATATGACATATGATGCTCTAGACTTGTTCTTTATATTTTTCCCTAGAAAGAAAGTTAAAGGTAGAGTCGATGACTTGTGGAGAATAGCATGTCTGAAGGATCCAGTTAGAGGCTGACAGGCTATCATCCTCACCCACCCAGAGGAAATCAGCAGTGGCTATTATATATGTGTCCTTGGCTACCTGTACTATGAAAAGAAGATCACCTCAATGGATACTGCTTACTTGGATCGGCAGCCACTGACTTGCATGAGTGCCAATCTGCTACACAATGGGAGGGTAGAGCACTATCCAAGAAGGTTTCCAGATGGATGCTGCATTTGTCTGATAACCTTGCCTTTGTCCAGAATGTGTTCATGTTTATATGTCTAAGAATAAAGTCTCGTTAAAGTTTCTGATGATTTTTTCCACATGGTAAGATCCTTTTTGTATTACAGAACAAAGGCCAAAACATTTTAAGTGCAGGGAAATTTCAATGGAGCATATTTCAAAGCTCTATTTTAATGAAACCTGAAACTGCAGTTTTCATCTTGTGATCGTGAATTCACTTTCCAATGTGCTAGATTAGATGAGAGTTCTGTGAACATGACAGAACTCTTCTGAGATGTCAGCATCACAGCACAGCTGAAAAGATTAATGACTAACCTAAGGACATTGCAGTTGAACTTGATACAAAGGGAGAGCAAGCTTAGTGCAAAATTTCATGCGGAATATTTATGTAGTAAAGATACCACTTATTCTCTTTCCAAATGAAAAGAGCTAATATCCAGAAGTTAACTATCAATGAATCTGTATTGTATTCGGGGTTAGATGAGATCATAAGAAACATTAATTTTCTAATGTTTAATTCCTTTGCAAAGGCTTCATTTTTTGTCGGGAAATCCTATGAAATCACCATTTGTATTCTTTACTCTCCAGAGTAAAAAAATGGAAAACATATCACTGATTTATTTGTCAATAAGACCTTTAGTTGATGAGCTCCAGCAACAACTGCCTGGGCCACTATTTTCCATTTTAGTCTGCTTTCCAAGCATTTGAAGATGACCATTTGATTGTACCACCCTCCCATTTGGACAATTGCCTGACTTGGGGTAGCCATCTCAACATACAACAACTAATTCTTATATATTTAATGACCACTCGCTTCCTTTGTGTGCATTTCTTAGATTTCTTAATGATGATCCTCACATCTAATATTAAATAGGTTCTCAATATTGTGGGTCATGAAACATACATAGTTATTAACTATGATTTTATTAGATATTTTAATATTACATATGATAGCCCCAAGGAGACAGACTTGATAGAACTTATTATAACCTTGTAACATCTCAGTTATAATTTTCATAACTGATCTAAATTTCTATTGGATTTTCACTATGACTTATACATTATCTTCAAGTGAAGAAAACTAATTACCATGTCCAATCTTTATGTCTATACCTATCATATTTCATACAAGACCACACTTATAATATTAAAAGCAGTGAACCATTGATGACATATTCTGTTCTAACTGGAACTCAAGGAAACCTCTCTAATATCTGTGTCTTTTCTAAAATTTGTAAATCTTTTTTATTTGCTATGCTCTTTTAATTGACATAAGGCATTCTCCTTCAAGACTTTATTTGCTACATTTTATTTTTATAAGAATATATTGAAAACAGTAATTTTAGACTCTTAAATTATTATCAGATTTTCATAATTTGATTGGATAATAAAGAGTTTTTTTTTACTGCTGAGCCAAATATTTTAATTTTTACAATCATTCTTCTCCTGCTTTCCTAGTCCCACAAAACATATGCAACTTATTTTGACTTTTTTTGTGCTTATATCTAAGTTTCTACAACTATGTTGTATTTATTTTATTTCCTCCATAAAATCTCGAGGGAATAGATAGCTGCACCCCTGCTCTCCAATTTCCACTGTGATTTCAAAAAACTAATTAATGGTTGAATTTCCTTTTTTTAAAATTTCTTAATTTATGTTTCCATGAATGGCTAACCAATGTCTGGTATAACTTGAGGCACACTCCACGGCACTGCCCCATGCCCAACACTGCCTGGATGCCCAGGAACCCGAGGATGGATAGCCTAGAGACTTGGGGTAGAAATAAACACGACTGGCAGAAAAAAAAATCAATGAGATGATTTCTCATGATCTTCGGCCACACTCACAGATCAGTGCCTGGTCCAGTTGTCATCAAAGAGACTTCCTCCAGCAGCAGATGGGAGCAGGTGCACAGACTCACAGCCAGTCAGATATTATGTGGAGAAAGAGTCCAAATCGGAGGTTTCCATTGGGGGGGGGGTACCTTCTCTCTGAGACTGGGGAGTTCTGACACAGAAGAGGGTAGGAAAGACTGTAGGATTCAGAAGGGATGGAGGACATTTGGAGAACGTGGCTCACTGAGTCAACTAAGCAGGGATCACATGGGATCACAGAGACTGAAATGGCAACCTACATGGTTCTGCACCATTTCCTCTGTGTATATGTTGTGGCTGTTGGCTTGGTGTTTTCGTGGGACTCGTCATAGTGGGAGCGGGTGCTTCTCTAACTCTTTGGGCTGCTCTTGGTACTCTTTTCTTCCTCCTGGGTTGCCTTGTCCAGCCTCCACATGAGGGTTTTTTTTTTCCCCCTATGGTACATTGTTTTGTCCGGTTTGGTTGTTTCTTGAAGGCCTGCTCTTTTCTTTAAGGAAATGGAGGAAGAGTGGATCTTGGGGAGAGGGGAGTAGGGTAGGAGGAGGCTGGGAGGAGTGAAAGAAGTGGACGGAAGGGAAACTGGGCTCAAGGTGTAATATTTGAAAGAAGAATCTATTTTCAATTAAAGAAATATACAGGATGCACACACTTTCAGACACAGAAAAATGAAAGTATGTAACTTTTTAACTGAAACAGGGCCATTTTTTAAAACCTCTGTTTATTATAAACTGCTCTGAGAAAAAGAATACTGCCCTAGAGGGTTTTTTTAAAATCTCTTTTAGTTCTAATAATGTGATATAAGATGGCTAATCCTAAGAAGATGCTTAATTAATTTAATAGAACAAATGAAGATAAATGCATGTAGGTAGAGAGATGACAATCTGAGGTTTGCAAATGTGTAAGTATATGCTATCTACATATAGACAGATGTAAAAAGGTATATAAAATATTAATATGCACATGAGATCCTATGTTGTATAAAGAAACTCAACATTTTTATTAGTGATATAATCAAGTGTGGTATCTACCTCTTCTCACTGGATCCCTGAAGCCTCTTCAGAGGGTTTTCCAGCATAATCATCCAAATAGGAAACTGGAGCCATCTCCTGGCTCTTGGCCTGATGCAGGGAACCATCCTCCTGGAGCATGGTGTATTCTTAGGCCAGGATGGGCAGGGGCAAATATATGTGCATCTGATTGACAGTATGTGGAGCCAGATCAAGTCTTAACTCTATCTGGTCTGATTCCAGATCATTCACTTCGAGTAACTGGTCAGAACACTACAGAGACCTTCCTGAATCTGAGGAAACATACCTACCCAGATGCTTACATGGTCCTATCTGCAGTACTCTCTCTCAGTGTCTCTGTTGTGAAAGGCTGACTGTGAGCAAAGATGTGCTGTTAAGAGAGAGGGCCATCATACACCGTGGAGCCACATTTCAGTAGCAAATTTATATCCTGCCTAGCAATGTGGTCCTAGTCTAGATAGAGAAGAACATGGACAACAACAATCCCCACAACTCTCGAGGTCATATGGGCAAGAAGAGCCTCTTAAAGGATTAAAATCTACTTCCTACCTTCAGTGTCCTGGACTGCCTTGTTCAGGTCCCTGTCTAATAACTCAATTGTTCTGTCTCACAGGGAGTTTGAGCTGTAGCTTCACCAACCAGACCATCCTGTGAGGGGACTTCCAAAAGGTCCCCATGACTCACACCTACTCTCCTTTGGGCTGCTGCCTGCTTGGCCAGCCCTGTACAAACCAAGGAAGCCAAGCAGTATTTTACTTGCAGCAGTCTGTGTGTGGCCTATTTTTCAACTTTCAAAAAAAAAACCCTCTGAAACTTGGGAGAAAAGAAAGAGAGAAAGGGAGAGAGAGAGAGAGAGAGAGAGAGAGAGAGAGAGAGAGAGAGAGAGAGAGAGAGAGAGAGACAAGATAAGAGAAGACAAGAGAAGGGAACACACACACACACACACACACACACACACACACACACACACACACGTATGTTTTATAATAGCCAATTCCTCCTGAGCATAAGGACTGCCCTGAAATGCAGTAGATATACCCTGTGTCACTTTATTGAAGAAAACTCACTTATGCAGAGGGCCTAGTCCAGTCCCATGGAGGCTCCAGAGGTGTTAGTCTTAATTTCATGAGTTCCCACTAATTTGATTTGGTTGTCTCTGTAGGTTCCCCCATCATGATCTAGGCCCTCTGCATAAAGGAGACAGTTGTGTAGCTTGATCTGCTTAAGGGGGCCTTTGGCAGTAGGATCAGGATCCATTCCCGGTTCATGAGCAGGCTTTTTGGAGTCCACTACCTATGGTGGGACACCTTGAACAGCCTTGAGGCAGGTGGAGGGGCTTCGACGTGATTCTACTGAATGTACCAGGCTTTGCTGACTTCTCATGTAGGAAGTAATGAGGGTGGGTTAATGGGGGGAGGCTGAATGGGGCGGGAGAAGCCTAGAAGTGGATCTGTGATTGGTATGTAAAATGAATAAAAAAATTTCTTAATAAAAAAGAAAACTCATTGTCTCTCTCCTACAAGCTCTTTGTGTAGCCTTGGCTGTCCTGGAACTTGCTCTGTAAACCAGGCTGGCCTCTGCCTCCAGATGCTGAGATTAAAGGTGTGCACCACCACTATCAGGCTTCTCCTAGGAGCTCTTAATTGCAAATAGAGTCTTGGTCAAGCATGGGGCTGTATGCCCACGTCCTCTTCTTCATGCCGGGGGTTTGTCTAATTCATGTAGATCTTATGCATACTGCTGAAATCTCTGTGAGTTCATATGTATATCCGTCCTGCTGAGTTTGGAAAATGCTCTTTCATTGAAATCACCTACCACTTCTGGCTCTTAACAATCTTTCTGCTTCCACTTCCTCAAAGATTCCTGAACCTTGAGGGGCAGCATCTAATCAAGGTGTCCCAATTAGAGTTGAGTAGTTTGAATTTATTGAAAACATATTTTTGAATACTCTGGGTTTTCAGATATAACACATAAATTATTTAAACTTCAGCATATGAAAATACAAATAAGAGAGGGAAAAGGAATTGTGAAAGGTAATAGGTCAAAGACAGAAATTTTGTGTGTGTGTGATTTCAGAGAACAAATAAAGATATTTGTGAGACAATTGAACATGATGGACATCAAATTAAATATTAAAAGCATTAATATTTTCCTTTCTTAGACTAATTTTCCCAGCAGGAAGTGGTGCTAATTAATGTATTAATTTGAGGAAGTGGAATTCAGGTTGCCTGAAGACTTTATAGCATTTTAGTAGGAAAATGCTGTTCTGCTTCAATCATAGTACATTGCATACAACATTTTATCTGATCAGTAGTATTTTAGTCCCTTAAATTTTAAAGGTTGTGTAGTCTGTGAGTAGTAGCAAGAGTTCTGTACCTTTAGCAATATGAATAACAAGTCTAGACACTTAGACACAAGGCTAGTGCTCAAGATGGTCTACAGGAGTAAGTAACCCTAGTCACTGGTTCATGAGCATCCTCAATAAGTATGCTTTATATGAAGGGTAAATGTTTGTAAGAAATACATAATCCTTGATATCACAACAGTAACAAAAATAATTAAGTAAAAGATTTTAACACAAGCAAAAGGAACAATTAATTAAAAGATTCGATTTTTAAAATCATGTAAAATAGTAATGATAAAGATAGGATTTTAAAATAGTGTAAAATAGCAATGATATGTTGTACTTCTGAGTAATAAGAGAACAAGAGACTATAAGAATGGCATAATTATAATTTTAATGTGTAATTTAAAATAATACTGAATTAAATAAAATGCTGTACCACATTGTGGAGATATCTGATAATTATGAGGTGTTATTTCTTTCTAAATTAGCCTACAAATTCTAGACAATGTAATCAAAAGCAGAAAGTAATTTTATCTTGAAAATTTAAATGCATTTTAAAATGTATGTGGAATTTCAGTAACTAAGGACCTCCAAGACAATAAAACATTGCAGTCTAAGAGTGGAAGATGAGATATATATTTAAGGATGTGTGTGTGTGTGTGTGTGTGTGTGTGTGTGTGTGTGTGTGTGTGTAAAAATTAATAAATTTTGGGTTGGCATAAGATAAAATAGTAGATCAATAAAGTCAAATAACAAAGTTCATAAACATAACTGAAATACTTTGGAAAATGTATGTTTGTCGCAGGTATCCTTATAATTAATCACAGCAAACACAGACATGTCGTAACTTCTAGAAACACTTCTGGCATCAGTACATCTTAGAGAAAATTATTTTTATTAATGAAAGAAGTATAAGGTTACTTATAGGAGAAAACAAAATCAACAAAAATAGAATTCAAGATTGAAGTAAACACATTCTGTTTTTATATAATGGGATATCAAATTGCAGGAAAAATGAAACTTGATTTGCACTTATCCAGTGATTCAATCTATAAAAATATGTAAATGTCTGTCAGTGTATAGTCTGATAGGAAGCTTATTTGCCAGATACCAAAGTTAGCTTTTCACTGAGTGTGGTGTGTGTGTGTGTGTGTGTGTGTGTGTGTGTGTGTGTGTGTGTGTGTAGATGTTGGGAATGTTAATAAACAGCAGATGATACAAAGTTGAAGTAGTACTTAACCTTTGGATTAAGCTACTAGCATTGATTTTTACTGTATCGCTAGTTTGTATTCAAAAGTCTTGAAATTTTGCTCTCTTGAATTCATTTCCGATGGATCAAACAATGGAAATCATTCACGTTCAGAACCATATACTGGTTTACGAGGAGATCCCCACTCTGCTCTTATTAAACTCAGGGAAAGCTTCGTCTTCTTTAGATTGCTTGGTGAAAGCTCTAGCAGCTTACCCTTAATAGACATATCAGCAACTAGAGTTGTAATGTGGGAATTATTAAATCTATATTTTAGTTTTAGAATCAAGAGGTGAAACGCTTCTTAAATACGAAGAATCCCATTTTGACCCGATTCATTAATTGACATGCATGTTTTCCTTTTCAAATAAGACCTTAGAGTGCTGACTTGGATATATTGAGAAACATCATTCAAAACAGGATCTCTCTCTCTCTCTCTCTCTCTATATATATATATATATATATATATATACATATATATATATGTGTGTGTGTGTGTGTGTGTGTGTGTGTGTGTGTGTAATGAATAAATATTAAATCTGCATACTTAGTTAAGTTGTTTCACTGACTGTTCCACATTTGCATCCTTCCCAATGATGAGAATAAATAGAGTGTTCTTTTCTTTATTGTTGTTCTTCTATAATGAGTGGAAAGTCTGATTAGGAATTAACACAATACTCAGTTTCACATGAACTGAGAATTTCCCCAATTTCCCATAGGTCTATGAAAATCTTTCCTATTATCTGGAGGTCATATCAAATTACAGATCCTATTTAATGTATCTCCTTTATAGGTGACACTTATTTTTTAAAAATATATTTATTTTGTACCTACTGAATATTGTCCATTTTCCTAAATACTATAACTAAATAAATATAGAAATACTAATAAGGAAACCAGACAAATACCAACTTTTTATTCTTATATTTGATATAATTATAATCTGCCCCGCCCCCGGCATCACTCATCATTAAGCACTCCCTAGTCTACACTCAATTATATAATTTAGTGATACTATCTTTAAAATTCCTATGTTATCTTTATCATTATACTAACATCTTTTTTTTGGGGGGGGGCGGTTTTGAGACAGGGTTTCTCTGTTGCTTTGGAGCCTGTCCTTAACTAGTTCTGTAGACCAGGCTGGCCTCAAACTCACAGAGATCCACCTGCCTCTGCTTCCTGACTTCTGGGATTACAGGTGTTTGCCACCACCGCCCAGCTTTATACTAACTTCTTATAGAGCTTTAATTCCATTCATATTTCAAATTCCCCCTTCTCCCCTAAGGAGAACATATAACAGTATGATATATACTCAGTAATCCATACTTGTCATAAAATATGACAACTGATTCTTGGACAGAACTTAGTTCTGAGAAAAATAAAATTAAAAAAAAGTCTTTAGGAAAGCAGACATTCAACATGCATTTCAAAATCAAATATTGAACCTTCGTATATAGCATTAATTTTTAACATAAAAAGGACAGGGTCTACATGATTAATAAGTGACTGTATGGTCAATGATCCTGAAGGTTGAGAAGAATGTGTATATTCAGGCTGTTACCACAATAGCAGATTGACAGGGAAAAAAAAAGATTTGAAGCATCTGTTGTGCTCTAGGAAGTCTTAACTAATTCTAGGCAGGGGTTGTAAAATGATTACTTAAAGATTTATGGGGAGAACTGGGTTTTAATTACAGCAGAGAAGATATAAAGAAACTTATAAAATTGTAGTCACAATTAGTTAAAGAAGGTAAGAAGAGGCATAAGAATAAAAATGACTCTGTCGATCCACAGCCAAATACCAGGTAGAGCTCTAGTGCTGTGGGATAAAGCTTTTGTACACTGGTTTAATAACATGCTGATTGGCCAGTAGCCAGGCAGGAAGTATAGGCGGGATAAGGAGAATTCTGGGAGGAGGAAGGCTGAATCAAGAGACACCAGCTCACCATCCAAGCAGCAGTATGTAATGGTACACAGGTAAAGCCATGGAACACGTGGCAACATATAGATTAACAGAAATGGAGTCTAGTTGAAGAGAGAGAAGAGGGATTCTATGAGCAAGTGGTTCAGGATCATGATGGGGAAACCTGCAGAGAAGACCAAATCAAACTAGTGGGAACTCATGATGGTTGGATCAACGGCTGTGGAGCCTGCATGGGACTGGACTAGGCCCTCTGTATAGTGAGACAGTTGTGTAGCTTGATCTGCTTGGGGGCCCCCTGGTGGTAGGATCCGAATCCATCCATGGTGCATGAGTGGGCTTTTTGGAGGCCACTACCTATGATGGGACACCTTGTGCAGCCTTGAGGCAGGGAGAAGGTTTTGGACTTGCCTCTACTGAATGTGCCTCCCCATGGGAGGCCTTGCTTTCTTGTGGGGGGCAATGGGGGGTTGGGAGGGGGAGGCTGGGGGAGTGGGAGGAGGGAAGAAGGGACTCTTTGATTGGTGTGTAAAATAAATGAAAATTTTTCTTAATTCTAAAAGAAAAATGACTGTGTCATAAATTCTTATTTCATTTCTTCGGAATCAACTTTGAATAGAAATTGTCTTTTCTCATCCCAGAAGTAGGGTTTAGATTCTCTGGACACTTTCAAGTTCTTTACTTACACTTTTTCATAGTGGCCAGTCACAATATCTGCCCTACACACCCAGCTCTTGGTGACCAGCTACCTATGAGACAGCTACTCATTCACCCCATTAATATGCATGCTTGGTATGGCCTATTGAGATGTGCTAGAGTCATTCAGTCACCTGCTAGTGTGCATGGTGACTAGGTTTAAATATACCAGAATGTCACCACAGGAAAGTTGTTTGTTTACTCTCTGTCTGAAATGAAATCAGTCCTTAGGGTTTCCCTCCCCCATCTCTTCCAAAATGTTTGTTAAGTATGTGTATCATGAGCAGCTTTTCATCACCCTTTGTTTTGTGAGGGCTTTGTAGCTTGGATTGCTACATAATACTTTGCTTTTCTTGTGTGGCTTTTCCTCCCGTTTTGTCTTTTTGTTTGTTTATTTGATTGTGTGTGTGTGTGTGTGTGTGTGTGTGTGTGTGTGTGTGTGTGTTGTATCCCCTATCTCACCTACAGACACGATCAGAGCTACTTCTGCCCTTGTCAGTGCTCTCTTAGCTAATGGCCTTCTTTATCAAAATAGAAACAGGGCAGACAACAGACAAAGTTCTATCTGCTTGTATTGATGCCTTTCCTGTGGGTGAGACACCAAGTCACCTGTTGGTCACATAGGAACTTTGTAAAATAAGGGAGTGGACACTGAAAATGCATGGTAAACATGCTTAGTTGTGTCCCTTCAGGACCTGCCACAGCAATGTTGGAGATTTATGGCCAATCTAGAGAAAAAAATCTCAAGATTTGTGATAAGGACAACAAATATGTAGTTACAAATTTTTTTTGGAAATAATTTTTTTTATAACAATTCATAGAACAATCATTTGAAATAGGAACATAGAAATTTCACTGCTCTTCATAAACTCAGCATTCACATTGAATTATAATAAAATAGGAATAAACTTGTCATACAGTAGGTAGAAATTGCTGACCTCACCCAAGAAAAATTCTTCTAGGACTATTTTATTTCTACACAGTGGTCAATTTTCACACAAAACAATCATGCATTATTTCTATTTGTTATGACTAATTTTGCAGATAATATGCTCTTCCTAAATGTTTCTAGTTTATTTTATATTATCATCTTCTGCTTTAATACTGCTATTACCATTAATAGCTACCATCTGTTGAACACTTCCTTTGTATGTGATGGCCGTCTTAGTCAGTTAGAATACCATTTCTTCTCCTTAACTACTGTGGTATAGACATTATTTGTCTTAAAAGAAAAATGAATCAAGCACACAAAATATTTGGGTATGCATACATATTGTATATTTGTATTACAAAATTGGTTCCAGTGTATCTGACTCTAGAACAGCTTTTGGAAGGATTCACTTATCATATCCAGCACTGTATGAAGAGATAGTAGAACATCATAGGATTTCAAAGAGTGCTTTATTAGCAGATATACAATTAATAAGGAATATAATATAAAATTAATAAGGAATATAATATACATAACATGTGAGGGTGTGTTTGTCTTAGTCTCTTGTTTTTCCAAGACAAAGTATCACATACTTGGTAACTAATAAAGTAGATAAGCATGTTGTCTATAGTTACATATGCTAGGAAGTTCAAAATTATGTGGCTATATCTGGCTTGAATTTTTTTTTTTTTTTTTTTTGCTTTGCCACGCCACCATCTGATAGTAGAGGGGAGGGAGAGGAATTTCTATTTTATAGCATACCCCTTTGGCCTGGTTCAAATAGGTATGGACGCCATACACTTGTGTTTGAATGCTTGGCCTATAGGGAGTGGCAATGTTGGGAGGTGTGGCCTTGTTGGAGTAGGTGTTGCCTTGTTGGAGAAAGTATGTCACGGTGTGGGCAGGCTTTGAGGTCTCATATTTGCTCAAGCTGTGCATAGTGTGGGGGACAACACACTTCCTGTGGCCTCTAGATCCAGATGTAGGACTCTCAGCACCATGTCTGCCTGCGTGCTACCTTGCTTTCCTCTGTCATGATAACAGACTAAACTTATGCAACTGTAAGACAGTCCCAATTAGATGTTTTCCTTTATAAGAGTTGCTGTGGTCAACAATAGAAACCCTAACTAAGACACAACAATAGAAACCCCTAACTAAGACATCCTTACTGTGACAATAGTATCACTTTATTTAGGAAATATTACAAAATGCCCCCTTCATGTTCCCACTGCTTAATTCTGTCGAGATGACAAATTTCTACATGAGTGGTGAGAAGGACAATCATTCAAACGTGACAATGGTAATGCATATGAAAGGTTGAGTGTTCTTACACAATCTGAGTAGTGCTAGGAAACGTATTGTATAAGCCAAGCTGACTCTTGAAGTGAAGTGGTGGTTATTAGGCAAGATAGAGGGACGAAACTAGAGAGACATAAGTAGAGGTGGCTGACAAGAGGCCGGAAATGTGGAAAAATGACTGGTCTCCAAGGACTTTGAGCTAAAAGGAATATGGGTGATGGTGATACCAAGAGATTTGGAAAGGGATATCGTGGAAGGTTTGCAAATCCTTTGTCATACATGAGGTCTGAAACTGATCTTTCCACCAAAGAAAAACCATAAGGAAAGATGACACTATATTCTGAAAACATGGGAAGGTTGAATAAGTGAAGAAAGAAACATACAAGGGAAATATCTGGTAAAATTAGGTGCAATTCTTCTCATTAGAGGTGAGTGTGAGGAGAAATGAGCAATATCAGAGACAGAAGGGAGAGTGAAGGAAACAGTGGTTATTGTTTCAATATAAGACTGCAAAGGCGAATCACAGAGCAGTCACAGATTTGGAGCTTTCCATGATGGAGAGGCTTCATCAGTGCAACCAGAAAAGGAGCAGATCACCAGGCAGATGGGACATAGTGAGCTAACTGGGAACATATTAAGATTTCCCTATGGAATGACTAAAGTAGAGCCCCACCCCCCAACCCCTCCATGTTACTGTTTCCTTTCCTATTTTTATTCTTTGTTACATTTTCATGCATGTCTCTCTCTCTCTCTCTCTCTGTGTATATATATTATATATTTATATATTACTCAATATATATGTATATATACTAGTGTATGAATAGAACCATTATGCCTAAGGATATCTGGGTAATTATAGCTATTATTAGTATTACTTTTATCATTTATTAAAAGTGATTGACTCCAGAGTTATGGACTGTCTAAGCCAACACTCTACACTCTGCTGAATAAATTTTCATATTGTCAGCCTGAATTATGGGTTTAAACACCTTGTTACTGACAACAAATCAGAGCCAGAAAGGAAAGTTAGCATACTTTATAACAACTCTAAAGTGATTAGGGCATGTATTTTTAGAATAATAAATACAAAATTTAAGTTATGCTCATAATGGAGAAAAAATAAGTAAACTCAAACATCAAAAGTCAGCTTATAGGTCAAAGTAAACATGCAGAGAAGAAAACACCCAGGAGAAATGATCCTGCAAAGCTCTTGAAGCTAAATGGTACTTGCTTATTTATTCAGAAATGATATACATAGACTTGCGCCAGAACATACAGTCTCTAAGTAGAAATAATTCATCACTTTCCATCTTCTTTGGTAGCCAAGACCACGTATTAACCAATATTCTCATTTAAATTATAGTCTTTCCAAAGATATTCTTCCAAAAACTCTACCATAAAAATATATGTATTTTATTTTCAGCCTTAACTAAAAACATACTCTCAAAAGAGTTTTTCTCTTAAATATATCCAGGCCACAATGACTTTAAGATAGGACAATGTGGTTTGCCTTGTGTGGAATTTATTTTCCTTTCATTTCTTTATGTGGTCTTAATTGAACAATCACTTACGTAAGGGGGTTGGGGGGAGACCAAATGGCATTATCGTTACCTCATCTACAAGTAGATTTGCACACTTTACATGTCTTGACTGTCTGAGTTACTGATCATATATTTCATTTAAAACACTCTCATAGTTATTGGAAAAAACTTCACCATTAATAAAATTTTATTGGTTTTCTTTATACCTTTAGCTTTCTGACATCTCTCCATTCTTCTACAGGCCTTTTCTGTCATTTCAAAGTGTTTAATATAGAAAAATAAACTTTTATATTTCATACCATTACAAAAATGCTCTCTTTTATTTTTATGAAGATGAATGATGCATATGGTCAGAAAGACAAATGATGATTCCTTTTTAGAGTCAGCATATAATAATTACAAATATTAACACCTGCATCTTTTGTTCCAACAAATTTCAATTTTCAATGTGTGTGAAAGGAGTGTGAATCGCCCAGATGTGGCGATGATTGTCTATAATCAGAGTACATGGCAGTCTGAGTCACAGAGATTACCTACTAAAGAGTGCTCTGAGCTGCTACATAATCATAAGGTATCTGGAAAAAATATTTTTAAAAAGTGTAATTAGGTATTAATGGGAGATTAGACTAGGTAGAAAACAAGGCAAATAATGTAAAAGCCACAAACATAAGGATCTAATAAGGAATTATGAGTCACATTTATGGAGAATGTCTTTTTTATTATTTATATAGTTTTCATATTTTTATGAGATAGGGGATATCATAAATGACCTTGTTAAGGAGGTATTGAGAAAATAAGTTGGTTGGATGGTCACAGAGTAAATGTAGGAGTCAAATTTTTAATGTTAGCTTTCTGAATCTGTAAAGAAATTATGAGCGGTAAACAAAAATATGGTTTGTGTTTACTCTATACTTTGAGATTGAGAACTAATTCTATTGATTATCATTTCTATTGAGGGAAATGGAAGCCCAGAGAATGTAATTGTTAATGTAAGCTGACTTTGGTCTTCTAGAGTAAGGAGATATTTTTTTGTTATTACTAAGTACAAAAAAAATGAAACATAATTTTGTATATAGCTCTGGGTGGTCTGAAATTCACTATGTAAACTAGCCAAGGACTTCTGCCTCTGGTGCTGGAGTGCTGGGGCTAAATTGCGCACATTATTCTTGGCCAGAGAAAAGCATTGATTATTGTAAAGCAACTCCACACCTAGGAGACCTCAAACATACAGGCAAAACCTACAGGCAACCGAGCAATGTTATGAGCAGGAGGGATGATATTCTTCAGGGAGAAACATACCAATTTGTTTTCCAGTGCCAGGTTGTGAGCCTCGGAGACATGCATATGTGTAGCACTGTGCAGATGGACCAGGTTAACTTTAATAATACATATTTACATCCATATATATACATGTAATAGCAATTGATGAAGGGGGAGACCACAGGCTTAGTGGAGAGCAGAGAGGAGTATATGGGAGTATTTGGAAGGAGGAAGAGAGAAGGAAGAAATAATACAACTATATTTTGACCTCAAAAATAAAATGAGATGAAAGTTGATTATTTCATGATAAGATGGAGAAATGGGTGTGTGGTTATATTTTATTTGTATGTTAATAAATAAAGTTTACCTGGAGATCAGAGGAAATAGCAAATCACTAACACAAAAAAGCAGTGATAGCACACACCCTTAATCCGATCACTTGGCAGGCAGGGTTTCTGTGTTCAAAGCCACACTAGGGAACAGAGCCAAGCATGGTGACAAAGGACTTTAATCCCAGTACCAACCATAGAGAGCTGGAGGTCTGTACAGACAGGCAATGACAAGGAAGTGAGGTAGCTGGGCTAAGAGCCAATGAGAGGACAGAAAAGAAAGACAATAAAAGTGCATGTAGAGGGGAAGTAGTTCACTTTTGGAAGCTATAGAGCTAATGAGGTAAGGTGGTTGGTGGCTCTCACTATTTCCCTGTTCTCTAAGGCTTTCACCCCTATATTTGGCTCTGTGATTTTATTTAATAAGACTGCTTAAAAATTCGGCTACATGGGTGGTTCTCTGATGAATGAGAAGCAGCTAGAGTGTGTCAATAGAAATCAGAAAATTTATTAATGCAGATTTCTTCTGGTTTTCATCTTCATCTCCTAGATTTTTTTATTTTTTTCTATGATAATATCTGAAGTTTTGTTTCTACTAGGGGAAAAGGGAATGAAACCAAAAAGTTCTAGTTACAAAATATCATTTAAATTGCACAGATCACTTGCAATTTAATTCTCCTGACCAAAAATCAGGAATGAGGCCCAGGGAGCTTGAGAAGTTTTCGGTTGAAACATGGTTATTATGGAATCATTGCTCAACTCTCCCTTTAGCTCAGATGCTCTGAGCAGAAGAGACAGTTCAGAGAATGAAAATGCTTGTCCTCTGAGCCTGATGACCTGGGTTTTGTACCTAGAACCCACTTCTAAAGATGTGGAAAGAAAGAACTGATTCCTGAACATTCTTTGAATTCCACAATTCTGCCATGACATATACTTGTGTTTACACATACAAAGGAAGTAATAATGATAATTAATAATTTTAAAGAATAGATGCCAAGAAGAGTAGGGAAGAGATGGTTTTACATGTCTTCCTATTTTTCACTGCTCTTCAAACTATCTAATGGTCTCTACCCTGGTATAAGGGCAATCATCCAGATTTGCTAAATTCAGATCATTTTTGTTCAACTTACCACTCATCTACTGAGCAGTATTTTTGCAGGATTTATTAATTTGGTATTTACTTTCTCAAAGCTGGAATAAGCTCTAAGATTCTTATTTCTCAACAAACATATTAATTTCTCGTTTCTCAGATACCACACTGCATCATGATCTAAAGTTGCTAGGTGGTAATGATGAAAGGTTAACTTTTCTTCACCTATTATTTTCCTTTCGTGCTTTTTTGTAGTAGGTTCTCCATGGCATAAATGCACATAGGCCAACTTATATACTAGTCCTTCTCCCACAAAACTGTATTGTTATAATAGCCTCCTGTTTTGTTTAGGTGCTTTGGTAATCACTTCTTACTCAGTTCCTACAAATCCCCGTGTTGAATAGATTTTTCTATACCTTATGGAATTCAAAATTAGCAGAGCTGAATGATGTCCCTTAGATTGTGTGTGTGTGTGTGTGTGTGTGCGTGCACAGAAGATTCTACATTAGACATATATTAAAAATAATTCATCTCATCCTGGTTATACAATTGTGACTAGGAAGTTGCTGAATTAAAAAAAAAAATTATGTTCGGCCCCAAGTATCAAGAAGACTCATGCAATCAATAGAGTGAATATTTCAGGAGATAATCAGTTTGTACCTGGTTTTCCCTTATAGTGGTAATTTCATTCTTTGTACTCTATGGATTCTGGTTCTGTTCTTAGATATGTATTTTCTTAAGATTTATAATAGATTCTATTTTAAATGTTCTACCATAATTACTAAGATTTTTTGAGATAATTTATTATCACATATATTGGCATGTAGAGTAAAGTATAGGAGGGTGCCTTCCTCTGGTGGAAAAGTATGTTGATGATATATGAAGTCTAATGTCACAGTAAAATAATGGGGGTGCATCAGCCCTGGAGAAATGGCTGAACTCATAACTGGTAAGTAGACCCAGTGAACAAAACTAATTTTTCTTATGGCATAGATATTTTCGTCATGAAACAAAACAGAGTCTACACTGACCTGGGCAATATTTTATGCACAACTAACTGCATTTAATGAGTGTTGAAAGGTGTGCCTTCTCTTGGGCATGATGGGCATTTGGAGTTCGCTTTCAGCTATAGCTCTCTGGGGAGTCTGAGATGTAGAAATGAAACATTCTCAGGTATTTTTATAATCCGAGCTTATTTTCCAGGAATGAAATTATATAACAGGTTTCTGTAGTCTAATTGCTTCCAGAAAATTCTACTTATTGTAATCAAACCTAAGCATTCATTCTTGAAATAACATTAAATCCTACACTTTATTATTAGTTCTCTGGCTTCTGTGCTTCTAGAATTATGGGAAACTGGTTCGAATGAATCCTTGTGCATCCACAAGGAATCTAAAATGTCCCTTTCTTTTTCCTTTTTTAAAAAATTAAGTTTATTCATTTATTTTACATCTCGACCACAGTTTCTCCTCTCTCCTCTCCTTTCATTCCCTTCCCCAACCTTACCTCTGCCCCACCCCACCCGAATTCAATGCTCCTCTGATTCTGTTCAGAAAGGGGCAGGCCTCCCATGGGTGTCAAAGAAGCATGGCATATCAAGCTGAGGTGGCACTAAGCTCCTCCCCTCGTATTAAGAATTGGTAAGGAAACCCAGTATGAGGAATAGGTTCCCCCAAACTGACAAAGCATCAGGGACAGGCCTGGATCCCACCTCTAGGAGTCCAAGTAGACCAAAACTACACAACTGTCACACATATGTAGAGGGCCTAGGTAAGTCCCATGCAGGGCCTTAGCTGCAGTCTGGTATCTGTGAGCTCCTATGAGCACAGGTTAGTTGTCTCTGTGGGTTCCCTTGAGATGACCTTGAACCTCTTGGCTCATACAATCCTTCCTCCATCTCTTCAACAGGATGCCTGGAGCTCTGTCCCGTGCTCAGCTATGGATCTCTGCATCTGCTTCTATCAGTTACTGGATGAAGGCTTTCTGATGACAATTGTTTTTCATTTTAAACATATTTTAAATTTAAAATATAATATAATATATATATATGTATGTATGTGTATGTAAATATATACATATGGAGTAATATATTTATTCCTAAATATGTAAGTAGAACCTGCTCAGTTCATATAATTTTACTTGTATTTGATCTCAGGGGCTGTTCACTTGTCATTGTTATTAATTAGGATACTCCTCTTTGGGGTAAACTATATCTACTGATTTCAGCATTCCTTAGTTTGTTTGGGTTTTTTGTTGTTGTTCGGTTTGTTTTTGTCTGGGGTTGGGGCTCCCTGTTATTCCCCTTTTCTTATTAGCTTGTACACTGTTGTTGCCATTTTTCAGATTTTGTTTCAACAGACAAGGTCATGGGCCTTCATGGGTGTAGCTTCTCTGACATTTTGTGAGACAAAATCTCACAGCAAAATTTATTTTTGTTGCAGCTTTACCTTGCCATCTTTAATGACACTCTTAATAAGGTGCCTCTGAGAAACTCTGTGACTGAGAATAACATCTGGAATGTACAGCTGAGTGGCTTTTCCGGATCTCTGAGAGATACCATTATTGGATTCACCTTCATTGCTTTTATACAGTTATATGCCTGGTGGGGCTGTGTTCTGCCTTACTGGTTAAAACACAGCAGTTTGGATGTGTTTCAGTTGGATAATAAGATTACCAGGTATTTGTTCTGCAGTGGTGCCTGATACTTGACTTCTAAGCCAATACTCTAAGTTTAAGAGGTGTGTGTGTGTGTGTGTGTGTGTGTGTGTGTGTGTGTGTGTTTCTATATCAACGGCAGCTCAGACTGTTTTTGGAAAATAGCATATAGCAGATTGTATATAGCAATAGTCAATTTATTGAAACACACAGTTAATTAAAAATGATGTAAGCAATCTTGGAGTTTACTGTCTTATGCTGTATTCCCAGACACTAGTAAGTGATAGACAAAGGATCATTTAGAAATTCAGTTTCCTTCTACTGCTGCCTTATCATCCCCTATTGTTATCCCATAGGAAACTATATCTGTTTATAACACCAATATGTAATTCTAATACTTGGGAAACTAAGCATGAAGCAAGTGGTTATCTTATACAAGAAGATGATATGGAACTGTGAAAACTCTAATACCAAAATTAAGATCATATTGACTTAAAAGGACATGTGTAGATGTAAGGAATGTTTTTATTAGCAGAATGCGGACCTTTGGTTGATGATTAAATCCATGGTGATAGGTTGAAGAACAGTCTTTGTAAAAAAAAAAAAAACACCATGGAGAGATGTTATTGGGGGAAATAATGGGTGGCTATTTTAATGATATTTGCAACATAAATCATTGATGATACAAAAATGTTATTCAAATTCTATTTCTTTCATCATATCCCATGTCTTGTCAAATTATTTGAGCAGAGACCAAGAATAAGAGCACTTAATCACATTTTGTCATTTTTGTTGTAGATCTAAGGCTGAATAGCTTACTATACCACTTCATTTACAGAGTATGCAAAACTTAAGATATGTCCAGAAGAGATACCTGGAAAGGATGTGAAGAAAGAAGAAAAGTATTTTCACTACTGGTAGGAGTGCAAACTAATATAACCATTATAGAAATTAGTTAGGAGGTTTTTCAAAATTTAAAAAATAAAACTATTACGTGACCCAGCTATTTCACTACATGTTTCCACTCCATATAATGCCATAAAGACACTTGCACACTTTTGGGAATTGCTATTGTATTTACTAAACAAAGAAGATGAGGACAACTTAGTTGTTCATCAACAGATAAATGGACAATGGAAATCTGGTAAATACATAAAGTGACATATAATTCAGACCTAAGGAAAATTTAAATGACAGAATTTGCAAGAAAGTTGATATAATTCTAATGGATAATAATAAGCAAGTTTGCACAATCTCAAAAAAATCCAACAAAATGCATGCTCCCTGAGGTATGCAGATGCTAGCCTAAAATATATACATGTATATAAAGTGTATATATCAGTATAGTACCTATAATGGAGAGGAAGAAAGGATAATAAAAAAGACAAATTGCTTACTACTAAGCCCAGAGATATAACATCCTTTTGTGTCACTCTTTTGAATGCTTTCTCAAAGTCTAATACCTTTTAAATGCAAAATGAGTCTGTAAGTTGGCAGTGACTCCATTTGATTCCACAAGTACCTGTAACCTTACTTGAATATTAAATTATGGTTTTCAATTGAATGTTTCCATAGGATGTAGTTCTTTGTAAGTATATTTAAATGTTGCAATACAATATTGCATTCTTGAAGCAATATTAGCTACTTAAATTATAGAATGATTATATTTAACACATAATATGATAATTATGTGTAAACTAACATAATTTAAAAAATTCTAAGGAAAATTTGGAATACTAATTCATTGTTCTTGGATCT
This sequence comes from Peromyscus maniculatus bairdii, assembly GCF_049852395.1. NCBI lineage: Eukaryota > Metazoa > Chordata > Mammalia > Rodentia > Cricetidae > Peromyscus > Peromyscus maniculatus. Next base: position 28,869,593 of record NC_134869.1, on the reverse strand, counting down.
CAAAGACCAACACAACAGGAATGTGAAAATATTGACAAACTTTTTTCTTTTACATCATATGCTGTATTTCTAAATGTTATCATTATTGAGAAATAGACATATTTTGGTTGAAAAAGTGAATATTAAAAAAAAAGGAAATTACAAATATTTGAATTTTTTACAAGTAAAGAATCAATGAAGATTGCTGGCCATATAATACTCTTCATTATTATCTTTAAATTATTTTCCTGATATCTCTAGCAAATAATGAGTGCTCAGATAAGTGGAGTGTATAATTGCATTCTTTCATAATTCTAGTAAGAACCATGTCTAAATTATTTTGTGCAAGAATTACAAAGATATTTGGATATCCCCAAAGACCTTTGGGTCCATCAATCCGAAAAATGTATCAAACCAATAGACAATAAATCTAGTTTTCTATATAAAATATTATTCTCAGCAAGTATTCCAAAATACACATTGTAATGTGATTTCAGAAAATAATTAAAAAAATAATTAGAAAAAGTAAATGTTTTTGAAGAATGTTTAATATTATATATGTATTAACATGTATTAATGTATATATTATTGATTTGGTTTGATGTTTCTATATGTGCATACAGCATTGCTGTTACGAATAGGTTGTTCAGTGTCATGACCTTCTTCCCCTCTTTTCTTTTTTGCTTTGATGTAGTAGAATGAGTATTTTCATTTTAAGTATATGAAAAATAAATGCATTTCTAATTGTAATTTAAAAATTTAAATTAACAAATGATCCATTCAAAAATGGTCTTCACATCCAAACAGAGAGATTTCAAAAGAAGAAATTAAAATGGCTGCAAAATATCTCAAAAACTGTTCAGCATCCCTCGCAATTAAGGAAATGCAGAGTAAAATAACTCTGAGACTTCATCTTACCCCAATCAGAATGGCAAAATCAACAAAAACAACTGACAACAAATGCTGTAGGAAGGGTGGAGAAAAGGGAGCTGTCATTGACTATCGGTAGGATTGCAAACTGGTCCAGGTTCTCTGGAAATTAGTGTGGACAGAATCCTAAAAAAAGCTAAACACAAACCTGCCCATATGATCCTGCTAAACTGTTCCATGACCTACGGCTAAAGGATTGACATCTTGCTCCATAGATAATTCTTCAGCCATGCTCATTGCTGATAGATTCACAATAGATAGAAAGTTGAAACAACTTATTTGTCTTTCAACAGAAACAACTTATTTGTCTTTCAACAGAAATTCTCACTGCTTATCAATTTACATATATGATACATTTGAATTTATTTATTCTTCTCTCATATATTGTATCCTGACCACAGTTTCTCCTCCTTCCATTTCTCCCAGCCTTCCCATCACCTCATCTCCCCCAGACCCACTCTTCCTGCGTTTCTCTCCAGAAAAGAGCAGGCCTCCCAGGAATATTAACCAAACACCGCATAACAAGTTACAATAAGACTAGCCACACAGCATCATATCAAGGCTGGACTAGTCAATCCGGTAGGAGGAAAATGGTCACAAGGGCAGGCAAAAGAATCAATTCCCACCCCCACAAGAACACCAAGATACACAACCATACCAAATGACTTAGCTCGGACCCATACACGTTCAAGGGTTGTTGCTTCAGTCTCTGTGAGTCTCTATGAGTCCTGTTTAGTTGACTGTGTTGGGTGTTATTCTTTTTGTGAGACGGGTCTTACTATGTAGCCCATGCAGGACAGATTTATGGATGAAGCTGCTTCAATCATAAGACCTTCTTCCTCTGCTTTCATAGTGAGGGGTCCTACAATCCTTCCTCCCCTACTTCTGCTGGGTTCCCTAAGCTCCACCTAATGTTTGATTAAATTATACTTTTTAAATGAGTGCTATACACCAAAATAGTGTTGTCTATTATACAATTTTCATTTCTGCTTTCAAGTTTTCTGTTTTTCAGGAGTTGCTAGAAATTGAAGATGGCTCAATTGTTCACTTTTACTTCAAGTATTTATTTGCTGTAGCACAGATTACATTAGTGATATACCATTGCACTGGGCTAGACTCTTGCTCTATTACACTTTTGAGTTATGGACAGAGGATGCTTTTTTATCTTATGTCAATCGTGTGTGTGTGTGTGTGTGTGTGTGTGTGTGTGTGTGTGTGTGTGTGTGTGTGTAAGAGAGAGAGAGAGGATATGAACATAGAGCATATGTAGAGGCTAAAGAACAACAAAGTTGTGCAGTTCATTCTCTCTTTCTATTTTAAATGGATTCCAAAGATTCAGTAATCTCAGGTTGACAAGTTTCTAGGGCAAGAGCCTTCACCCATGAGCACTCTTATCAGCCCATGTGTTAGGTTCTTTACTTATTGAGCCTTATGACTGAACTTGATCATGGGCCCCTTACAAAAGTGGTATAACCACTATCCAAATTTGTTTAAAAATCAGAATCCATAGAACATGAAAATCAGAAGTGTATGGTCTCATGCTCAAAAGAAGAAAAAGGATGAACAACTGTTGGACACAGATTTGAGCATACTGTAGAATATTCATCGTGTCCACTCAGTTCCTTCATTCCACCTACTTGCTGGGAAAGAAATGTGGAAATCATCACTGGGAAGACAATATTTAAAGTGGGGTAGTTTGACAGAAGTGAATCATTGCTGGCAATACCATTACAGATAAAATCACATATGTAGATGTTCTTTACTAAAGGAGGAAACAAGTCAGTGACTTGCCATAATTCCTTTGGACTTGATTAGCTGTCTGGATTGCAAGCACCAGCAGAGACATAGTTTCTCCTGACATTGGCATAAATTGCAATCATGAGGAGTACCATCACAAACATACCAATGCAGCAAGAGCAAGCATTCTTATGAATGGGAGACATTCTTATGAGTGAAGATCTGGGCTTAGCTGGAAAATAACGTCTACTTCAGCAAAACAACTGATCACTTTGCTTGGGGTCATCATAGACCCTCAGAAATTCAGAAATGTGTGACTTCTATTTAATAACAGGTTACATGCTAAAATAGTTGATTTCTTTCCTGAATAAGTGTAATAATAGTTTCTTATCTTTGGAGTGATTGACAGTTTGGGTTAGATAACTGCTTATGGGTAATGATGCTGTCCTTGTCTCTTATCTCATTCTAGCCAATTTCCAAAAACCAAAGTATCTCTGGATAATGTAAAGGTAACCAAACAGGTCAAATGCCCTACGCAACATTGGGGGTCACTTTTCAAAAGTTTCTTTTAATTATTAAAAAATTTTATATTTATTTTACATACCCACCACAGATCCCCCTCCCTCCAATCCACCTCCCCCCATTCCCACTTCCTCCAAGGGGAGACCTCCCATGGGGAGACAGCAGAGCCTGGTACACTCAGTTGAGGCAGGTCCAAGCCTTTCCCCCTGAACCAAAATTGTGTAAGGTGTTCTACCACAGGCAGTGAACTCCAAAAAGCTCACTCATGCCCTAGGGATGGATCCTGATCCCACTGTCAGGAGGCCCCTAAAGCAGATCAAACTACACAATTGTCTTGCCTAATCCAGTCCCATGGAGGCTCCACAGCTGTTAGTCCACAGTCCATGAGTTTCCACTAGTTTGGTATGGTTGTCTCTGTAGGTTTCCCCATTATGATCTTGATGCCCTTGCTCATAGAATTCATCTTCACTCTCTTCTACTGGACTCTAGGAGCTCGGTGTGGTGCTTGGTGGTGGATCTCTGCATCTGCTGCCATCAGTTACTGGATGAAGGCTCTATGATGGCAGGATATTCACCAATATCCTAATTCAGGCACCCTCTCCTCTATTGCTAGTACAAGGACACCTGTTTGTTCATAGCAGCATTTAGCTAGTACAAGGACTATGTTCACAGCAGCATTATTTGTAATAGCCAGAACCTGGAAACAACCTAGATTCCTCTCAACCAAAGAATGGATTAGGAAAACGTGATAAATAGACACAAGGGAATACTACTCAGCAGTAAAAAAACAATGACATCATGAAATTTGCAGGTAAATGGGTGGAACTAGAATATATCATCCTAAGTGAAGGGACCCAGATTCAGAAGGACAAACATGGTATGTACTCACTCATAAGTGGACACTAGATATAAAGCAAAGGATAACCAGACAACAACCCATAGCTCCAGAGAAGGTAGCTAACAAGGAAAAACCGTAAGAGGGCCACATGGATCTCCCTGGGAAGGTGAAATAGATTAGATCTTCATGAGTATACTGGGAATAAGGAAGTGCAATGCAGGGTAGGGGATGGGGGATAAGAATATAATGGAACTAGATGGTTGAGCTGGAACAAGGACTAAGTGGGAGAACAATGAAAGAGACCCCATGATAGAGGGGGACATCATGGGGATAGGGAGAAACTGGGTGCTAGAGAAGTCCCCAGGAATCCACAAGGATGACCCCAGCTTATATATTGGGGATCACTTATTAATGAAATTCAACCAATGTTTAAATATAAAAAAGAATACACACACACATATACAATTAAAATTAGAGTTCATGTTTTAGAAAATGATAAGAATAGTGTTTAAAACTTCCTGCTTGCCGGGCGGTGGTGGCGCACGCCTTTAATCCTAGCACTCGGAAGGCAGAGCCAGGCGGATCTCTGTGAGTTCGAGGCCAGCCTGGGCTACCAAGTGAGCTCCAGGAAAGGCACAAAGCTACACAGAGAAACCCTGTCTCGGAAAACCAAAAAAAAAAAAACTTACCGCTTAACTGACTTGCAAGTCACTTTAAGTTTAAGCACAACTTTTAATTGCATAGTGAAATCACTTATATCTGAAGCCCATAGATACTTGACTTGCACAATTCCCACTTTCCTCTTTTGAAAAAGCTGGCAGATGGGCCAGTTCTCTACCAGTCTTATTGAACACATTTAGAAATAATCAGCTAAGAAGTGGCCTATGGTTCAAAGGACCAGGAAGAAGGAAGTGACAACATGCATGCATAGCCACTTTAGAAGCTTACAGAGTGTGTTGGCATGTCAGTGGAATGGAAGGATACATACAGGTCTTCCCACATTGAGTAAAACTGGAAAAACAACAACAACTATGCTTTTATTCATCTCAGATGCCTATTTTGTTGATTACATCTACAATTTCAAAATAGTGCGGTTGCTTGCTGGCATCTCTTTTCTCATACAAAGACATCTAGCCCCTTGCTGACCTCAGCTAGAATGTACATGCACAGTGCTTTTACCTGACAATATGCTCTTCATGATTCACTTAGCACTTATGTAAGTTCAATAAATACATCCATGTGAATATTGGAAAGAAAGGAAACAAGTATATATATATGGTCTCCAGATGCAATCCTGCTCCCACAGAACCACTAATACAGTTCAGGTTCAGACCATTTAATCTGAAAGACTCCCAAACTCTTTGGAAACATAGACTGTTACCAGGTAAAGTGAGCTTGGCTCTGACAGACCATACCACACATGGAGCTTTCTACTTAACAGATATACTCATTTTGTTGCTATGGTATTAGAGAGTTTGGGATCACATGAATAAGTGTTTTATTCTCCTTATCATTTAACTAGTTCTATGAGTTACTATAATTAAGCACTGGGAAACTACCAGGTAGCTGTTATTATCCTTACCATATTTCCAGTCTTGATTATCTCAAATATCACTTTCTTAGTCAGGCATTAACTTTCTGGCAACAAGGTTTTGCTCTCCTATTTTTCAAATAGATTTTTGTTGGAGGTGATCTGCAACTTCCAAAAATAATATACATATATTTTAGAACTAGAAATAAGCAAATGAGTGTATACAAATAGTTATAGGTTGATATTGCACATATGTTTATATATAGCAAGCAGACAGGAAATTGGTAGTTAGATAAAGATAAAATGATATATTTATAGGGAAGTGATAAGGAAATACATATTTTGAATTTGTATTTTAAGCTATGAAAATTAATTGTCAATAACGAAAAATGTCAGAAAAAGTAATGAGATACTTACAATAGCAGCACACATTCTTAACGACTGTGCAGGCCCTATTTTCCATAGTTAAAATGCATGGAAGCTAAGTTACTTAACTACTTAATAGCAGATTTTGAACTCAAATTTCTAAAAACATAATGTTGGGTTACTTCCAAAAGACTACATATATTTCATCGTATGTGGGATATTTCAGTTTTGAAAATGAAGATTACAGTGAAGACTTCAAATTTGGGAAGCAAATGTTTTGCAAAATATCTAAAATTTAGCCAAATATCTTTCCACTTGGAAAATATTTTTTCAACTAAGGTAATACTCATGCAAGATGGATCATTCAAAAGTATGTAAAAATAAGGGTATAGAGAAGTGCACTATGGGCTGGAGAGATAGCTCAGCCATTAAAGGCTAGGCTCACAACCAAAAATATAAGAGAAGTGCACTGATGATTTCTCCTGTTTAAAAAAATAATATTGGGAAACCATAGGAATGGTGAGGAGGGCTTCAGCAAGCACATGAAGATTACTGACACTCTTTTTTTTTTTACTAATACTCTTTGAAACACAATAATTCAGGTGGGATATTTTTCTCTGGTTATATGACAAAACGGCAGCAAACAAAACACACTTTTGATTTTTTAAATCTTTCTTGTTATAAAAATAAGCAAAATAGACAAAATTACATTGTATTATTAATTTTATTGATTTTTTTAGATAAAAATTAATTTCTTCCACTAGATCATATAAGCAGACTCATACGTTTTCTAATCACTGAGTATTTTATGTAATTCCTATGTAAAAAGAATTCACACCTCCATTATTTTGGCCTAGTGCAATTAGGCCAAAACCACCAAGAATTGCTTTTGAATTACTTTATTCATCAGGAGTACACACTGTTATCACACAAGTAAACATGCTACAATCAAGACTCACAAAAAAAGAAACCCTTCCTTTTTATGGGAAGGGTCTCACTATGTACTCCATGCTGGATGGAATTTTTGGATGAAGCTGCTTTCAAATGAAAGACTTTCTTCCTCTGCCTTCATAGTACCAGGATTAAATGCATGTACCACCATGCCTGGCAAAGAACAATTCTTATTAAAATGTCAGAGCAGGGGAAGGCTTTTTAAAGTATTTGGCCAGCAAAAATTACATGCCATTTTCTATTGTTATTATTTTAGTCTCCCATGGTCATTTATCCAACGAACATTCTCATATAGGAATATCATTCAATACAAGAGCCACTGACTGTGCAAATCAACAATAACAAATAAATTGCCATTTTAAGTAGACAGTAAAAAATGCCATCAAGGAATATTACATGTTCCTTCAGTGAGATGGAAGATTGCTTACTTGAACACAATTAATAGGTCACCATAAAGGCAAGCTCAAGACAATCCACAGGAAAACTCTCTGAAATGGTTACATATTTCTAGAGTTCTCATGGATTGCTGAGAAAATGACAAGAAATCGATGCAGGGGTAAAAAGAAGCTTTTTAAAATGTCATGTTATTTACTGTGTTTAAAAAAATACTCTGTGGAGAAAGATAATCAATACACCAGCTATATTGAAGCTACAGATTGTATGTTCTTTCAGAGAATAAACAAAATTAATGTTATGTATATATATATATATTCAATTTTATTAATGTTCATTATCAATACTTCATTTAAATATCTCTTTTAGATTTTAATCATGTGCATGTGTATTTGTCTTTTGGGGTGTGTGTTTGTGCATGTGAACACAGTATATTGAGAGGCCAGAAGACATTATCAGATCCCATGGTGCTGAAGTTACAGGTGGTTATGAATATGCCTGATGTGGAAAATGGAAACAGTATGCACATGTGACTTCTGTACTAGCAGCACACATTCTTAACCACTGTCAAGTTCCTATTTTCCATAGATCAAATGTATGGAAGCTAAGTTACTTCACTACTTAGTAGCAGATTTTGAACTCAAATTTCCAAAAATGTAATGTCAGGATATTTCCAAAAGACTACATACAATTCATAGTATATAAAATATTTTAGTTTTGAAAATGAAGATTACATTAAAGATGTCAAATTTTGGAAATAAACATTTTGCAAAATATCTAAAATTTAGCCAAATATCTTTCCACTTGGAAAATATTTTTTCTACATCTGTTTCTATGTGTTGTATGACTCTTCACTGATAGTCTATTTTTTTGACTCCAAAACAAAAGGACAATGTTAGACTTAAGAAGCCATTCTAATCAAGTTCAGCTTGTTAAATGACCAAGTCCAATGATGGGTTGCTTGTAGGATCATGGGCAATTTATAGGCACACATACCACTCCCATAATTACGAATTTATATATTCTTGTAGAAAGGATGGAGCATTTGAACCTCATATGCCTCCTGAGTCCCCAGATCTCTGCCCATTCCAAAAGAAGTGTTCTAATGGGTAGAGTTTTCTAAGCCTCATCGGTAGGAAATCATGTCTGCTCTGATTTCAAAATGGGTAAGATGTGTCATGTTCAGAGGACTGAGCCCCACAATTATTCCACTTTTCCTTTATCCAGGAGAAATAATTTGAGTTGGGTATCTGAGCATTCTTTTGTAAGTGCTATTTCTGTCCTTAACTAAGGGCAATATAAAGCCACTCTCAGCTGAGCTCCCAGAAGTTCATAGACCATAGTGTCCTTGAAAATTTGTCATTTAAGAAATGACAATATTAAGAACAAAATGTAAGAAACTGAGAAATGGGAAAAACATAAAATATTAATAATTACTGGTGTTAATAAGAGTCAGTTAATAATTTAACTGACTCAACATTATTATCTTATATATATACATTTTGTCTTGAAACCAAAAACCACAGTGCCCATTAAGATATAAGACCTATTGTTTTATGTGAGAAAAGTTTACATTATTGAATTTTCTTTGGGAGCCACTATTCTTAAAACATTATTGTTTCAATGACACTGGGGATGCTGCTGTAGGTAATACTGTTTATGATTTTTATTTTTTTTGTTTGTATGTGTTCACGGATTTTTGGGAGTTCACTAGCTTTATGAAATCCTTTAATTTCTCCATTTTATCACTATTTAATTAATGAAGGGAGGACTAAACATCAGATACACATCTTTGTGATTTAAAAATATTTGAAAATTAATCCTTTGCCACTAACATATCCTTCAGTTAAAGTGTGAAGATAAACACATGTATGTAGTCACTGTGAAAGTAAACTATGCTAGAATAGTAATTAGGCAAAGGAGGAAAAGTAAAACATTGAAAATTACAAATCAAGAAGATAGCAGGAATTAATACACAGATTTCATTAGTAAGTCAAAACAATAATAAAATCGATTCTTAATTCAAAGAATACGTAGTAGCAGATTGGATCACAAAGCAACGCATACCAAAGAATGTGTACCTTTACCATCAAACACAGACACATTCATTATGAGTAGGTGGAACAGGCAAATAAGGAGTCACTATTCTGATTTCTGACCAAGTAGAATTCAAACAAACAAACAAATTAAAGTGACCAGAGAAAGATCTCTCCTAAATAACATTTGCAATTAAATAGACTTACAAATATCTACAGAATACCTCATATAAATATGAAAGAATATATATTTTTCTCAGTAAGCAATGGCATTTTCTCAGGTAGATCATATAATCAGGAAAAAAAGAAACCCTTGACAAGTATACAAAAGTTGAATTAATTTTTGTATTCTATATGACTATAATGGCAACAGGTGACTTTATCTGTTGAGCCATCACATCAGCCCACACTAAAAGTACTGATACACACAGCACCAAGTTATTTAGGAGGTCTTCAGGTCAATGATGGAAGATTTGGGTAACATATTCTTACTATAGGCAAATAATCCTCTTTTGTGACACCACTTAGGATTTTCAGTTATTTAGGAACAATGAATGTCTGGCTTAAAAGCATCCAAGAAGAGATTGACTAAAAATTTTGTATCTGAATAGAGGCAAATCTAATATTCTGTTAATTTAAAAATCTTTCAAAACTTTACTATCAATACAAGTAATGCTTTATGGACTAAGCAGGTTGTATTTGTGTATTTAGGAATATATAACAACAATATAAGAAAGAGAGAAAGAGAGAGAGAGAGAGAGAGAGAGAGAGAGAGAGAGAGAGAGAGAGAGAGAGAGAGAGAGAGAGAGAGACCATGCAAAGGGTTAGAGGGAGAAAAGAGAAGAGGTAAATTAGATAATTATATTTTAATTTCAAAAAATTAAAATAGATTTTACTGAATCTGTTTTTTTCTATAAACAAAACAACAAACTGTGGATGATAAGACAGTTGGTTGGTGTAGTAAGCTGAATAGTTTATCATTAAGTCAAATGTTGAAATATACTTCTCAGAAAAGAAAAAATATATACTCCAAAACATTGCTAATCATTGGCAAAGACCTGATGTTCATCAGTCATGGTAGATATGTAAAATGAAGATGATATTTTCATGCCTGTGAGCACACATCCATCCCATAGCCAATCTACTGAACAGGAATTTTAAACTTTATTATTTAAGAAATGTATTTTGTAATGCTATAGCCATAGAAAGTTATTTATCTGATGGAACTAAGCAATGTAAATTGAAAACCTTTTGGAAAGAATTTACTTTTTCTAGAAGTCATTAAAAGCATTGTGCTCACAGGACGAAGTCAATACGTAAACCTTAGTTATGAAAGGTTGTAAGAAATTATTTATCCACAGGATAATAGCTCCAAATCTCATTAAATAAAATGAATGTGATCTTCACATTAAACACAAATTATAAGCTAAATGTTTTAGAAAGATGTGCACATAATGTCAAATGATACATCATAGTAAAATGTTTGAAATAGATCGCTAATACAGTGTGGCATCTTGAAATTAAAACTAGCTTAGTTTTATTTTATGTAAATTAATACAGACGCAGTAACCATCTGAGTTCTCGATGAAATAATAAATATATTTTATTAAAATGTTTAAATGATACAATAAAATAAGTAGGACAATATCAGCAGACATTAGGATGTCCACCTACAATGTTTTATCGTATGTCTGTATGCATGTGTGAGTGTTAATGCATTAAGGTAAATATGATTACTTGCATATGTGGTCAGGAGACAAGCAAAAGCTAAGGTGTGGCCTTACCTTCTACCTTGTTTGAAACATGGCTGAATCTTTGTTCTTCCCTGCTTTGCCTGACAGGCTTGTTGGCAAGAGAGCTTCCAGGGATTTTCCAGTCTCTGATTCCCTACTGGAATTATGGCATTGCAGATACACGCTACTGTGTCCGGCTTTTAAAACTGTCCTGGGAATTTGAATTCACATTCTTGTGCTCATGTAGCAGATACCCTAATTACTAAGTTATTCCTCCGATCCACATGTCACATTTCTTAAACAAAATAGAAAACATTCCTTAGTGAGTAGCTTTGTTAGAGAATTATTTCATTCATAGTGAGTAAAAATAGTTTCTACAATCATGTGGTTTAGTGTAAATATATGTCTCTTTGTTGACTATGTTATGACCTTACATTATTTACTTAAGTTGACTATGTTGTTGACCTTACGTGATTTACTTAAATGTTCCTGTTTCCTTTATCTACAACATACATTTTAAATAATATTTCTATATTGTTTTCTTATCTCATGTTTATATTCTTTGTTTTGATGTTGATGACTCGAACATATTACAAGGCTAATGTGCATATTCCATAAATGAATCCACATACACCCGGAGCATGATCATTACAAACTGTAAACCCTTTATATTAGTAGTTGGCTGTGGCCAATACCAAAGCTATCACATATATTTTTCTCCTGCATTGTGTCAAAGTATTGTCTAGAATTAATTTTCCCTTTTTGTTGTTGTTTTGCTTTAGAATATTATGCTGTCTTTCTGAGGGTGTAGGCATTTTTAAAAAATTTTAAGGTTTTTTTTGAAATCTTCATGATCTTATTAAAATCAGAACATAGGAGGCACTGATAACCAGAAGAGTCTAAAACACTTCTAGTTTTTCCACATAGTCAATGCACCTTGTTGAACTTCACATGTTTGAATGTGGTCAGGCAGATCTAAATGCACCATGAATTTTGTCATTATTTCTGCTGTTAGACCTGGATTACTGCCAAGCTATAAAAATAGTTTAGACATGAGTGAAGTGGGGAAACCGCTCATGGGGAATAGCCCCATTAACCTTTTTTTCCCTTGAAACGAAGATTGCAAAATCAGTCAAATATTCAGATGAGGAATCTTGACTCTGTTCTCTAAAGACAGAATGTCAGGGAAAAACCAGGTAATCTAATTCCTGTTGATTTCAACCATTCCCACTTACAGTAGGTTGTAATTAATTAAATTTTTAGTTGTTTTCTATTTAGGAAAGTTAAATACCTTAAAAAATATAAAAAATATTATTTCAATATTAACTAAAGAAAATCTTCCTTCTTTTAAAAACATAATTTACAACATTTCTAAATTGACTCTTCTCCCTCCAGCTTCTACTATGTCTCCTTCCAACTCCTTTTCAATTTATGACATCTTCCTTATTGCTACACACACACACACACACACACACACACACACACACACACACACACACATACACTCATGTAAGTCCATTTAATGTTGTTCATAGGTGTATGTCTTAAGACTAGGCCACTAAAGACTAGGTGATCTGACAAACGATATGTCCCTGGAGAAGACCCTTTCTCAATATTCATTAATTGTCTGTAAATCTTCAAAATGGGGTTTAGTCTTGTAAGATTTTCCCCGTCTTTATTGGCATTTCAAATCATGTTGTTATTGTGTTATTCTTGTTTAGGTGAATGTATTTCTAGACTTCAAGGATTCAGCATTCTTGAAACATTATAGAAAACTCTGTCTTCTAATAGATGTCCTGGTTCTCTGGCTCATTGATTTTTTCCAGCTTCTGTGATAGTCCTTGAGCCTTAGGTGTATAGGTTTTTTTCCCTAGATGTAACAACTTGGCTGGGAAACCCATAGATAGTAGTTCTCTTCATTTTGACTAGTTGTAGATTTCTATAATAGGTTCTGGTAGTTTCCTGCATAAAGAATACATTTTCCAGCTTCCCTTGTGAACTATGGAAGCCATTTTAGCCCATAGAAGGGGTCACACCACATTTTCCTCTGTATTTTTGTCTATCTGTACATGCGGGTGACAAAGTTGTCCCTTCCTATGAATAAGCATGATCCCACTCAAGGTCAGACCAAGTCTTCCTTTCTTTCTACATCTGTTTCTCTACAGCTGCATTTTAAATAATCTAATATATGGTTCTGAAACCTGGAATGGGGAATCTGAGCCAACTAGTGACTTAATCCCACACATGAACCAAGCTCCCTGGCTCTCGTATGCTCCTTGGTTCCAGGCCAAAAGAGCTGGCAGCACCACCCATCTGTCTCAGGCAGTTTGTCTCCTCCTCATCCTTGTACTCGACATCGTACTTGTCCTTGACCTTGTCCTCCTCCTCCTCCTCCTCCTCCTCCTCCTCCTCCTCCTCCTCCTCCTCCTCCTCCTCCTCCTCCTCTTCTTCTTCTTCTTCCTTTTTCTCCTTCCTCCTCCTCCTCCTTTTTTCTTCATCTTCCTCCTCCTCCTTCTTGTCTCTTCCCTTTTTCTCACATCTTACTACCCTCTGAACTATGTGGGAAGCCAGGCTGCATTCAACCAGGACAGGCACACAGCATAACAAATCTGTAGGAACACGTAATCTGTACCTAACTCAAAGCTACCCTGGTTAGGTTTGGGGCTCAATGGAGCTTTCTTACATCCTGCTCAGTTGAAGGCATGGAAGATTTTTGGCTGGTTTTGAGAAAATTTGGTGGATTTCTCCACTGGCCTACCACTCCATTAGCTAAAAGCTCTGACAACCTTCCACTGGCTCTGTGGCTAGAATTGTACACGTTTTGGATGAGCTTACATTTCAGGCTCACTTGGTATTTCCATAACTTAGAGAACCCTCTAAGCAACATGATATTGACCCATTTCTTTACCTTGGTCCTGAACCCAACATTGGGTTCCAAATTCTCCATCCCAAACAACATTACTTCCTGTTAATCTGCAGAACTCCATTTGGGAGATTTTATACTGTTTTCACTTTTTCATTTCTCAGTCTGAATCTGGTCTCAATATACATTGGACAAATGGCCATTGATGGCCCAAATTTGGAACTTTAAATTTCTAATACCTAAAATGACTTAGATAACACTATAAGAGGAAATGGAAGAGTAGTCTGAGAACTCATCCATCAATAAATTCCAAGCTCATTCAAATTTTTCTCCTGGCTCTGGCTTACCACCATGTCCAGAGTCAGGCTGCTCTCCATTTCTTCTGGCCCTCCAAATCTGTATATGTTCCTAACTGTGGTATCATAGAACTCTTTTTGCCTTATGCCACATCTACTTGATTCTTTTGGCCTAGTTAAGATTATGCCTCTCCAAACCTATAAAATCCTGCTGTGTCTTTAACAGCTAAGAGGTAGAATCACTTCAAGTTGTTTGTGCTCATCTACAGAAACACACACACACACACACACACACACACACACACACACACACGCACACTAGTTATGGAAATGTAGATCACCAGATTCTGTCTGCAGAGATCCAGATGTCTTTCCGGCATGGATAATATTGAAAAACAATAATGTTTCATCCTGCTCTACATTACTGAAATGGCTGGTTCTGGAGTTGGAATTGGGCGCCTCTGCTCCAGACCCAAGCATGTGTATTTAAAAGTTTTCTCCACAGGCTCTGTCCCAGATCAGGATGGCCACCTGACTCTGTAAAGTCAGAGAAAATAAGAGAAAATCAGAACAGCCCAGGAAAAGACAGTCTGTACTTAAAAACAGCTAAAAGCTAAACTATTCCCAAAAGGGATTATTGTTACTTATCTCATACTCCTTTTCATTGTTTTATTTATCTAAATAACTCCTTCTCTTTATCTCTGCAATGTTTGCTAATGTATAAACTTTATCTTAAAATCTATGTGGTTTAAAAAGTCTAAAATTCCAAGCAGAAAAGGTTAGTTTAAAATCTGTAACAAAATGGATAAATAATACTAAGGAGATTTGAACAAGTCATACAAAGCCAGTATTTTATGTTTACTTAAAACTATGTAAGTGTATATACACTTATTTAAATGAAATTATCACACTTGGCATGACAATGGTGCCTCTTCGAGTTATAGATTATCTAGAAAGAAACCCAGTGACAACCAAGCATTAGAAAATTGTCTTTGAGGTGTTGGTCATGGGAGCTTAAGAAACTCCTCAAACAAGATCTGTTGTTATTATTATTGCCCTTTGCTGTTTCCTTGAACTTTAAAGTAAGACCCCATTGAGGAAGCCACGAAACACTTCTGACACTGCACAGCCATTAAGCAGGAACTGATCTGGAGCCTCCTTTCTGAGGACTAGCTCTCAGAGTGTCAGATGGTGCTATGTAGACTGGTAACACAGGGAATACATAGAAGTACACCCATTTCTGACCCATTTCTTCTAACCATGGGAAGATATCCACTTGGGTATAATAGAGGCACATAGATGTTGGGTGTAACCAACAGCCATATATTGGAGTTTAGGCTCACTCAATGGGAGGGAATTCATGCCTGGCATTGTAAACTTAGCCAACTACTCATGCCATGTGATATCATGGAGCCTAGAAGAGAACCTATTATTGCCACTTTGCTAACAAAAATCTTCCTTAAATTCTGCTCTAGTTTTATTTCTTACCTATAAATTTCCATTCACATTCAGTGCATTTCTGTTTACATTTTGCCTATTTATTATGAAAATTTGTAACTTTTAAACATATCTATTGAGATTCACTTACTGTGTTTCATCTATGTGAGTGTTTTGCTTGTATGTTTGCTTCTATATCCTGTGAATGCCTGAGGATGTCAGAAGTCTCAGGATTTCCCCTGGAAATTGGGATCTGAGCTTATGGATGGCTATGAGTCACCATGTGGGTGCTTGGATGGAGTCAAACTCAGGTCCTCTGGGAGAGTAACAGGTTCTCATAACTTCTGAGCAGTCTCTCCAGCCCTTATTAAAATTAATTCAGAGTGTATTAAAGTAGATCTATTCTCTATGAATCAAGTCAATTTTTATAAGTTTTTATTATAACTACTTATAATACATTGGTGTGTTTTTAACATGGAACTTATTCTAAGTAGTTGAATGAACCTTCTTTTTTCTATCTCTGTAAGCAATAAAATGTGATATTATTTTCTAAATGTGTCATTTACATAAAGCTGCAACCATTTTCTTAGAGAAGGTCACTGTAGAAATAAATTAATTCTGTATTGTAAGAATCAAAGTCATTTAAATGTTAATGGAGATACTGCAGCCCTTTAGTTGGTGTTCATTTTTATGATCTAAAATATCTTTGGAGTATGCCAAACTGATGATTCAGTCATGCTTATATGTAAAAGTTAACTAACTAAATCAACTAATTTCTATAGCAATAATAGTTATAGTTAATAACAATTAAACTGACTCATTTTATTTATAAATTTAAAACTTTAGCTGGATATAGAAAATATTTCTCAGATGGTAATTCAAACTAGTGCTCATGGGTCCCAGTATGATATAACATTTGTATTCCTAAGCTTTGTTAAAAATCTCCAAATATTTTCATGCAAATATCTGGACTCATACTTTAGTTTTTCAATGATCATCCATTTGTTTAGTAAACAAAATTACAGAATCTTTGAGTCAGCAAATATTTGTGAAACCTATGACAAGTTCCATTGGTAATTTCAAATACTCCTGATTGTTTCCTTTTGTCTCAGATATCAAGAGGTTACAATGGACATTTGTTTTCTAACTCCGAGGAAATTCACACAACTGGTTGCTGCCTTCTGCTCAAAATGCATGAAAAATTTGTAGCTGAGAAACTATTCCCCTTTATTGGGACCTCCCAATCTTATTGTTATACACATACCATTTGTCCAGAAAATGTTGTTTGAAGCTAAATGAAAACCCCAATTAAAAGGCCCCCTTTTTTTTCTGGGAAAGAAAAAAACAATTAGGAAAACAAAAAAAATGTAATTTCATTCCTTTGTGGGAGTCACTTCATTACAGAATGTTTGTGAATAATTCCCAGAGTGTGCTGTTCAAAAAAATGCTTGCCTGTACCATACAGTGCTATCAAAGATACAAAAGACAGCAAATCTCCAAAGGGCCCTATCATTAACTAATAACTGTCAAGTCTCATTTAGCCAGCACAACAACCACATTGAAAATTACTTTAAATATCATTCCGTCCCGATGACAGGGACGTTTCAGCTGAACTGAATTTATTAGCACGGCTGTGTAGACACCTTACTAGTAAATAGTTGAAGTCGTTTATATTTAATAATTTAGAGTATGAGAGTAGTCCCAGGAAAGTAGTGGAAGGCAGATTAATTTCAAGATGGCAATTGCAAAAATCAAAGACGTACATGCAGTGTTAGAATGAAAGCTCGTGATGTCAGAGCTTTTTTTGTACCAGATTTTGTACTGATGAAGGTCTTGATCCAAGTGCTAGGTCACACTCAGCTCACCTGCTATGCTTGCCATGGTATCTTTCTCTTCTTGTCTGCAGAACATTCAGTGATTACACATATGATCAGTATCCAGCATAACATTTTTCTGTTGATTCTTCACTTAATTGCTGTTTTCTTTAAAACCAACCACTCAGTGAATACTTTTCATCAATTAAATTTTTGTTTTAAGTCATTTTCAAATTGCTAAGTTAAAAAATCAAATGTGATGATAATAGATTATTGCTCAGTGATCATGACAATAAGTTCCTATAAATTTAGAAATATGTTCAAAACCATTTATTAAATTTGTTTAAACCAACTGAATGCATAAATAGATTTATTTTTAAATTCATTCTACTCATTCAAATAAGATACACTTCAAAACAAAGTCTCAATGACCACTAACATTGTATTTATTGAAATTAATAATAATCCCATCGATTCTCTATACATTTTTGTCTTTCCTTTCATGATTTAAACTATTCACTGTGACTCCTATTTTCTATGTTTTGGCTCACATTACATTGATAGGGAGAAAAATTAAGCTGGACATTTGATATATCCAGCAATCTTAAAAAAATCAATAAATTTTTATTCTCTTGTGCTATGTAAATGACTATGAACTTGCCAATAATCTGTTTTTAAGTCTTATTTGCATGTACAGGTGTATGTATGTATGTCTCCATGTGTGTGGAACACATGTGAACGTACCTGAGGAGGCCTCAAAAAGCCACTGGATCCCCATAGAGCTAAAGTAATAAGCATGTATAAGCTGCCCAGTGTTGATTAATGGAACCAAACTCCAGCCCTCTAGAAGAGACTTAGTTTGCATAACTACTGAGCTAACTCTCCATTCCCACTAATACATCTTCTTAAAAGAGTAGACTATATTGATATTTTTTCCTTAGGTGTAGATGTGCTACCTCAAACAACCACATTCCTGCTTCTAATATGTTCTTTTACATTTTTTTAAAAAATAGGAATCATAGGGTTTCTTTTCTAAAACACAGAAGGATTAGAAAGAAAACAAACAGCAAAATAATAAAGACATCTGAAAGTCTGTAGAAATTAAACAAACCACTTGTAAAAAATTCATTACTCACATTCAAAGTATCACAAGTCAAAAATATTCCGAACTAAATGAAAACTTTAATATTTATGAGATATATCAATGAAAATTCATAGAGAGTGATCATAGCACTAAATTGATATATTACAAATGATAAAACAACTAAGATCAATATACTCAGCTTCTACCTTGGGAAACTAAAAAAGCAAAAGCAAATAAACCCAAAGGAAGCAGAAAAGTAAATGCAAATTAGTGCAAAAGCCAGTGAAACTGAAAACAGATCAAACAAGAAAAATCAATGAGACCAAGTACTATTTCTTTGAAATGATAAATAAGAGATTATTGTTTATACAGACTAAGAAGAAAAGGAAAGGATATAACATTTTACTCTCATTGATAAGTTAGAGACATGACTTCAGTCACCATGATATAAAAACATAATGAATGAGCATTATGGTTAACTCCATGCCTGCAGATTTAAAACTAAATGATATGAGTGATTTTTCCATAAACAGGGGTTACTACACCTCAAATAAGAAAAGAAAATTTCATTATACCTTTAGATAACAAAGCAACTGAAACAATAATTAATGAAGTTCTAAAACAGAATTCCACAGGCCCGGGCAAAAGGAGATCGCTAGTGGCAAATTTTACTAACATTTCAGCCACAAATAATTAATAAACCCTCTATAATCTTTTGCAAAAGATAGCAGCTGAAGAACTATTTCCTATTTCATTCTATAGAACAATAATTATTTTAAAACAAATACCAACAAAGCCATTTTAAAAGAGAGTATTACAAACTAGTATTTTTTCACAAACATAATTTCAAAATTTCTCAATAAAGTATTACCAGATCCAACAGCATATGAAGAATATTTATTATATAAAGTAATTAAGTAGAATATAGTCTAGATATAAAAGTTCATGATTTTTATTTTTTTAATTAATTACTGCAGACTATCACATGGACAGCCTAAGGAGAAACAAAACAAAACAAAACAACCCTGAGTTTTATTATCAATAGCCATAGGAGAAAATAGAATTAGCAAAGTCCTAAATCATTCATATATAATTTTGAGACGCTTTTACATCCAACATGATGATGACCAAAGTGAGCATATCTCCTTTAAACACTCCTTTTTGATGTCATATTAAAAACAAATTAATGTGAGAGACAAGAAAGAAATGATAACATGTACTAGTTTGGATAATAATGGTACAGCATTGTGAATGTATAAAGGTGACCTGATCATCTTGTTAGAAAATTCAAAAGAACTCAAAACTAACCCTTGGAATACTAAGAAATTATAACAAGGGTGCAGGATGAAACAATAATATAGTTATACATGTGATGATATTTTGTTTGTGCTCTAACAAATAAAGCTTGCCTGGGGATCAAAGGACAAAGCTTTTACCCCAGGAAACTAAAAAAGCAAAAGCAAATAAACCCAAAGGAAGCAGAAAAGTAAATGCAAATTAGTGCAAAAGCCAGTGAAACTGAAAACAGATCAACCAAGAAAAATCAATGAGACCAAATACTATTTCTTTGAAATGATAAATAGGAGATTATTGTTTATACAGACTAATAAGAAAAGGAAAAGATACAACACTATATTAAACAGAGAGGTCAGGCAGTGGCAGCACATGCCTTTAATCCTAGCATTCCAGAGGCAGAGATTCATCCAGATCTCAGTGAGTTCAAGGCCACACTGGGAACAGAAGTAGACTAGTGGCACACGCCTTTCATCCCAGAAATAGTAAACCATAGAGGTCTTCATGTCTGTACAGATAGACAGGAAGTGATAGAGCTGGGCTGAAAGAGGGAGTGATGTAGCTGGGCAGAGAGAAGTAAGATGGCAGGGCACAGAAAGGTATATAAGGCGTGAGTATACAGGAAGCAGCTGTTTTGGGCTGTGGATTTCCTAATGGCAAGAACTCGTGGCTGGCTTCTATTAGTCCTCTAATCTTTCAGCTTTCACTCTGATATCTGGCTTTGGGTCTTTTATTAATAAGACCTGCACATGTATGGACATGAATTGTCCTTTGTTTGTTACTGTCTTTGCCTGGCTTCTACCTGCTTCTCTAGTCAGGCTTCCTGTTTTCTTTCTTTCTTTCTTTTTTTAATAAAAGAAATAATACTGTTACTTTGTCATCTACCAAAAAAAAATGTTTTGGCTCTGTGAACACTGATTTGAAGGCTCTTTGCAGCTTTTATTGATTTCTAGGTCTGAATTAGTAAGCTATGATGGCCTTAGACTATTATTTTCTCCAGTGCCCATCCTCATTGTTGATCTGTCTCTGGGTTCCCTTTTTTCTTCTTCTAGGTATTGTTTTGCCATCATCTGACAGCAGAGTTCCATATATAGAGGAGAGAGACAATTTTCGTACTTGGAGAGCAACTATGAAGGAAAAAAAATCACACCTTTTGATGCATAAAGTGTAAGGAACAAAAGGAAGCATTTTTTCAAGGACTCTACGTCAATAATAATCATAGGAGCACAAATCCAATTCTCCCTGTGCACATCTCTGAATATCAAGCAAAGATTTCTCTAAAACTATTCTACATCAAGGACTCTTTATATGTAATATATATATATATATATATATATATATATATATATATATATATAGATAGATATAGTATTTATGGAATTATTTGACACAATGCTCCAAATAAATTTTATGTGACTCATTTATCGGGACATGATTTATTTACTCAGTCAACCAGACTCAGTCAGAAACATAATAGAGAGTGTCTACAAAGTGAAAAGCAAAGGTAGACATGGTGCCTATTTTATAACGACAGTTCTGCATTGCCATTGCCATTGGCATAAATCATGGAATCAAGGGAAAGAAGGCTATTTATGTTCTTATACTTGAAAAATAATTAAAATGATAGATGTGAATATTATTGAAATGGCAAAATAAATAAAAACATATTTACACTTATCTTTGATGAAAAATCTAGCTTTATCTGTTCTAGGCTCCTCTTCCATTTCTATTTTTAATTCTTTCCCCTTACCAGTTCCTTAGTTTGTTAAACATTTTTCACTTCAAATAGTGCTTATGTTGGAAATGTCACAATATATATTTCTAAACCTCATAATACACAAAATACAGAAATTAAATACAAAAGTGATTTTTCCAAATAATGTAGATTAAAAGTGCAACCATTTGTTGTCTCTCAGGGATTGAGTGTTGGCCCTGTTGCAGACGTTATAACACCCATAGGGCCCATGACTCTTGACAACTGAGCTGGATCAGATCTAAAAGCCTCTTTTCTGCACTGTAGCTTCCATGGTTCCAGGAAAGACTATGAAAGCTGCCAAGGGAGGGAAGCAATGTGACAGTCCTACTCAGCTGCGAGAGTTATGAATCACAACCATTACCAGCATGGCAAGACATGCATAAAGGTGCAAGAAGTGATACATGTCAGCGGCAACCAGTAGCTGTCTAATTGAAATTAGGGATCACTCAACTGGAGGGAAATCAGGTCTGATACTAGAAACTTAGTCAACATTCTGGGTCTAAGGTCATTGACCTCAGAAAAGCATCTACTACCATCAGACCAGCATGACTGCTTACTACATCCTAAATTTTATCCTTATACCCACAGACAAGTGTAGCTCTCAACCCTAAAAATGAATATGAATTGAAGACAAATACTGTGTTAAACTCTCATACATATCTGTGTTCATGTGAACAAAAATACACTTTGCAAGGAAAATGTCTCATGAAACTTCAGAAGAAAACTGCCTTCAAAGTGCCTTGTAATGCAGGAGTGGGAGTAATGTAATGCATTGAGAGTCATCAGTGATTGCTACTCTGAGAGAATCAAAACAGTTGCCCAGTACATGTCTGTAATATCTTCGTGGAAGCTGGACTACTTTTTGAAACCTTTTCACTTAAACTTTATTTTGACAGATTACTCATTTGCACAGTAACTCAAGTACCCTTTATAACCCACCCACTATGTGTGAAGACACACTGCCTGATCAACTCAAGTGTATGGAAATACATACAAAAAATGCTCTTCCTCTGCTCTGAAAGAACATGAGTAATAAAAATGAAGATGAACATTACTTGAGAACAAAGCATGTGAAATAAGATATGATTCCATACAGAGGCTCCCTCATGTATTATGCACTATGGAATTCAGCAGAGGAGTAGGTTAATTCTCACTCCTGGAAAAATGTTTATGAAACAGAAATTTGAGTGAGTAAAAAATAAGGAAAATATATGTTAGTAATCACAAACTGTTAGCTGGGGAGGTGGCTAAGCAGTTAAGAGCATCAGTTGCCTTTGGAAGATGTGGGTTCGATGCCAAACACCCACATAGCAGCTCACAATCATCCATAATTCCAGTCCCAGGTGATCTGATCCCCATTTTGACCACTGTGGGCACAGAGCACACATGGAATCCACAGACATACATGCAGACAAAATACTTATACTCATAAAATTAATAAACTATTTAAAAATAAATTATAAGCTAAAAGATTGATATTCTGAGATAAAGAGTTGAATGATTCATATACTAAAGTAGAAAGATAAAATGTAGAGGTCTTTCATTTACAGTTGGATTAAAAGTAAAACTCAGGGAGTTGCAGGTATGGCTGAGTAGGTCAGGGTGCTTGTGCTACTTGAAGAAGACCCAATTTAGATTCTCAGCATGCAGGGCAGGCAGCTCATTAACTGCCAGCAACTCCAGCTCCAAGGGATTCAGCATTTTTCTTACCTCTTACTGTAGCTACACACATATGCACGCACACACACACACACACACACACACACACACGCACACACACATATGTTCAATATTTAAAAACTAAAATTCAATGTGAATGAAGAGGAATAGCTATATTAAAGAAGATGTAATGATGATAACTTATTTTATTTTGGGAAGTAGAGAGATGCCTCCATGGTTAAGAGTACTTGCTGTTCCTCTGACCTTCTAGGTTAGGTTCACAGCACTCATATGGTCTCACAGTTGCCTGTAACTCCAGCACCAAGGAATCCATGACCCTCTTCTAACCTCTCTGGGTACTAGTCACAAAGGTGAGGAGCATACATACACCTCGGCAAACACTCATGCATAACATTTTAAAGTAAATCTTTTCAAAATGTTTACTGTTTATGACAATAAATACTAATCAAATAGCTTTTACTTTGAAGGATAAGCAGAACAAAGCATGACAAAAGCTTAAAGAGACATTGGGGATTTGATTTCATGTATTCATTGTCTATTTGTGACATTGGAGCCACATTAAAATTCTCTTGATTTCCTATGCCTTGAGAATTGAAAAAGATACTGACAGCCATTAACTAGCAATTATCCTGTGTTAGACGTGATTGTTTTAATGCTATGTAAAACAAAGCCATAGTCCTCAGCAGTACAGACATAGTTTTTCTACAGAAGAAACTGAACGTTATTTTACAACATTTCAGGATCAACTGCCGTGGACATCTTCTGGATGTGGTTCAGGGGAGGCTGTGATAGATTGCTAGGAAAATTTATTGTGAGCATACGTAAGAAAAATTTAGTTGTATTATCTAATATGAAACACATGGGTATAATTGATAGTTGTTGTGGGCTAATCTCATGAGGAAATGACCTCATTGAGGTCATCCTGGTCATCCCCTGTGTTTCCTCTTTTATATACTACCAAGATAGTATATACAAGTAAATATGTCTTGAAGTTTTTCTTTGTTACTTTCCAGGGCAACATTATTGTGGTTATTATTATCATTATTATTTTATACATATATATCTCAAAGTTCTATAACTTATGAAGTTGATAAACTATGTACTAAAAAATACACCAAAGATCAAATCTTCAAATATTTCTTATAATACTGTAGGTAGGTAGTTCTTACAGAAGTTTTAATAAAAATATATTTTTTCAAAGTTCTAGATTTGCTGAATTCCATTTTCAGGGTAAATATGATTATTCCTGACAGAAAAGAATTTTTGTGAATTTATGGGTGGACTGAGGACAGGGTGGGCAGGAGCAGAGGTATTAGTTGGGGAGAAGGGGATATAGGGATGAGGGGGAGAAAGTGGGAAGAAACAAGTAGCATTGAGGAACATGTGAGGGGTGTTATGGTAACCTAGTGCAGTGGAAACTTCCTAAAATATATATAGGTGATGCTAATGATGTCTCCAAAAAACGAGAAAGACAGAGTTCCAACTAGGAATCTCTTGTCAACAAACAAAGCTTCCAGTACTGGGACTGGGTTACATCCAACAGAGTAGTTGGCCAAAGGGGTTCCATGGAAATCCCCAAACAACTCGGGCTGTTGCAAAGACCATAGGTTGTTCTCCAAAAACTGACAGCAAGGCTCCATTACCGAAGACAATATACAACACATACATAACTCACTAAACATGGAGAAGTTGACCTGGCACCTACATAGAGCCTTTACGCCTCTATTGTCTTCAGGACAGGAAGTGACTCTGCATGCTAACAAAAGAGAAATTCAAAAAAGAAAAGAAACAGGGGTGGGGAAGGAGGTTAATATAGAAGAAGGAGGTGGGGAAAATAACAGTAATAAGTGTTGGAGATCTCCAGCTAGGTGCCCCCAGTCCACACTCTGGTCTTACACCTCTTGATCCAAACCCCTCC
The DNA here is from genome assembly GCF_049852395.1 of Peromyscus maniculatus bairdii. NCBI lineage: Eukaryota > Metazoa > Chordata > Mammalia > Rodentia > Cricetidae > Peromyscus > Peromyscus maniculatus. The sequence continues at coordinate 28,844,436 of NC_134869.1, read as the reverse complement.
AATGAGAAAGCCTGCCAAAAGCCAGTCCCTTCCTGGGTCTGCTCAAGACCACACCTACAGGCTATACAAGACCCCATATTTGGTGTGTGACCCTTCCCCTGCCTTTCCAAGAGTCGCCCAGGATTGCTTTGCTCTGTTAATTAAACCTAGATTTATTAATTCAGTTTGATTTGGCTTATTGCATCCATCAGAGGTGGAGGAACCCAGCAACCAGGCATTCAAAACTTACAAATAAGGATGGCTTTTAAAAAATTAAAAATAGGGCTGGAGAGATCACTCAGAGGTTGAGATCACTGGCTGCTCTTCCGGAGGTTCTGAGTTCAATTTCCAGCAACCACATGGTGACTCACAGCCATCTGTAATGAAATCTGATCCCTCTTCTGTCATGCAGGCATACTCACAGGCAGAGCACTGTGTATATAATAAATAAATCTTTAAAAAAACAAAAATCGCCAGGCGGTGGTGGTGCACGCCTTTAATCCCAGCACTTGGGAGGCAGAGACAGAGGGATCTTCGTGAGTTTGAGGCCAGGCTGGTCTACAGCGCAAGATCCAGGAAAGGCACAAAGCTACATAGAGAAACCCTGTCTCAAAAAATAAAGAAATAAATAAAAACAAAACAAAAAATATGAATCAATCAATCAATCAATCAATCAATCAATGTATGTTAAGTTCCGTGTTCTGAAGTAATTTATTATGTAGTTGAAAATATGGTGGTAAGTATCATACTGATAATGTTAATAATATTATTATTAATAATAAGTGAAAGACATTTGATACAACAGATCCTAGAGCATAAGATTGTCAGCTAAAACCTTGATCCTCAGAAATGGTGGAATTACATCTCTGACACTTGAATTAGACTGTCTTCTTATTCTCTGATCTATCTAGGTGATTCTCAGAACCCAGATAATTTTAGTCATGTTCTAATTATTGTTGATATTGTTGTAATGTATGGTGCTTATGAAGTCTTGACTGCATTTTTTTGGATTAGTAACAGCAAAAAATGTGCTGAGTCATATGAGAATCCTTTTCTGAAATTTAGTGAAATATTATTCAGCCTTAAAAACAGATGGGGATAAATACTATACTTGTGATAACACAGGTGGACATTGAGAATTCAGTGCTACTGAAATAAATCTGACTAGGACCAAAATTAAGCATTTGATCTTACCTAGATGATTACAATGCACAGGGAAGAGGAGGTAAAGTAGAGAATTTGAAGAGGGGGTAAAACATGTTACATGTGATGAAAAAATCTACAGTTCTATAATATATGTTGTGTGTATAGAGTTACTAATGTATTACATAGGGAACAATTTTACTAATGGTAGATTTAAAGTGTTCCTGACACCTATGTATCTGTATCAATATGTATGTATCATGACATCACCATAAATTAACATGAGAAAACTCAATTAAAAATGATTACAAGATGCAACAGATACTTTAAAAGTAAACACAAATAATAAATAAGCATTAAAAGAGATATTTTGTGCCAAATATCCCTGGAGAACTGCAAAAATTATACAGTAGTGAGATGCTATTATTAATCCATTCAAATTGCTATACTCCAAACAAATTGATATCAAATACAAAAAACGACAGGGTGACTTTGATTTAGTGGTTCTGAAAATCTACAGACATTCTCACAATCCAAAGGTGATTTTGTCAAATAATTTGGAAATATGTCTACTCAAAAATCTTTGTGAGAAAGTCTTTAAAAGTTAGCTATATTCATAACAGTCAATACTTGAAAGAACCAAGATTCTGTTGTGTAAGTGAGATGCTGAATGATAAATACAGACAATAGAAAAATACACAAAATAGACTAAACTATGGAGCTAGGGAGGAAAATAAAATGTAATTAGTAAGTCAGAGGATCTAACCTGAAATGGCTACTATTAGATGCTATTATTATATTATAACTACCTCACATTGCAGAAGTGTTAGAACTGTGAAGATAATGAAAAGGTAAATGGTAATGAGAGGTCAGATGAGGAAGGCATCAATAGAGAGAGCATGGAATGATTTCAGAGCAAGGAAACTCTTTCCTAAGACAATGAAGTGGTGAATGGAAGTCATGATACATTTGTTTCCATCTATAATGAACAATTCCAAAAGTGAAGCCTAAGGCTACTGATGGTCCTTGATTGATAATGGTGGTTCGAGGGAGCTTTGTCTATTGTAGTAATTATAACCTTTCTCCCTTTGAAGGGCCTGATAATGGGGAAATTTTGCATAGGGGGAGACAGAATAACCCACCAGAGATTGAGTATTCTACTCACTCATTTTTGCTATTGAACTTTAAAGTTACGTAAGGAGATTCCCTAGTCAGTTATTCTAAAGAGTGATGAAATAATAAATCTTCTTAAATTGCATTTATTCTGTCATTGTTAGTTCCGCAAGTCAAGTAGTATTTGTATACTTGACAATTTCATATGTCAAAATACTGATAAATGTTCAGCTAAAGCTCACAACTTAAGCAAAAAAAATGTTTCAAAATCATCTGAGTGTTGTAGTAAAAAAATAACAAGCCAGAAGGAATATCTCATTTTCCTGATAGTAAGCAATGCCTACTTTGACATGCTTTTGAAGAGGCTGCATGGTTACTCTTTGAAGTTTGACCAAAAGCTGTGTGAATTTTGGTGCATGACTGAAAAAATAAAATAAACCCTAATTCCTTACAAGATAAAGATAAATATTTAACAAGTTAATGCATATAATAAAATACTTTAAATGCTCTTGCATGCAGAGAATTCTGAGTGAAAGTTTCGTTTTTACGATTATAATGTGGTTGGTGGCAAAAATATAGGAAGAGTTTGGAAGCAATGGGTTTCCTAAACTAGAATTTAAAAAAAATGTGTGGATCTAGTAGTTTCCAATTTAATGAAACTTGAACTCAAATAGAAAGTGTTGACTTAGCTTGAAAAGCTGAGACACTTGGCAGCTCTAGATATGAATTCTCTCATAGCCATAATTACCTAGACCTGGACAGAAGAAATTCTGTCTTGATAAGTTTGGCTCAACATTCTTAGTCTCTATCCAACATTTTCACTCTGATATCGGCCAGTCTAGTCTCCATATCTATTTATGCTTTCAGCTTTCCATGTAAAAAGAAACATAATTGAAGACAGTGATCCTTTATGTGTAAGTGATAAGTAGTGTGTGTGTGTGTGTGTGTGTGTGTGTGTGTGTGTGTGTGTGTGTGTGTATCTGTATGTGTGCCATGCCTGTAGCTTTATAACCTAGGTTGGTCTTTAACTCATGATCCTCTTGCCTTAGTCTCTGAGTACTGAAAACAAGCCTGTCTCAAAACACCCAACTCATAAGCTTCTCTCACAAAAAATGCATTTGTGTGTCTAATGATAATGTTGACATTTTAAATAATAATATCTGTATTGAGGATGTAATAGCTTCGATGCACTTTTAACAATAAATGCCCATATTCAGAATACAGTGACCTCATAACAACGGGTCATTAAAATATTATATGTGCTTAAACATGGAAATAGCTTTTAATTTGTGGTTTCCGCATATGGTTTCAGAATGAGGCAAGTAATATGGGATGGCCCTTCTGGAAAAAGGTCTTGGTTCCTTAACACATTGATAAGATACAGATGGGACAAAGGGAAGTAAAAAAGAGTCCTTGGGAATGAGGGCAGTCTCTTTCAGGATTAATGTGTTCTTCTATGCTCTTGTTTTCTCCATCGGACTCTTATGAATCCATCAAGGCTGATTTAGACTCTTAAGCAGGATTTTGTGATCAGCTCATGTCATTAGACTATTCTCTGGGATATTGGGATCATACATTATTTAAGCTGAACCCAAAACCAAGAAAGCATGTTTTTAATAAATTGACTTCAAAATAAATTTAACTTATGTTTTATATGTGTGTAATATATATATATATATATAATATTTAGCACACACACACATATATATGTATATATATATATATATACTAAATCTGTGGCATATATTTATAAATATATGTAATATCATCACAAAAGCAAATTGTCTTCACATGCATTAGTAACAATAGTATTGTCATATGAATTTTCTAATAAATACAATATTGAGACACCAGAAATGTCTTTTATTATTTGACTTGTGGGTGAAAATATAAAACTTCATTTTAGTTCTAAAATATTAAAAAATACTTCATTTGAAAACCTTTGAAATTTTTTAAAACTGCTTTTCAGTGAGTGAAACACACAATGAAATTCCCAAATTTTATAGAATAATATTTTCAATATTTCAATAAAAATGTTTGTCATAAGTTGTAAGCATCCTTTTCCTATGAGAATTTTATTACATGAGGGAAAATGTAATTGGGCAAGATTCAAAGAGATGCAATGTATAACATATTCCTAACTTTCTCAACATATATAACATTTTAATAGCACTTACAGTCATAAAATGTGACCTTTTAAAAATTGTCATTGTACCCTTAGCAAGAAGAGTTGATTGAATGTGGGGGACCAGCCTCCACACTTATTTACCCCAGGAACTCTTGAGGAATGAGAGATAAGAGACTTAGAAATAGAGGGGAGAGAAAACACAGGATACCCTCGGGTAGGCCTGGATTCTTATCCACTGGCCCAGAACTTTATTCCAAAGGTATATTTATAACAATGCCAAGGGGTGAAGCACAAGACCTCCCCCTTGCTAGTTACAGTCACCTGGTACCCAGACCCATGGTCCAGTCAACCTCTTATGCAGTCCTGCTGGGTACAGCCACTAGGAAACCTAGTGGGCTACAACAATTGAACATTGATAGACACATGCCACTCAGAAGTTACCAGTACTATAGACAAATTTCCCAGATTAGTTGGTTTAGGGAAACCATGAAAAACCTTGTGAGAGAGTGGGAATATGGTTCAGTAGCTAAGTAAGCTTGCTACTCTTTCAGAGGAGCCAGATTTGGCTTTCAGCATCAACATGGTCATCTAGAGTTGTATATAATTGTAGCTCAAGGGAATCCAATATCTCTTCTGACATCTTTGGGTAGTACATGTACATAGTGCAATTGTATATATAAAGACAATACACATATTAAGTAAAAATAAACTTAGAAACAAAGCAAAGCAAACCAATATTATCCTTATTAAAAATTTACTAAAATCATCAACTTGATAGGTATACTAAAACTGTCAACAGAAATTTGACGCGTGCCTTCAAAGTGTCCAAATGGTAACCAAAATAGCGTGAGTGTTTCTATGTGAGTCACACTGGATTTGCTGTTTATGATTCAGTTTATCCATTATGTTTTCAGAAAAACACATTATGTCATTGCCTCTAAGGGATTAGCTTCTCACATACTAGAAAAATTAATTTACTCCTTTTTACACCTTTCCTCATTTATATTATTATGATGATGATAATCATTATTAAATGTAGTAACAATTCCACTGTGTAGTCCACGGTGACTAAATCTTCATTACATAATCCAGATTTAATTGAACTCAAGGTGACCATTCTGCTTCAACCTTCTGATTGCTGAGATTACAGGCATTAAACTCCACTTGCATATTACAGTGAAATCAAGTAGCTTATTACCCTCTTATTCCTTATATTTGCTTCAAAGGAACATTTACTTGCCAGATTGCTTATTTTGGGGGCTAGGCCTTGCCCTATATTTCAGACTGGCATTTGAACTCTTGGTCATTCTCTTTTTTCCCTCCAGAATTCAGGGAGACACCACTAATCTGGTTCTGCTTATCAGTTATTTCCTCAAATGCTCCATGAGTTCATAGATTTCATAAGGGATACTGTGTTAAATATCATATAAGTTTTGTAGAGCATATCTGAAGGAATTCCCCTCATCATTTTGCTACATGGAATGCCAGTTTTAAAGACTCCATACTTCACATAGTTCTATGGGCATTTTCATCTGTAACTGTTAATTTTAATAATCCACTACCCAAAAGCTTTTGGCCAAATATTCTATCTATGCTACATATTTTTTAAACAATCTCTAATGTACTTGGAACTTTTAAACAATGGTTTAATTTGTGAATACTGCATTATTCAGAATAAAAGTGAAATGATGAATGCCATACTACCTTGGACTATTTTTTTAAGAACATAAATATGTGATTAACCAATCATAATCTTTTCTTTATAATCACCTGAGACTGAGTATATACTTGAAACGTTATCATAATTCGTGAATTACACATACATTAAATCCTGAAAGAGTATATCTTATAAAAGAAATGCCTTCTTGCTGGGCATTGGTGGCACACAACTTTAATCCCAGCACTCGGGAGGCAGAGCCAGGCGGATCTCTGTGAGTTCGAGGCCAGCATGGGCTACCAAGTGAGTTCCAGGAAAGGCACAAAGCTACACAGAGAAACCCTGTCTCAAAAAACAAACAAACAAACAAAAAAACAAAAAAGAAATGTCATCTTATTCACCTGACATTGGGTTAGTTTTCAATATGTATACAATGGCTTGAGGTCTGGTACCAAAGGAAGGAGACAGAGAGAAATAAAATGTAAACATAACACAATCCATGATTTTTTTAAATGGGAAGGAAACATGAAGGTAAAGAATAAAGATGGTATGTGGCGTGGAAAGAATGAAAGAGCAAAAAAAGCAAGATGCTGGGCTCCAAGCCCTCTGTTCATTGTTGCAAACAATGTGGTACAGTGGGTGGATGTTTTGTGTACAGTTTCTTTATGGTGATGGAATCCCTACTAGAGTCTTGGAAACCTTAATGGCACTTCACATGTAATCACTTTGAATTTGTGTCTGGGTCTATAAGGCAAGGCTTAGAGTAGGGTGCAAGATGAGTGTCTAAGAAAGTCATCATAATGTAGCAGAAAGATTCAATTTGAGTTGGAGATGACCATAAAGAACCAGTAACTCAGGAAATCACTGAAATTATAAAAAAAATATCATTGTTGTGAAAAACATAATGTATGAGAATTTTGATTTTCCATGTCTGGAATGTGTTCAAAATATCAAAATTAAATTCTAGACATAGTAAATAAAATGTTTTTTTTTTTTGTAAAAACTCATATTAAGGTGAGACTGTAGCCATCACCAAAAGTAATCTTGAGTAAGCATGTTGTGTCATAGTTTGCTTTCTATTGTGATTAACATCATGACCAAAAGCAACTTGGCGAAGTAAGATTTTATTTGGTTTACGTGTCCCAGATTACAGTTCTTCACAGAGGGAAACCAGGGCATGAATTCAGGGTAGGAATCTGAAGGTGGAAATTGAAGTAGAGGTCATAGATGAACGCTATTTATTGGCTTGATCTACTGGGCTGGCTCAGCATCCTTTTATTCATAATCCAGTACCACCTGCCCAGGGCAGGCACTGACCACAAAGAGCTAGGCTCTCCTACATCAATCATTGATCAAGAGAATACCACACAGACTTGCAGAGACGCCGAATAGTTGGAGGCATTCTCTGAAGTGCGGATCCTTATGCCCAAAGGACCCCAGTCTGTGTCAGATTAACTAAGAAATCTAGCGAGCCCGTGTAGTAAGATCCAGTCATTCTGGAGAGTGCAATAATATGTTTTAACCTTGAAATTAGTAGAAACAATGCTAGATGACTTCCACATACAAATCAGCATGAAAAGACTCATACTACATTCTTTTCCCTCTGGCCTTCCCTCATCTAAGACACAGGATCCTCCCGAGGAATGAAGACATAAGTACATCGATAGTGAGGAACAGAGTAAATCCAAGTAATAGCTGCTATAGACTTCAAGATAAAAATAAAGGCTGGGGGAAAGACTTACCAGGAAGTGACTGAGGAGCAAGCATCAAACTTTCAAGCCCCAGGACCCATGTACTGGGCACAGCAGAATGCACCTGTATTGCAGCCCTGGGGGAACAGAGACAATAGAATCCCTGGGACATGTTGTCAAACCAGTCTAGCAAAGTGGCAGGCTTTAAGCTCGGAGGATGACTTTTTCTTAAAAGTTAAGGCAGAGTGCACTTGAGGAAGACAGTGGTGAACTCTAGTGTCCATCTTAATGCACACAAACATACATGGAATCTTGCACATACATGATCACATACACACACACACTTCCAACCCACCCCAAAGCAAGCAAAAACAGTAACAATAAGTAAAAACCAAGGAAATCTACAAATCCCCAGAGGCTTCTATAATCACAACTGAATATATATGCAAGCTCACATATAAATTTGTTTAAACACACACACACACACACACACACACACACACACACACACACACACATCTTGCTTCCCTTGAGTAATATGTTCTTTCTTCTTATTCATTCCTACTAGCTCGTTTTCAGGAAGACTTACAATTTTCTCTAAACAATTCAGACCTCACCAGACCACACATGTTTCTTGTAGTTAAAAGTTCTTCTTGAACATGTACCTCCAGTACTCCTGAGTTACTTGCTCACTCCAAGCCAATGTTTGCTCACATATATGGTTTCAAAATGTAAATATTTTATTTTGGAATAATTTTTGCTTTATAGAAAAATTTCAAAGACAACATAGAGTGGTCCTGTATGCTCCTTCAGTTTGGTTTTCTGAGGTAATGTTGTCTCAGAAATAAACTAACATCTGCCATTATCATTAAATAATCTCTTGGAATTTTTTTCCTATTCTCTTTAAAGTCCTTTTGTTCCCTGGAGACCCAGTTCAAGGCTGCCATTGCATTTGATTGTCATGATTCTTTGTTTTTCTCCCCTGAGATCAATTCTTTTAGTTATGTGTTTTTTCCTATTTTTATTTGATGGAAAGTAGATTTCTTTTCATATGGTATATTCTGATTATGGATTCCTCTCCCTCAAATCATCCCAAATCTTCTCCATCTCCTGTCCCACCCAAATCCATACCTACTCTTTCTCTCTTACATTAAACTGCAAGCATCCAAAATATAATAATAAAATAAGATTAAAACAGCTGCCATAGGACAAAACAAGCAAACAGAAAATAAAGAGCAAAAGTAAAAGCACAAGAAACACATAGGCATATAAATGCAGAGACACACACTTTGTTATTTTCATTCTCAAGATAGACTCTTATGTAACCCAAGCTACACTTGAATTCACAATGTAGCTCAAACTGGTCCCTTACATCAGCAATTGGGGCTGAGGTTACAGGTATGAACTGCTAGGCCTGGCAAAACTTTTATTTTTCCTTCTTTCCTTCCATCCTTTCTCCCTCCTTTTCTTGCTTCCTTCCTTCCCACCTGCCTGCCTTGCTTTGCTCTATTGTGGTGCTTGCAACTGAACCTAGGGCATCATACCCATATTAGAAAAACTCTATCACTGAGCATATCCCCATCTCTCATAATTGAGATTTCCCAAGCTCTGGCCATTTCAAGCTAGTCACAGTTGGCTTATGTCTCTTGGTGTGTTCCTTTCTATTGGGATTTCTGAAAACTCCTTGCTTTATGTGCATTAAGGTCTTCCATATTTATCTTCTATTTTCACTTGCCCACTCCTGGGGTTCCCTAATTTGTGTTGAAGAATGACAATAAAAATCCAGATCTCTGTGAAGGATGTGTTACTTTTCATCAAAATATCACAAACCTAATGGGATTGCCTAGATTGCTTGATGATAAAAGTTGTGTCTCCTTGCTTTCCATACCAAATTCTCATTACCTTTTCACAGTGTTCTTTCTTTTTAAAAGGACACATAGCATTCTTTAGCATATGATTTACTATGATTGATGATAGTTTTCTGTTGCCTCTATGTGCATTATTTTAGATTAGGGAGTTTTTTTTAAATAAGTATTGCATATCAATGGTGTATGTTTCCACAAACATATTCCCCTCAGTGACCTATATGCATTTGGAAGACTTCTAGCAAAAAGGCGAAATTGATTTTTAAACTAACTGCTTGAATCTAACTATGTAATGGACTGTATGGAGTTGGTAAAGAGTAACTATTGATGTGTCATAACAGATGCTTATAATGATAACTTTAATTTAAATATATATAATAATTTTAGTAGCTAAATAATGATAAAAAACCTTTACAGAATAAAAGAAAACATCCCTTGACATGTGTGTTACTCATGCACCCATTATGGACAATGATAGTGGGTCATTATTGTAGCTGAGAGTTCACAGGTGGATAAAATAAGTCGTTCCCTTTATCTTCCAATAGCATGAATAGCATCTCCCAACATAGCTGGCAGTAGGGATGAAATTTTTAGGTCAATATCAGTTTGATTTTTTTTTCATGTTCTATGAGTCAAGTATGTGTTGTCTTCAGCAGTAAGGTCCTAACATCAAGTTCTGAAGGGTAACAAAAGGCAATCATAATATCCTATAATATTTGGGGGGGGGCTGTGGGCTTCACTGACAAACAACTGTAAAAGAGGTAACAAGTTCCTACACTGGACATTTTATTTGTTAGCCTGTGGTATGTAAAGGGACACTATAGTCATAGGGTAACTCCTTTTAAACTCTTTCTAAATGTATGTTTGCAATTTAGAAAATTCCTGCAGGGCAATTTTCCAGGACTTTTCTAGAAGGTCTTTAATGTTGGCATCTATGGTGGTTTGGATGATAATGACTCCCATAGGCATACATATTTCAATGCTAAGTTTTAGGTTGTTGAAACTGCTTTGGAAGGCTAGAAGGTGTGGCCCAGTTGAAGAAGATGTGTCACTTTGTGTGGGCTTGAGATTTCAATAGCCTAGGCCAATCTCAGCTCTCTCTTGTGCTTGGAAATCAGGATTTAAGCCACCAACTACGTATCCAGTGCCCTGCTTGCCTACTTACTGCCCATGTTCCCTGCTATAATGGTAATGCCCTTGCCTTTGAAACTGTAAGCCCCAATAAGCTTGCTATGCTTTACATTGCCTTGGTCATGATGCCTTGTTATACCAATAGAAAGGTAACTAAGATGGTAGCCCTCCTCACTTCCTCCTTTGTGCTGCATTCTCATCCTCCCATTTCATGTAATTCTCTTGTCCCATTATTCTCCATCCTCCTTTTTATGGCTGTGTTCTATCTTATCTCCCTTGAAAGCTCCCTTCCCCTGCCTCTCCTTAACTAATTTAACTTTCACATTTTGATGGATTTAAGACCCAATCCACAATATGGAACCCACAACTGACACTGTCATTCGGTGTGAAGAACCTGTGGTTAGACAGATCTCAGGTCTTAAGGCAGAATTTAAGAATATTACTCTGCTAAAGGGACATAGAATTAAACTGCCTCCTAATGACTTATCATGACACCCATGGAGTAGAACAGCTTTCAACCCTTACCAGAGAGAGGTTTATATTTATAGCAAACAGTGATTAACAATGAACCACAAGTGGTCACTGTGTAGAGAGTTAGATACTGCATAATGCTCAGATCTGAGTGGAACAAATATATCATACCCCATCTCATAATATTCAAGGGTTACTGTAGAAGAAAGAGGGAGAATAAGGGAGAATAAAGAATGAAAGAGTTACAGGAGTTGGAAGACTATAAGGAAGCAAAGATTTATTTCTGGACACATAGGGCAGATTTTATATATATATATATATATATATATATATATATATATATATATATATATATATATACTCAACACTTCTGATAGTGCCAGCATACACAATACCTGCATACATGGAAGACAGATTCAATCCCAGCATTAAGGGAGGTAGTCATGAAACAGAAGTCCCACATATGGAACTATTGGCTATTGATAGCAGATTGGAGAGGGTGAATTATTTACTTTTAAGGATCTGACCATGTTAGATAAAACATATTCAAGTAGATGGGGATACACCTAAGAATACATAAGCTACACTGATTGGGCCCCAAGGATTTAAAAAAAAATGAGGACACAAAGTAAGTTGGGGATGGAAGGAGGCAGCAGTGGACATAAGAAGACTTGGTAAGGGGTAGTGACTATGATTAAACAATTTTTTTGGTTTTTCGGGGCAGGGTTTCACTGTGTAGCTTTGCGCCTTTCCTAGAACTCGCTTTGGAGACCAATTTTAAAATATAAATTTCAATTAACCTCCAAGAGTATCAACTTTTGTTTGTTTGAAGAGAAACACATAAATACAACATAAGCTATATGCCTTCAAAGTATAATTTCGGCAACTGACTGGTGAAAATTTTGGGTTTGTGAAAGTAATTGTTTAGAAATCTAAACAGCGCTGAGCTAGAGCCAGGCTCTTGAGTTCTCCAGAGCTTAACATGCCTACCTATCCTCCCTTGTACATTTCATCTTAGCAGGTATACTGACAGCTTTAATTTAGCGAGATGCTTACATCATAAAATATGACAACCGCTCATAGTCATAAGGGTTCTGAAGCTTTGCGTCTGTGTCTGGAGAACTGACAGTTAAGCGCCAGCCAGCACATTGCTGCCTAACAACTAAATATTTCAGATTGCACTAATTATATGATCATCAGTGATACAGAGCACTGAGTACTTCTGCAGAAGATCCAGGTCCAGTTCCTAGCAATGACATGTGGCTCATAACCATGTCCATCTGCAGATACAGGAGATCCAAGACTCTTTTCTGACCTCCCTGGGCATGAGGTATGCATATAGTACACACACACACACACACACACACACACACACACACACACACACACACAACATTTATGAACACTGACTACTTCAAAAATGTTAAATGTGATTACTGTTAAACAAGCACTTTTCAATTTTTATAAATATGGGCAAAATAGCCCTAACTTCAAATTGACATACATCATTGAGTCTTAAGGTTTGAACTAATAATATTTAAGGGATAATGAGTTTACATAACTAAAAGCGTTCTATAGTCACTTCTTATCAATAGAACCTTTCACAGAATTTAGAGGTTGTCAAAAACTATCAGCTTGATTAATCACTCCACTCTGAAGCCTTTAAGACAGAAAGGAATAGTTTGGTAATTAAGATGGCAATCTTCAATCAGTCACAAAGATTAATTAATAAGCAAACAAAAAGATGTTCTACATATTACTATTCCCTCTAGGAACATGCCCCTCCATTGTATAATCTCAGGATGTCTTGTCCTTATGTTACTTTGCATTATACAACATCTGTGCTGTTTCCACAACTGAGAAACTACAGAGTCACATACACCACTGTTCCTGGAGGAAAGCTTTAGTACTCAGATTTAGTAAAAGCTACAAGGAGACATTACATTAAGTAAACCTACAGAAAAAACTTCCATAATTTTTTATTGTAGGAATATAAATTTTGGAACCAGGGAAGTACAAGCCGAAATATGTCCATTTGCTTTTGTTGCTGACCTAAGTGTTCATAACTGTAGAGAATTCTATTGAAAGAATTGAACTCTCAAGGAGTGATGTTCCTAGAGAACGGAAATAAGTCTGAATCCCTTATCCAAATTTGTACCCATTCTTATAATGATGGTAAGGCAAGGTGGTATTTCACACTTGGAAATTTCACATTTTTTTTCTAGGACATATTGTTGATAGTCATAATATATGAAGATATAGAAAATAGAATCATGTTGCTTTGGATTCTGGTAGAACTATCCATTGGAAAAAGAACTCCATTGTAAATGTACAATATATTCAATTTATTCATGGATCACATATTTAAAATTTATCTCATTGTAAATGGAAAAGTCAATATTTATGTCGCTTTCAAGGCTATTAATATATTTGAGAAGACATAAAGAACCTTTCGTTGCCTGAGGCATTTCCTGCTGACATGGAATGCAGTAACTATGCCTTCTTGATCTCATCTCATACCACAAAAAAATTCTATGAGTATTTTCTTCATACACAAATCAGTGCAACATTCATTGTGTGTGTGTGTGTGTGTGTGTGTGTGTGTGTGTGTGTTTTCTAGGTGATTTTGGTGTTTACCATGAAAATGAAGCAACATTTTCAATTTAAGTGCTTCTCCTCATCAGGAAACAGCTATTTTGTATCATGTAGAGCAGAGAACATACATTTGCTAAACAAGCAGCATCCAGGTGTGATGTATATTGGAAAGGGACATAAGTTCAATGTTAACAAATTAACAATGTATATTAAATTAGATGTTTTTAAACAGTTGTGTGAGAATGAGGTTATGTTTCAAATGATGGGATCAGTCTTTGGGCGATCCCCGTGTCTTTCTTGGGGTTCTGTTTTCCAGGTAGCCTCCCTGGTGATGTGAGTAGCAGTCTAGTAATCCTTGATCCACATCTAGTATCCTCTTATGAGTGAGTACATACCCTGTTTGTCTTTCTGAGTCTGGGTTATCTCACTCAGGATGATTTTTTCTAGATCCATCCATTTGCCTGTCAACCTCATGATGTCATTGTTTTTCTCTGCTGAGTAGTATTCCATTGTGTATATGTACCACATTTTATTTATCCATTCTTCAGTTGAAGGGCATCTAGGTTGTTTCCAGGTTTTGGCTATTACAAACAATGCTGATATGAACATAGCTGAGCAAGTGCTCTTGTGGTATGATTGAGCATTTCTTGGGTATATGCCCACGAGTGGTATAGCTGGATCTTGTGGGAGATTGATTCCCAAATAGCCAAACGAATGGAAACACATAAACTATGAACCAATGGCTGAGGGCCCCCCAACTGGATCAGGCCCTCTGAATGGGTGAGACAGTTGATTGGCTTGATCTGTTTGGGAGGCATCCAGGCAGTGGGACCCAGTCCTGTGCTCAGTGCATGAGTTGGCTGTTTGAAAACTGGGGCTTATGCAGGGTCGTTTGGCTCAGCCTTGGAGGAGGGGACTGGACCTGTCTGGACTGAGTCTACCAGGTTGATCTCAGTCCTGGGGGAGGCTTTGCCCTGGAGGAGATGGGAATGGGAGGTGGGATGGGGAGAAGGGGAGGGGTGTGGGAGTGGGGAGAACAAGGGAATCCATGACTGTAGAACTGAATTGTATTGTAAAATAAAATAAAATAAAATTCTTCTGCAAAAAAAAAAGAAAAGAAATTATGGGATAAGAAGTTCACAGACTAGCACATCCTTGTCATCCCAAGTCCTAGGTAGGCAGAGACAGAAGTATTCCTGGAACTAACTCCCTGGCCAATTGCTTTAGTCTGTTTACCAAACTAAGGTCACCAAGAGACCCTACCTCAGGAAACAAGATGGATGACTCCAGATAAAAGAAACTTCAATTTGAAATCTGGCTTCCACAAGCAACCCAATATAGACCATGTTATGCACACACAGAGAGAGAAGAGAGAGAGAGAGAGAGAGAGAGAGAGAGAGAGAGAGAGAGAGACAGAGAGAGAGAGAGAGACAGAGAGACAGAGAGACAGAGAGAGAGAGGAGAGAGACACAGGGACACACACACACACACACACACACACACACACACACACACACACACACATAGACAGGGAGATAGGTAGGCAGACAGAAAGAGACAGACAAACACTGAAACATCAGAAAGGAAAATTTAAAAATGAGCATGACTACATTGCATAAATAGATGAAGTCATGAAAATGCATTACTTACCCAAATTATGAAGATATAAGGAACTTAAATAGTTCTTTAGAAAGCAATGAGAATGAGGCAATAATAAAAGTTTCTCCCCAAATAAAAGCCCAGGTCTAGATGAATTTACCACCAAAAAATAACAAACAGTTCAGAAAATGCTACATCAATACTCCCCAGAGTGTTCCACAAAACTGTTTTGGTTCCATAAAGCTATGATGATTTGAGAGAGAGGAGAGAGAGAGAGAGAGAGAGAGAGAGAGAGAGAGAGAGAGAGAGAGAGAGAGAGAGAGAGAGAGAGAGAGAGAGAAAGAGAGAGAGAAGAGAGATCAGCTCTGAAAATTTATACCTGCATTTCTTTTCTACAAGCAATGCTTAAGGATCTTCAGTGTCATAATTTGTAGTCCTTTACAAAGCATATATATCAACATTTCAAATATTCATCCAAAGCTATTGGGTGTTATGTTGAATAATTTAAAAATCTGAAATACAAGTTTAGAAGGAGAAAAACCAAGTTGAGTGGTAGTCAGTTTCATATCTTCCTTTCTTAGTTGTCTTTTTTTCTTGTTAAATAGTATAAGTTAATATGTTAAAAATTTAGAAGTTCATTAAATTTCAAATACACATTAATTACTTAAAAATGTCTGTAGTCTATATATAACACATATGACACTGCTGTCCATCTTATATTATTTATTCTAGGTAAATAATCTTGGCTTCAACCAGAGAATAGCAAACTGTATATTTCTTGTTGTATTTCACTATTTTACTGTCATCAATATAAGGTCTCTTACTTGAAGTGCTGTGTTCCTCCAATACTCAACAAAGCCAATTAAAAACACAGCAAATCATAAATAGAATTATTTACTGACCTAAGTGTGAGGGCTTTCCAAAGCAATCTGCCAAATACATGTTATGGGAATAAGACTTTGGTCAAGTTGTTAGAATGCCTAAATATTTTTTTAAATGTAAAAAGAAACAAAAATATCAGTCACAGAAAAGGACTCATGGTGAATTTGCTCCAGTTAAGGGCACCTTTGTGTTTAAGAAAACTGATGAGCAATCATGCCTTCTTCAGCATTGACAAGCACCAACAGCCACACACGCCTTTCTGTTCCTTCTAATACACGTTTTCACTTGGCTATGGTGGGGTCTTTTATTTCACGTTTTTAAAAATGTTCTATATAAAATGTTTATTCGACGAATTTTTGTTCCTGTGGAGTATGTCATTCTTCTTCATTTTTTTTTAAACAGAAATACTGCAAGTTCCAGTTCTACTGATGATCTTTTCAGTATTTCAAGAAGTAACTTGGAGACTCTATTTAAGCAATTCAGTGAAGCCTTTTGTTCAAAAATTACTATAGCTTTTTTTTTTTCCATTAATTTAAAATCTTTCAGAGAGTATCTACTTAGGTAGATTACTGAATGCAATTCTTCCAAAGGACATGTAGTGCTGGATTTGTTAGAAGACTCCCTCTGTATACAAGCAGCAGGCTCTGCTTGGAAATACAGATCTCACGGTAGGGACTACTGACATTCTGTCACATTGAATCACACAGTTCCCACTGAATAATTTGAGGGTGTCTGATTCTAAATCTTTCTGTGTCTGTTCCTATAACCTAAAGGAACTCAGATTAGCTACACTAAAACAAACTGAACAGCAAAGATGAATTTCCCCATCCTATCTGAGTGCCTATTTCTGTTTACTTATAGGCATCTAAAATGGCATGAAGGACAGACATTGTCTTTCAGTTTGGAAAATAAATACAGCATAGTTTTTTTCCCCCTACTAGCAACTGTTTCATGCCATGTTGCAGGAGACTGCCTTAACATACTGACCAACTTACTACCTTCTCTAACTTTTTATGGCGAATTAAGCACATCTGAAACCAATGGAAATTCTCTCCTGCAGGGTTTCTCAGGGTTTTGAGTCTCCACAGAAGGACTTTGCCAGGAAATCTCAATTATGCTCTGGGCTCTGGTGAAGGGTGTGATTCCCTGCTAGGAGAATCTCTTGCAACCTGGCTGAAGACCCTCCCTTCTGACTCGTTCTGGAGTAACTCAAAGGATAAAAATATGACATGGTCTCT
This sequence comes from Peromyscus maniculatus bairdii, assembly GCF_049852395.1. Classification (NCBI taxonomy): domain Eukaryota; kingdom Metazoa; phylum Chordata; class Mammalia; order Rodentia; family Cricetidae; genus Peromyscus; species Peromyscus maniculatus. The sequence goes on along the minus strand of NC_134869.1, from coordinate 28,826,944 downwards.
AGAGTCTCTGTCCAGAAATATAGACAAAGGACTTCACAGCTGCTGCCATCCCTTAATTAGAAACAGGTGGGCTGAACCTTTCCCCAACAACTCAATTTCTGTCCTAGTCAAAGTAATATGTCAGGAAAATCACCATTCTAATAAGTGACTCTAATGGAATCTGGGATGTATTTGTGGTAGGTTATAAAGCTCTATAGGAATACAATTTTGTATTCCAAAGTCTCAATAGGATAGACACAATCTGTGATTTCATGCAAGTTATTAATTTTTAAGAAAAATAAATTAAGTATGATGGTCCTGAACAAGTAAGTTTCTATAAACAGCAAACACATTATAGTCTCAAGTAGTCACTGGCCCAACTGATTGAATATTCATTGGAAAGAAAGCTGAAATGATTTCACTTCTAACACAGTGAAGAAAGAAATAGTCATAATAAGGGAGTATGTGATCCCATAGACTGTGAAAGATGCTGGACTCCATGAACTTCCTATCACCTCTAAAAGCCATATGATTGCCTTAGTTAGATTTCTATTGCTGTGCTCAAATACCATGACCAAAAGCAACCTAGGGAGGAAAGGGCTTATTTCAGTTTACAGTTGTAGTCCACCATGAAGGGAAGTCAGGGCAGAAACTCAAGGCAGGGACATGGAAACAGTCACCTAAATAGAGACCATGGAAAAGTGTTTCTTTATTAGCTTGCTCCTCTAGGCTTGCAAACTTTGCTTTCTTATGTTCCTATGACTATGTGCATAGGGATGGTACCACCCTCAGTGGATTGGGACCTTACAAATCAATTACCACTCAATAAAATTCCTGACAGACTTGCCTACTGGCTTTTCTAATGGAGGAATTTTCCCAACTGAAGTTCTCTCCTCAAAAATGACCCTGACTTACGTCAAGCTGACAAAAAGAACTAACTAGTACACGTCACTATTCAACTAAAAACTTTCTGTTTTCATTCCCAGGATGGCATGTTAATATTAATATCACAATATAAAACATGATATAACTTCAGAAGTCTCACAGTCTTTAAAAGACTCAAATTCTTTATAATGTCTGAAGTCTCTTTAAAAGTTCAAAGTTTCCCTAGAATTCTCTTAACTGTGGGCTCCTATAAAATCAGAAAACATGTTAAATACTTTCTTATTCCAAGAGAGAAGAACCAGGGCCCAGGCAAAATCAAATCAAAGAACAAACTAATACCAACTGTATAGAGTTTGATGCTTGATGTCTGTGACCCACATACAATCCTATGATTTCCAAGGGGCCTTGTATAAATCACATCTCCAGCCTCCAGCTCTATCTATGGCACATGGCTTGTCACCTAGGCTCAAGCCCACTCTACTCCAAGCTGCTGCTGTTCTTGGGGGTAATCCCACAATTCTGGCATCTGAATAATGTTGAGGTCTCTACTACAACTGGATTTCACCTTCACCATAAGCCTCTCCAGGTTTCTATTCAGGGACTCTGACCCTGCTGCATGGTGTCAAGACCCAAATTCTCCAGAAACCCTTTAATCCTAGGTCTTCTAAATCAAATGAGGCAGTACCATCACCAATGGCCTCTCACAGGCCAAGCTTCAGTTGCTTCGCATGACATCATCATGCCTCCAAAGTCAGTACCACTTGGTAAACTCTTACAGGTTGCCAAGTTCAGCTGTCAGCATCAAAGAGCCTTTGACACTTCTGGATGGCAGCAGCTTCCATGTGCTAACTCCAAGGAAATAGTCTCAGATTTATGAACCTCAGTGCAATTGGTCTCTTCTTAATCACTTCTGATTTTTCAGCCCAAGCTAATAAGCATCGGTTGTGTCATTAAAGCAAAGATATTCCTACAATGGTTCTGGTCTCCTGTTTATCATAGCCATCTCCTCAGTTCTAGCTGATCAAACACTACAGACTCTTAACACAAAGTATCACACAAATTGTCATTGCTTCTCTCTGAAACTCCATAACCCATCTCCATCGCTTATATTTCTCTTGACAGTCTTATCTTCCAAGCTCCCACAGACCAACCCAGTGATCTCTTAGCACTCATTGGCTTTTCCAGCCCAAAGTTCAAATGATGCTACAATCCTATCACAAAAACATGATCAGTTCTGTTTTTCATGGCAATAATCCATGGTCAGTCCTAATTAGGTTTTCATTGCTGTGATAAAACACCATGACCAATATCAATGTGGGAAGGACAGGGTTTATTTCATCTTATTGTTACAGCTTAGAAAGAAGGAAAGTCAGGGCAGGAACTCAAGGCAAGAGACTGAAGGTAGAAACTGAAGCAGAGGCTATGGAGTGATGCTACTCATTGGCTTTCTTCATCATCCTTGCTCAGTTTTCTTTCTTATATATCCCATTTCACCTGCCCAGGGGTGGTACTACCCACAGTAGACCATGTCTTCTCACATCAATCAATACTCAAAAAAAAAAAAAATGCTCCCACAGACATGTCTATAAACTAATGGAATGGAGAAATTTTCCCAATTAGCCCTCCTTTTTTCCAGATGATGTTGAATTGTGTTAAGTTGAAAAAACACAAAGCAGTACAGTAATTTTGGATATGTCACTTAGTCCCTGGAGGGTTAGAATACTATTTTACAAAATATGAGACACATTTATACTTTCTTTATGGAATAGTTATATGTATTGGGTTTTAATATATTTAACATGTTTAGAAAACTACATTGTATATGGTAGATTGTAGTTGTTTTTTCTTTTTATTTATTTATTTAAGATTTTTTTTTTCATTTTACATACCAACCTCTGTTTGCCCCTCCTTCTTCTTCTCTTGCTTCCCTCTACTCTCCCCATCCACTTCTCATAGGGGGTAAGACCTCCTCTGAGTACTCAACGCAGACTGGCATACCAAGTGGGTGTAGGGCCAAGTCCCTCACCCCTCCATCAAGGCTGAGTAAGGCATCCCACTATAGGGAATGAGCTCTAAGAAGCCACTTCATGTACCCATCATATGTCCTGGTCCCATTGCCAGGGTCCCCACAATCAAATCAAGCCACATAATTGTTACCCACATTCAGAAGGCCTAGATTGGTCCCAGGAAGGCTCCTTAGCTGTCAGTCCAGAATCCATTAACTCCCACTTACTTGGGTCAGCTGTCTCTGTGGTTTTCTCCATCATGATCTTTACCACCCACTTGTTCCTATAATCCCTTCTCCCTCTCTTCAAAAGAACTTCAGGATCTTGGCCAAGTGCTTGGCTGTGGGCCTCTGTATCTGCTTCCATCAGTCACTGGATGTAGGTTCTATGATGACAATTAGGGTAGTCACCAATCTGCTGCAGGAGAAAGCTAGCTCAGGCACCCTCTTCACCACTGCTAGGAGTCTTAGCTGGGGGCATCCTTGTGGGTTTCTGGGGATTTCCCTAACACCAGCTTTCTCCTTAACCCCATAATGACCCACTCTGTCAAGATATCTGTATTTTGTACTTGTTTACGACATTATCATTGATATTAATGATAGCAACTACTGTGTAGCATGGCTGATCATCTTTCCCTAAAAAAAAATTTTGGAATCTCTATTTTCACTTGGAATCTATGCTACCATACTTCTTACCTATCTATATCATCTTACTGTTTTGTGTTTTGTTTTGCATCAATATCTTTCCCTGGTTCATACTCATCAGATGACAATAGTTCTCATATACCATTCCCTAGGAATGCTATCATTTTTTGAGCAACACAAACATATCTCTGTAAGTCTTTCTTCTATCAGCATTTACCGTTGCTTGACTTCTTGTGAATACTGTTCCTATTGACCCAAGACAGAGAGGGTAATGAAACTGCAAATAAATGATTCCAAGCAAGTCTAGCTTCATGAACCATTGAGTTCGTTTGTGCTCCTTACAGGAGTATGAGAGAGTTGAGCAGCTACATCTCCAAAAATTTAGTGTAAAGCTATATCCCCGATACTGCCTGCACAACTTGGAGACTGCTTCACTGCAAGAATTTTCTCTCTTCTACTAGCTATTTACTGCTTATATAATGTCAGGGAGAGATCTATGTGTCTTGTAAATTTTGTGAATCTTTGAGCCTTCGTACTCCCTCCAGGACAGAATGTTTCAATTTAAGGGAATTTTACATTTATTCATTTGGTGATGTCCTAAGAAATCAAGATGTTATACTCCCTCTCCATTCCAAAATCTCTTATATGTAGATCATCCACCTAGACCTCTTTCCATAAACACAAGGCAATTGTTGAGTAACAGCATGCCCACTTGAGAAACAGGCCTCAAGAAACTTGAAATCTATACAATGAAGTAAACTTTTAAAAAATACAAAATTAAAAATACAAATTAGGGATGAAGGCTCATTTTATGACATGTACTGGAGAGTCACCATGCTTTCTTGAAATTGAGAAATGTTTTTAGACCTTTTTTTGGCAAGGTGATTTTCCCTGTCCATTGAGGAGAGGGAAATGTTCTTAACATTTTCTGATTCTAACTAAGATGCTGAATCCTATCTTGGGGGGTTTGAAGTATAAATCTGCACAAGGAGGATAAGTATTTGGAATGCTAGTCATAAATTCCTCCCTCCTACTTTTTGGAGAATTTAGAAAACTAAAAATATATGTTCTGGAGATTCTCTTGAAACCAAGTGCATGTAAATAATTTTTGGACAATTAAATGTATTTTTTGCAAGACATGGTAGGACAAATAGATAATTTTAACAAATAGTTTTTCTAAGTTTCACAGTTGTTGCTTTTGGTGACTGAGGCCATGGTAGCATAGACATTATTCTCTAATGTTCATCCTCTTTGCTGTGTGGGTAAATGATTGTATCTAGAAGGCAGGCAAGCGTAGAGAAGGGATTAGTCCCTGGGCCCTCCCTTTGACATGGGCTATGCAAACACCATTCTAATATTCAGTTGGCATCCTAAGACACTTACTTGTACATACCATGCACACACACACACACACACACACACACACACACACACACACACACACTCACACTCAGACATACATCCTCCACTTACAATAGTGCACTAAGCAAACTGTTAGCAATCTAGGACTCCCTTTTGCATCAAGCTGCTTGCATGTGTCTCTGTGAAAACTGGACTATGTTTTTCCTTTACTTAATGATGATTGTTCTTAGATGAATTCTATTCAGTTTTCCTTCATGTATGTCCAGGTACGAAGGTTGGACATGGAAAGCAGACCAGGCTCATTTTTAATACATGCATCATCAAGCAAGCTTCCAAATGCACATTAAGAAATCATCTCCTTTTTACTACCTATACATGTATGTAATTTTACATGCATATGATTAAAAATCAGGTGCATTACAAGACGGGACTTTTCCCATAAAGAAATGACTATATAACTTAATGTCAGTCAGAATAGCTATCTGCCAAACTGTGCCTCTAATAACCCAATAGTTCAATAGTTCTTCTTCTTGATTCCTATAAAGGAAAAAAAAAACTCTGAAATAAGTGGCGTCCTAGAGTACATTCTATGTGTTGGGTCCACTGAAAATTTGGACAGTGTATTTCTGATCTATATTATCATTCTTCTTTGAATACAGTTACCCTGCTCCTTTTGTAAATCTGTTTACCTCTATTTCAGTCCTTGGAATAAGGAATGAAAAAACTAAGCCTAGAATCTGACCACTGGGGGAAAACTGGATTTAAAAAAATAATATTTTTTATTAATTATTTGAGATTTCATACAATTTAATTTTGATCATATTCACCTCCCATTCCTGCTCCTAATCCTACCCAAATCTACTCCAAACACCCTGCCCCTCCCACTTTCTGTTCTTGTTTTTCAGAAGAGACCACCTTGAATTGGATACTCTGGTCCTCTAGGACTTACAATCCTCCCGAGTTTCCCTGAGTTTAGGTGCAGGGGTCTTGTTGTAAATATATCAATTGATGATGCGCACCAAGAACTCTCAGTTGTTACCTGCATTTTAACCAGCTGTAGGTTTTTGTAATGATCTCCATCTACTTCAAGAAGCTCCTTTTATGAAGGGTGAGAGGTACGCTTATTTGTGGATGTAAGAGTAAGTATTTGGAATACAGTTGAAAAATATACTGGTTTATCAAAGTAGCAGTAATTGGCTCTCTAGGGTCTTTGACCTCACTGGCCACAGGTTGTGGTGTAGGTTTACCATGCTAGATATGAATTCCCTCCAATTGGGTTGACCATAAACTAAAGTATGTGGCTGTTAGTTACCCCCCAAGATATAAGTGTAATATTATACCTTTGGTAATAAATTGTCATGCTTGTCATTAGGGTTCAAAGATAATATAGCTGGATAGGACTATTGATTGCTTCCTCTCTTGTCAGCTTCCATAGTTCCTGAGAGACAGACTATAGGAAGGAGCTTCACATTTACAACCACTATAGAAATCAATGTGGCAGTTCCTCAGGAAAATGGGAATTGATCCACCTCAAGACCCAGGTATACCATTTTTGAGCGTATACCCAAAGGGCACTTAATCCTGCCACTGACACATTTGCTCAGCCATGCTCATTGCTGCTCCGTTCCTACTGGCTGGTAATTTGAAACAACCTAGATGTCCCTCAACAGAAGAATGGATAAGGAAAACATGGTACCTTTACACAAGGGTCAGGGATAGAATAAGGGACTAATGCATACAGATGTATCTCCCTAGGAAAGGGATCTAGAATAGTTGGCTATGAATGGGGTGTGGGACAGGATATCACGTGAGAATGAAGAGAGAAAGCGGGGATGAGAGAGGGAATACAGGGAGAGACAGCCAAAATTAGTGGTCATTTTAGGGGTAATATAGAAACCCAATACATTAGAAACTCCTTAAACTATATATGTAAATGATGGCGATCTAAATGAAATTTGTCAAATAACTGGGAAGACAGAGCCCCAAAAGATCATCTCAACATCAAATAAAGCTTCCAGTCCTATGATTTGAGTAACATTTAATTAAGTCGTTGGACAAAGGGGTTCCATGGGAATCCCCAAACTACCCACTAGTGAAAATTAGAGAGGAAAACAAGCACCAATATTTCTCAGTGCCTAACATGTGCAAGGTTTTGCAGAAAATGTTAACACACATGAAAAACGGTGGCCCTGTGATTGCGACCAACAGCCCTGTGCTGAGGTATAAGCAATCTAGGATTCAAGGGGATTAACTAATTTCCTCCATCTGGGAGGCTGGTAAAGGACCTCAGTGGTTTGTTTCCAAAGGCTATCTGATTCTAAAATCTGATGCTGCTTATTAGAAAATATTAGACTGGGTAAGTGGAATAGAGTGTTAGGAGTGGTATGGGTAATAGTCAGTGTCATAATACAATCTCTTTAGCAGCAATAGTAGCTGCCAAGGTCAAAGGAAAGAGTTCCAGCTAAACCTTGTCTTTTGGTGTTTGGTAAGGACTTGGAAGCATTAAATCGAACCTCACAACATTATCACGGTATTAAATAATGCTATTTTGAATATATGATATGAGAAAAAACAGTAAGCAGTATGGCAGCTGCTACATGATATATGATTCAGCTTCAAATTGTAGGGATCTACTTTCAAAAGTCCTATCATTACACTGTTTGTTGAATATTTATTATGATCCCTGGTGTTTTAATTAAACTGTATATGCATCAAGTAAAAATAACTACTCTCCAATATAGAATAAAAGGGAAAATTAAATGGATACAAAAGGTTCTTCACTTAGAAATTAGGAGATACAAAGTTGTGGAATGTAACTACATGAAAATTATTGGCAAGACAGTGCACAAAGCATTTGATTCCTGGGACTTTTGATAACTTTCCTTCCAGTGGAATTATTAATACTGCTAGTAATAATATTATTTACTTTGACCCTTTTTTATAATAGCTCTGAAAATTTCATCACCATGAATATATAACTTTAGACTTTTCATTATAATATAAACTCTTAGGGATTTGTGGAGATTAAGACATGAAAGAGACAAAACAAGTATTTAAAGATTTCTACATGTCAATTTTCTTCGCCTAGAAAAATAAACAGGATAAATGTAGTGAAAGCTTGTATCCTGGTTGCTGCATACCAGCATACACAGAACATAGACTGAAAATATTTGGGTAAGCTTTGAAAAGAAACATTCTGTGGATTTTTAACAACTGAATGAATTATTGTGATATTTTTACAGGGGCAAAGACAAACCACTATAGATTTTTGTTTTTCCATCAAGAACTTTAAAGTAACAGTTGCCCATGGGGACAGTCTATAATTTGTCTTTATGTATATACAAACTGATTGTCTCCTGAAAATTATAATCAGACAATCCATGAGGTTTTTCAAAAAAATAAATTCTTGAAAAGAAGTGGTGATAGGGTCCTTTTGATTGGCAGAGTAAATACCCATAAGGGGTGCCCATTAAAATGCAGTGATAGCAATAAAGTACATGCGGGTCACAGCTAATGTACATGAAGAAGGTTATGTATACTTCATTCTTTTTTATTTTAATTTTCTGCAATGAGGAATCACACAATACAACAGAGGAAATCAGATAATGAAGATGGTTTGGGGGTGTTGGAAATTTTGCTTTAAGAAGCACAATCAAAGCAGTATCATGTAGTGTGGGAGATAATGCTTTCGAGGAAGCAATTTAAATTTCATTTTAATTTCTGGCTAGACCAATATCATTTCTAAGATTTACACTAATTTCTAAAGAGACAGTGTTGACAGCAGATCTTCACACCAGAATAAAAACAACCGAAAGTAATAATTCCAAGAAAGTTATTTGTATTTGTTGGAGAACTACTTGCTTCAAAAGAGAAGATATCAGTACAAGGAGATTGCTCAGTTGGTAGTGGGTACAAGGGTTGAGGTACAAAGGGGGAAAGAGCAACATTTGGAACTCCAGTGCCTATTTAAGTACTGGGTGGATGCAGTGGCATCTCTATCATTCTACCAGATGACAGGCAGAGGCAGGGAGTCCCTGCACCACAGTAGCTAACTATACTATGGAAGTGATGAGCTCTTAGAGCAACCGAAAGACTGCCACAGCACAAACTGTAGAGTGTTCTAGAAAGACTAGCTGGCAGCTATGTGCTTCCTCATGCACATGTATACATATGCTTGCACATCTGCATACATATGTGCATCCATACATGTGCAAGCACGTGTATATGCATGGATGATCACAAAAACACGTGCAAAATTAACAGTTAACTGAAATCGATATTTTTAGGAAAAAACAAATATTTCACTCTTTGGGGCCTCTGATTTCAGAAAAAAAAAATAGTTACAGTTTTTGGAAATTTTGAGACTGTGGGTTAACCACAGAGGAAATCAATAAAATAATTATTGAAATAACATAAAAAAAACAAGTGGCAATAAAAGAATGCTCCATTACTGCCATCCTACCTTTAGGTAAGCTGTTTATTTTGCTTTCCACTAAGGGTTAAAGATATTTTATAATAAAATTGATTTATATGTATTGGTGTCAGTATGCTTATTAAACTTTATGAGTATTATGGATGCTTCTTTAAAAAGAGCCTTTATCTTAAGAACTGTGGATTAGTTGCTACAGGAGCAAGCTGAGGAATTTAAAAGAAATGACGGTTCTTAAATCATTAAAATTTATTGTACCTTAAAGTGGCTACAATGATATGTGCGAAGTTTTCTCATTATACAAATGAAAAATGAATGGGTGGAAATGTTCATTGACTTTAATTGTGATAATTATCTCTCAATATGTACATAGATTATAACATTGTATTATACATCTGAAACACAACCAATAAAATATTTCATATTTTATGCATAAGAATATCTACATTAAGTCTATAGGAAATTGTGTTATAAAGTGTGAAAAACACAAATTGTGTTGATAAACCATTATTCTACATTTAAACCTTATTTTCCTTAAATTTACAATCATGTTTTAAAAAAAAATTAAATAATGTTTTTGGCAAAGTGTGGTGGCGCATGCTTTTAATACCAGCATTCAGCTGGGCGTTGGTGGCGCACGCCTTTAATCCCAGCACTCGGGAGGCAGAGGCAGGCGGATCTCTGTGAGTTCAAGGCCAGCCTGGGCTACCAAGTGAGTTCCAGGAAAGGCGCAAAACTACACAGAGAAACCCTGTCTCGAAAAAACCAAAAAAAAAAAAAAAAAAAAAAAAAAAATACCAGCATTCAAGAGGCAAAGCCAGGCAGCTCTCTCTGAGTTTGAGGCCAACCTGGTCTACAAAGTGAATTCCAGGATATCCAGAGCTGTTATATAGAGAAACCTTGTCTTGAAAAACAAAATATATATTAAATATTAATATATATTAATTACATATTTTAAAAACCATTTTATATATATTAAATGTTATATATATATATATATATATATATATATATATAAATGGTTTATATATAATGGCTTTGAAAGTATTTAATTAATATCAGCAACAAAGACATCTAATAAGTATGAATAAAGTGTAGAACAAAGCTACAGATATCAGCATTGTAATTCTGAAACATTTCTTGCTCACCAAAAATGATAAAGTTATTCAAAAAACATTTTAAAAAGCTATTGATAAACTGAGACAACTGAATTGCATGCATTTGGCTTCAGTTGAACCTGCAGTTTACAAACTAGATTAAATGGGGCTGATAATATGGCTCAGCTGATAAAGACTTTTGTCATCCACACTAATAGCCTCGGTTGTATCCTCAAAATCCACATGGTAGAGGGAATGTAAAAAAAAAATTAAATAAATTAAATTAAATAAGCATTTATAGTTTCCTTTAATAATTGCAGTACTTTGTGGCAAATAAAATCCTTTTGATATTAAATAAATGATATGGTAGGCAAGACAGGTGTCTTATTTAGGATTTCTGTTTTTGTGATAAAACATCATGACCAAAAATAATTTGGGGAGAAAAGGATGTATTTCATCTTATATCTTATAAGTCCATCAGTGAAGGAAGCAAGGGCTGGGACTTGGAGGCGCAAACAGTAGCCAAGGTCTTTGCTCAATGCAGCGTCCCTCTTTCAAAATGACTGGAGCTTGGTTCTTGTTGACATAAAATTAGCCAGCCCGATAACTAATTGTCATAGCAACCTGCTTACTTTTAGTTGATGCCTGTACTTTCTTAGAAAAGTGAACAATAATATGTCTACCATGTTCTTTTACATTTGTGTAAATTGTGCCTCTTACTGTCTCAGAGAGAAGAGAAAAATGCATAGCTTCTATTTAAACTAACTCACTTTTATGTTAAAATTCAATTGATAACAGAATGCATTATGTAAGTAAAGGTTATAAACTGAACATCTCTGATGAGGAGCATGATAAATTTACCCTAGCATCTGCCTACCACATTTTTCCAGCTTATGTTTTCTATTCAGAAATGGTATTTTCTCATGGTGATAAATTTTATGAAGGAGGCCATTCCCAAGAATCTATTATATTCCTACCATGTAATACTGTCTTCTAAAGCACACAGAAATCTGGAAAACTGTGATCCTGACTTTTTCAATGATTACTTAATTCTCCTTCCCATTAAATAAAAGAATGGTCTCTGTATCATTTTTAAATAAATCACAGACAGCAAATAAAAGTGAGGATGCTTTTCACTTAATGGAATTTAGATTTGGCAATTCTGGTTGGCAGTTCCATCCCTTGTTTCCCCCTTCTGATGTTATCTGTGACTGGGGTTTTCAGCAATCCGGATACACTGTAACCTAAATGGTCAGACCTTTTTAGCACTGAAGCATCGCCTGTGATGGCTGCTTTAGGAGAATTACAATCTTTATACATTTTGCTAGGCATTCAATTGCAACAAATGCCTTTGTTTAAGCACACTGGTGTAGATGCAATTTTAAACGGTCTTATTAAATAAGAAACACAGAGCCGAATAAAGATCAGAGCAGTAGCCAAGAGCTAAGACCATCCTATCTTACCACTCGCTGCCGTCCTTCCCCCGAGAGAGAGACCTTCTTCCTGTGTTCTATCTTTTTATTGCCTTTCTGTTCTGCTTTCTTATTGGTTCTAAACCCAACCACATGATTTCCTCATCACTGCCTGTCTATACAGACCTCCAGGCATCTATGGTTGGTACTGGGATTAAACGTTTAGGTCACTTGCTTTGGATGTGTCCTTGACAACAGAGATTCTGCCTGACATGTGATCGGATTAAGGGTGCGTGCTACCACTGCCGGACTCCCACTTATGGCTCACTGTGACTTCTGATCTCCAGGCAACTTTATTAACATACAAATAAAATCACATTTCAGCACAAAATATCACCATACACTAGCTTGAATTTTTAAGCATTAATGAAAAAAGGCTATAAAAGGAATATTACAACTCATAAGATGCTGCAGCTTATAATCACACATAAATAAGTATGTTTGTGAATAGTTTGGAGAATTTGAAAGCTAATCTCATTTCATGTCATACCCAAACCTAGAAGTACCAATGGGAGAATGAACAGTAATTCTCAGTTTTAAACAATCAGACACACATGCAATTAAAATGTACTTCCAAATACCACATGTTTTTTTTTAATTTTATAAATCAATGAAATTGCTTCTCTTTTCTAAAAATCATATACTTTATAACATCACTCATAAATTTAATTGTTGCTACATATTGGACTTTCTTTTTAATTTAAATCAGAAAAGAATCCTGTAATTTTAGTCAGTAGTCATGTGTTCATACACACATATTTTTTACAAAGTCACATATAACCTTTATGGAAAGAAAATTAAATATCATTCTGTAGCAAGACTTTCAATTGAGGACTCATAACTCATAGTGCAGTCCATTAGTCCCAGATAAAACTTAAAATAGCAGACCTGATTACTTCAACAGTTCAGGAATGTATGATGAGGGCATCTCTCAGTCTTCTACTGTAAGAAATCATACATGATATGCCACGTTTTGTTAGACTCAGGTCAGCCAATTTGTGTGAGTCCTGACAAGAATTATGTCCGTGTCTGTGCACGCTCAACTCATCTTTGTGAGATTCCAGGATACCATGAACCACAGAGACTGAAATAGATAAATAGAAAGAAGATAGTGTAGCTTTCTGTTGCTAACATTCATGTAAAGCACAATTCAAGGGTAACGAAAAACAGAAGTTGACTTGCTATTTCCCCATGTGAAGACGGAAGAAGCCTGAACAACCTGGCTTTGATTCACTCACAGGTGCGAAAAGTTGAATGTGAGTAGTCATGGTGATTGAATAAATAAAAAAGTAATGTGGGAGAAGCATGCCTTTGGGAATTGGAACTTTACAGCAGCCAAATATATGTTTTAATGTTTTAAGTCAGAAAATGATTCAAAATTCAGAAAAAAGACCCAAAATCTCAAATGTGAAATTACTAGAATTTCATAAAGTAACAGTTAATTTTTTATAAACGCACAATTATATTTATATAAATTCTTGACACTTTATGTCATTTTCTAGAATAATTTAAATAAATAAGATACATTTGATTCTAAATGGAAACTAAACAATATTTTCTTCCTAGGGGATATAAATGATTAGGATGAAAGGATTAATTTTTATAGGAAAATTTTAGGCCTATCAAATGAAGTTGCATTTTAAAGAAAGAGCAATTGCCAAGTGTAAACACATATGAAATTGAATTAGTTTCTGAATGTGCTATAACTATTTCTAATTTCTGTTTCCCAGGAAGGGCAATATCTGCAATATGGATTTTCCTAAACAGTTGACCAAAAATGTGACCTGTTCCTACCTCAATTATTCTCAAGTTTCTACCTCATCAGGCATTTCTCACAGGAATCAATCATTTTCCTAGTATTTTGCCTGTTAATTCAGTTTGTGAAATTTGCTATTATGAGGTCTTCTATTAAAAAAAAACCATTCCTACATTAAACCTATAATTTAAAACACTAAAATAAGATATCTATAATTACAGGTTGTCATCAAGAATAATTATCTGTACAATCACTTCTGCTTAGGCAAAAACAGTAGAAACACAATTTGGTGTTTTTGTAGGATAATGTGCAATAATTATCCTAAATCATGTAACTATTTATTTTTAATTTTCCAAATGTAATGTAAGCCGTACTGCTCACTGCTGGTATCTGGTGTGCTGTTTCTTCATGAATTTTCTACAGGTGTTTTATTTTTGAGTATGCCATGCTAAAAATTTTGCAGAAAAGTTTTGTGTTCTCCTTTGGAAGAATGGCACATACACTGTAGGGAACACTCAGAAGCAAAATATCCAAAATATGAGTGGATAATGGCCCTTCACTTGCTTATCTTCTTTTTACTGTAAATACTCAAAGGCTGTCATACAACCTACCGCAGATAGCATAAGACCACATTCAGTACTAGGCATCAGACCATAAGGTTCAAGTCAAGAACTCTTGTTGATTCTTTTCTCATTCAGCATTTGCTGTATTTCTGAGCGTTAGTCTCTACTTCCTCTTGACAGTTTCTGGAATATGTTCCAAATATGGGTAGAGAGAGGGAACCCAATATTTTTATTAATGTTGGAATGGAGTTCTACATCATTCTCAAATGACATAAGTACAATTAACACATGGGCAGGAGGTTACTTCTAATTTAAATGGTAGATATTTAAAAGAAGTGCTTTTAGGTATTATGCAACAGCCATTTTAAAGTAATAAGCAACAGTCAATAGCAATATAACAAAGATGCAATAAAAGGAAAATAGACTAAGATTAATCATATCACAAAATATCAGCAATTATAAAAAATAAAAATGGGAATTCCATACTTAACAGACAATGAAATAATTCAATATTAATCATACACTTGTGTTACTATAATGTGATCAATTCAGTTGAAAACACATTAATTTAAGTGTCTTTTTTTTCCTTATGGCCATTTACTCTCATAATACATTCATCAATTTTTTATTGAGGACTCTACTTGATTCAAGTTCCATGATAGACTGTAGAAATTCTTTCGTAAAGGTGCTTACAGTTCAGTGAAAAGAAAGAGTTATTACCTAATTATGACAATGGAATAAGAACAACGGTGTTAGAAGGTTGCTATGGGAACAGACAGTGTCATGCTGTAAAGAATAAAAAATGAAAGTAACCATTTTGGGTGCAATTTTTGTCAACGATTAGACTGAAAATCAGAGATCCTTATGTGGGAGAGCCACATCTGATTCACATTACTGATTCTCTGCATGGTTCACAGTGAGAGCACTTTTAGGTTAGCACATTGCAACTCGATGACGGTACTTCACAAGCTTGTCTCTGGTTATCCAAGACTGCATGACTGCATTAAATCCAGTGACATGGGAACAAAATATTCCTTGTGATTTCTTGCTAGTATTATGAATGAAAGAGTATTTTTGATTGAATGGCGGTTAGACATGCAGAGCGACAGACAGACGGACCTCAGATGTTGGCTGTGGTGCTGATAGTCCCCCCATTGATACACTAGGACCACACTGTCAGATGTAGGGGAACAAAATACAGTACTGTCCCTCATTAAATCACAGTTCAATAGTTACATATAACACCAAGGACCTATATATTGAAACTCAAATTTCAGTTATTCCAACAACTGACTTTAGGGTATGTCTTGCGTAGCTAGAAATATGATCTAGTTACTATGGTAGTGAAAAAAGAATGAAAGGATTTCATGTAGGGGAATCAATTTGTACTTTAAATCATATACTTTTTTTTGGGAATATAGACATTAATACCAATGTATAAACTGAGGAAAACCTATATAAATTATGTACTCCAATTTGTTATAATACCTTTTACCTTTTAGTGAGGAAAAGTAAACATTGTCCACCATATAAAAATTAGTTGTAAAAAACACAATCCATAAAACAAAATACAGGTTTATAGTATATATAAAACTTAAACCATTTATTTTTTATTTTATAATTTTTTATTAGTTCTTTGACTTTTGAATCTTATATGTGTTTTTATCATATTCATATCCCCCACCCTTCCCAAATCCACTTCTCTTACCCCATTCATTAATTTGTGTCTTTATTTTGAAGCTTTCAAGATGAATTTGTGCTGCCCAAATATTCTTGGACACATGGTCTTCCACTGTATCATAGATGACTTACCAGGGGCTACACTTTTAAAGAAAACTTTTTCTCCCTTTCCAAGCAACTAACAGTTACAAATAGATCTATAGCTAGTGGTGTGGTTATGTATCCACCTCCCATCTCCATTGAAATGAGGCTAAAAACAGTGAATTTCAGAAAATTCTGTTTCCAAGTTGAAGAAAAGTTCATTTAAACAACGTGAGAGAAAAGGAGATAAAATTGGCTTTGAGTAAATTGTGAATAGCATGTTAAGTCAATAGGCCAGAAAAATAGAATTTGCTGAGTGTGAAATCTAGATAACGGTAACAATCTTAATGGTGAGGTATAAGAAAAAGTCTTTGAAATTATATAAATAAAACTATTCCTACAGGGATATAAGAATGATAGAAGAGGATAATAGAGGAAAGTATTATTCATTTGCCAATCATGAGTGTATCACACAGAAAGTTTTATTAAAATTAAAATGATTGAAATTAAAATAATTGAAACAACTCAAATATAATTGAATTATTTAAAATCAAGCAGATTAATTAATGATGATTATATTATAAAATTTTGTAAAATAGAACACATTTTTTTTTCTGCTGGAGACAACAACAACAAAAATAATCACTGAGATGTTTTGAATAAAGAATATAGTATGTGATTAAATTATCATATATTGCCAGAGCTTTGTAATTATCTCCATTCAATTATCTAGATAAAAGTGCTTTAATGATTAAGACCAAAGAGAAATTATCCTCTAGGAAATTCTTTTTTCAATTTTGAACAATATTGTTTTATTATGACTTCTTCTCTACCGCTTATCAAAACAAACATAATAAAAGTTGGAATAAAATTAGCCAAATATATACTTATCTCATTAATTCTGATCATGACATAACAGATACTCATAAAATTACTTAAACATATTTGTCTAACTATTTAAATAACTTTAAATTATGGACAAATCTTCATAAACATGACTCCAGTGGCAAATACTATTAAAAAAAAAAAGGTTGATGGCTGTATTTGACCATATTTTTTCTAAAATGTGCACACATTGCTGGAGAGTTGGTCCGGTGGTTAAATAGTTTTGTTGCCAAGTATTCAAATACCAGAATTCATAAGGTAAAGAGACCCAACTCTGCTAATTTTCTCATCTTCTTATATCTATGTGGCACTCAAATGTGCATTAAGACACATCTACTCCCACTCCCCTCCCCACATGTACACACACAACCACATGCACACTAAAGAAACAAATTAATTAAATGATAAACAAATAAATAAATAACAAGTATGCAGTTACATGGAACATGAATACAGTTAAAGA
Source organism: Peromyscus maniculatus bairdii (assembly GCF_049852395.1). NCBI lineage: Eukaryota > Metazoa > Chordata > Mammalia > Rodentia > Cricetidae > Peromyscus > Peromyscus maniculatus. Next base: position 28,809,642 of record NC_134869.1, on the reverse strand, counting down.
GGAATTGAACGCATTTTTTTTTAAGCTCCGTTAAATTCAAGGCATTGACCTTTATTTTATGCTGTTGGTTCATTGATGATAAATAGTATTTATTAAGTTATTTTTTTAATTAAGACTTTATTTCTAGTTCATTTAGTTGTTTCCTCCTGTGTGAGTCATTAACAGAGATTTTCCTTCACTCCTTCTGAAATCTCTTCTATGACCTAGCAACCTACATTAATGTAAATAGTTGGAATGACTGACGAGTAATAATATTACATCCTTATTTGCTAAACCTCACAGTTTACATTCGTATTCTCTTTCTTTTACATTGCAACACAAACACAGTAATGTGTGTTTGCCATTACTGTGTCATCGTTTTTTCTCACACGTCACCATGGGCCACTTCTGTTTACTGTTCTGTTTAACATTCTCTTTCATTCTAATAACTTATACACGCTCCTTACTCTGGCCTTCTAGAATGATTAACATGCTTAACCGCAATTTCCAGTTATTATGTTTTACATTGTATAGCAGAGAGATAATAAAATATGATTCTGAAAGTCATGTACAAATAATAATTAAAAAAAAACACAGGTAGATAAGGAGGAGAATAGATTTGATAGGAGTTGAGGGAGCAATGTGAGTATGATCAAAACACATTATACAAAAGTCCCAACAAATTAATAAAAAAAGGAGAAAAAAGTGATATTGACAGAATTATATTTCTGTGAAATAATTTGAAAAATGTAAATTAAAACACTTTTAAAAGTCATGATTGGGTTCTTACCTCAGGTAACAATATCAAGTTACCATACAATGCATTTTGAAATACTCCATATTAGTTAGGATTCTCCAGAGAAACAGAACAAAGAGAATAAAAATGGTTATGAGAGCAGAATCTCCAGATTAACTCATAAGCCAGAAAGTAAATTCCTCTGTATGGCTGTCTGCAAGCTGGAGAGTAAAAGTTCAGCTCTTCCAAGGGGTTTAATTCTTAGAATAGCATGGCCCAGTGATAGAGCCCCAGTTTGAGGACTGTAGAGTTACTCCTGCAAGCTTGTTTTCAAAGACTGAAAAATCTAGTGTCTCTTGCCATGAACATTAGCAACAGAGAGATACAACTGTTTAAGAAGGAAGAAACCTGCAAAAGATGAGCTTCCTCTTGTCACCTTTGGTTCCACAAGGCTCTTTTCATCTCGGATGGCGCTGCCCACATTCAGGGGATTTTTTCAACACTTAGTTTACTGATACACATGCTAGTTTATATCCTTTGCATATCAAGAACTATTTTAAACAATTTAGTGTTTTTTTCAATCCAGTCAATTGAATAATAAACTCACTATCATGAATTCCAACTACTAAGGCAATTCAGGAAGCATTAGATATGTTGATAGCAGTAACATGATCTGTACAAAGACTCCTTAGAATCAAATATCAAAAAAAAAAATCAAACAAAAAGAAAGAGAATCAGCTATCAACTACAACCTTTCTGTTTTAAAATCTGCCCTGTATCTTATATTTTTGGTTGTGAGCCTAGCCTTTAACGGCTGAGCCATCTCTCCAGCCCTAAAATCTGCCCTGTATCTTTATGCAAGGATAGTTTTCTACTAGGAATTCACTCTGAGTGATGGATAAAAAAATTACTTCAGATTAAATTAATATTATAAACTTATTATTCCTTACAGTCATGTCTCAAGATTAACTTGTGTTTCTTTTTCTATTTTTTTTTTTTAGATTATTTCTCAGTTCCACATTTGATAACTACATACCAGCCTCTTTAACTTCACCACCGTGCAAGAATTAACACCATAAAAGCAACACGCTGGCATTTTTTCTTTAAAGAATTGTTATCTCTTATTATTTTATTTCCTACTTGATCCAGCTATGGCTTCCATTAATGTAAACAGAATCAGTAAGAGAGAACATCAATTTTTTGTTCAAGATTATGGGCAACAAGATAATTGAGAATGATTATTGTGTAGATTCAATCTTATTAGACATTTATCATGTTTTAGCATTTTTGCATAAGAACTGAGTGTTATTCTCTTTCCCACTTATGACATTAAAATGTTCATTGCATTGATTTATTTTCACATGTTGTACCATCTTCACATTCCAGAAATAAAGCCCATTGTGTCTGGAACATAATTCTTTTTCGGATTTTTTTTTCATTTGCTGTAGTTGTTGCTGTTATTAGAGGATTTTGAAAATAGAAAGCAAATAGGTTATGGACCAGAATTGAATTGGGATGAAGGAAAAGCAATTATTAGTGAAAATAATTTGGTATTATTAATATGGTAGAGAAGACATTCTACGTAATGTAGATGAAGGAAAAGCAATTATTAGTGAAAATAATTAGGTATTAAGAATATGGTAGATAAGACATTCTACGTAAGCTGAGAAAGTGCAAGGGAAAAGGAAAGTAGTGAAAACTGTACAATTAACAGCAGGTTTATTATATAAAATGTCACTTGAGAACACTTTGTGATTTAGAGTGAGATAATGTGTATGATAGAAATGAATGTCCTCAGGAAAGTGTCCTTTAATAGTTAAACAGAAATAGAGTTTGTGAATCAAATGATAATCAAGAGTTAAGGGGAAATACGAGAGAACATCAAAGATTAAGAATATGCATATTCCTAGAAAAGACATAATATTATTTGTGTATAGATAATATTACTATTTTAATCATAGAGTAAGCATATTGGAATATTTTCTTTAGTTGACAACAGTGGTTGATCAATAGATCAAAATTAAATAGTTGATGATTAATTGATTGCATTAAATTATAACAGACCACATAGTGTCACAACTAAAGCTAATAACTGAGTATTGGCCAGCTTAGTAGTTTCAAGATCAGTGGGACTTAAGGACATAGACTACTATACCACATGGTTCAGCGGAAAATATATATTTTTATACTATAGTTTTTTTTCCCATATAACACTCTGGAGGTAGACATGATGAGAACCAGAGAGATATGTGTAGGTATTTCAAGATTTGTCCTGCTCTTCTGATTTTTTCCTTGTTTTTCACATGGCTGTTTAACTCTGCACAGTTTTAAGTTGCTGTTCATGGAATGAAAAACCAAGAGATTGCATTATTCATCTTCCAAAACAGATTGAAACAAGAGCCTACTATGTTTAAATTATTTCCACTGTTTAGATTACTTATTTTCAATGCAAATGGTATTGCTCAAGACAAATTTCCAGAGGTGAGGAGAACAGAACAAATAAATTTTTATCTTCCTTACTTGGACAAGGAACCAAACATATGTGGAAAAAGTATTGCCTTATTTAAATTTCACTTTCAGTAATAATAACAATTTGAACCCCGGTGTTTATATCTTTCTACAAAATGCACTTAGATTGTTTATGTGTGTGCTCTAAATCTGACAGCGTTAAGTCCTCTGTCTCATCCAGGTGTTCAATGATTGACAGAACTATTTTTAAATTAACTCCAGGGCAACTGGAAATGACATTGAAAATATGCTTTTGAGAAAAATGAATGGAGAATATTACTTCCACAAGTGGCAGTATTCTTATGGATATTTATACTAGGAGGATTTCTAGAGAATGACTTTTAGTATCTAGCCTAAAATTAACCTCCCCAATAATACATCTGGAGACATTTTACTTTCTATAGTAATGTTCAGTTATTTGACAACCTTTCATTGTCTATTACCAAACCCAATACATTCTCTTCAAATTACTATGGCATTTGCATTCTTTTTTATTTTTTTATTTTTGCCCACTTAGATCTTTTCCTAACCCTACCTTGAGATACAGCAGTTACCAGAACAACTTGGATATAGAGACTTCTGTCTTTTAAGGCACCAGCATTCTGTGTCCATAACCATGACAGGTTACTCTTTCTCCACTATCTAATACTGTTAACACATTCCCCCAGGTTTATCTCCACTACACTTAAGATAAAAGAAGAGTCACCCATGTCTTTTCTTTTTTAATTTTAAGGCATCCATCAATCACCTAAAATGAAAGAAAGAAACAGACAGAAATGAGCACACATGTACGCACATGAACAAACAAACGCATTAAATACAAGTACACAATCAAGTATACACATAAGTATGCACACACACACACACACACATTCACTTTATTTTCTATTTCTGGTCTCCAAATTTTACACAATAGAAATATCTTATTACTGCCAGTTACCAACATTTTTACTTTAAAGAAATGTGTGTGCTGTCAAGGTCATATTATGTGCATTCAACCTTTCTAAAGTCAATGATAAATTAACTTTGAGGATTAAGAAATAATTACTTTTTTCTTACCTCATGTAAGGCTACAAGCACCCTTTAAGGTAGATGCTGCATAGACACTTTATTTTGAATTACAAACACAGAAAAATAATAACATTTTCAAAAAATAGGAATAACACCAAAATAAGATATGAAAATCCTAGATATTTGGAGATGATTTCTTGCTGTAATAGACTATTTCTAGCATGAACAAACTGATTCAGCTAAGTAATCTTCTAACAATTACTGTTACACCTTATATAACATACATAATACATAAAAAATTAAATTGTCATAATTGAAAATTATAATTATTTAATATAATTTATTTTATGAGGGGCTATATAACCTATATACATTATTTTAAGTGTGTTATATTTGGTTTATAACTGGAGTACATTTACATAAAGGCTGCTTCTAAACAATCAAAATGACAATAAGTCCCAAAATGTCCAATGTTGTTAATTCATTTTTCCCACAGAAATTAAAATGAATTATCCATAAAAAAATGTTGCTAGGCTGTGGTGGTGCACGCCTTTAATCCCAGCAATTGGAAGGCAGAGGTAGGCGGATCTCTGTAAATTTTAGGCCAGCCTGGTCTACAGACTGCTAAACAGGTCAGCCAGGACTGCTAAACAGGACTAAAAACCTGTCTCAATAAACAAAAACAAAAGAAAACTAAAAATGAATAGGTTTCATAGAATGTTTTAGTAAAATGTTGTCTATTTGGGTTATAATGAAAATGAAACACAATATCCCCCCCTTTTTTAATAGATACTGTCCATTGTCTAATGTGGAATATTGAACTTTCCTAATATCATCTGCAAATGAATCTCCTTTTAATTTAGTTAGCATTAAATATTTTAAGTTATCCAATGTTGAGTATATATGTATATATATTCACAATTGTTATATTATCTTAATGAATCATACCTTTATCATCATAGTTATTTTTTAATTCATAAGTAATTCAATTGACTTGTTTAATGGAAGTAGTACTTTGAAAAACATAAAGAAACTGAAATTGGTGTATAACCAAAAAAATCTTAAACATCGAATCCCACTTTGAGAAAAAGAAGTACAATGGCCTTCCTCATGCTCCCTCATTCCAACCTGCATTGCAAATCATGTAATTAAAACAGTTGGTAAACAGATGCACACACAACTGGAGGCTTGGAGGCTATCAAATACACACACACACACACACACACACACACACACACACACACACACACACACACACACACCTATAGGGTCGAATGTATTGGTTCTGGGCTAACAATACCAATCGAGGAAAGAAAAACCCTCTTCAGAAGACAGCCCCAAGGGGAATATAGACAGGCCTACACAAAAGAAGACAGCGTTTCTCTGTGTGGCTCTGCTTGTCCTGGAACTCACTCTGCAGACCAATCTGGCCTTGAACTCACAGAGGTCTGCCTGCATAATGCTGAGACACCCTTAATACAGTTTCTCATGTTATGGTAAGACCCCCCCACCCCAGCAATAAAATTACTTTTGTTGTTTCTTCACAACTATAATTTTGCTATAGTTATGAATAGTAATGTAAATATTTTTGGAAACAGGGGTTTGACAAAAGGTTCTTGACCCATGGGTTGAGGATCACTGTTTAAAACTCTGTGAAGTCTAACTTGAAATAGATCATAATTCCATTACAAGGCTGAGACTGTAAAACTCCTAGAAGAAACAAAACAAAGCAAATCAAAAGCTCCTTGATGCTGCTGGTTATCATACTTCGGGTAGCAAGTGAGTAACCCATCAAATATAAATAAGTAATTGATGATATCATAAACATACAAAAATATTTCTATAAAAACAATGAGACCATAAAAATTGTAAAACATAACTTTCAGAATGAGATAAAATACTTGTAAATCACATCTTGATAGGTTAATACCTCAATTGTATGATGAAACTCAATCAACTCAGCAGCAAAAAATAAGTGAATCTGTAATAAATAAGTACTTTTAAAGAAGTAAGTTAAAGACTCTAAAAATTTACCCTCCTAAACAATGTGAACAAAGAACAAATGGCCAAAGGTGTGCTTACTATCGCTAATTATTTAAATGCGAACTGAAACCATTATTAGATATTTGCTGCTTCCTAGCAGGATATGTTCTATGAAAAGAGGAAAATATGGGTCCACAACATAGCTCAGGATGTCAAGGCACCCCCTGTCAAACAGGATGACCATTTTTCTATCCCAAGAAT